>NC_060139.1:1078385112-1078724279 GCF_021461385.2 Schistocerca piceifrons
CTGCCTATTCCAAGTGGAAAGCAGCATATGTAAGTGCTAAGACCACTATATGCACTCTTTAGCATAAATATTGACAAGGAATTACACACATAGTGTCAAGAGGTAAGTACAATGAAACAGTGAGTTCTGAATTACGAATTGCATATACAAGCACTATAATAGCTACACGCATTGTACGGCCTAATTGGTTACAAGAAAATAAACATTTAGTACCAACTTATTAACACAAAAGATATCCATATAGTACTCAGCCTATTTAAAGTTTAAATTGGTGTAAATAAGTTCCTATTTATGCCATGCCGTGCATGAAGCTACTGCAACAAGTAATGAGTAGTAACTGCTGACCTATTGGCACAACAAACAGCACAGTTCTCTGCTTGTTAAAAGTGAGACGTAGGGTACATAAGCGGTAAAGCAGATAGGTACACTGCACGGCATAAATAGTTACAAAGAATTACACATTTAGTGACATCACATTAGCACAACAAAACTAATTATAAAAATATTTATGACAATCAGTACATCTGTAATGAATAAGTGCCATAGACCTATGCAGAATAAAAACATGAACAGTTACTGTATAGCCCTTTGTTTCACTTCAATTGATATAGTTCTCATTGGAGACAAAGTATTAGGTCTCAAGGAGATGCTAAAACATTATTACAGAAGGCAAAATATAAAACATGGAAACCTTAGTCAGCAAAAGTATTAATAGCAACTACAAATCAAACAGTAAACCCCTGATCATTTATGGAGTCAAACTCCCATGTTTTGAACTTATTTGCAAAGCAATTTGATGCATAAGCTGTTTCAGTGTGTTAAATGGTTTGACATTAAGTGTGCAAGCAAGAAAAAATTAGAAAGGGTTTGTGAAATAATGTTTAATGTTTTCTTGGGAATTTCTAAATACCCTCAATGTGAAATACTGCATATGTCTGCATGTCATGAGTCCTGAACACCCCCCCCCCCCCCCACACACACACACACACACACACACTATTAGATCAAAGGCTTGATAAATAACATATCCTAAACAGAATCAAGGATACTGCTTCTTGATGAGCAGATTGTGTCGAATTTTATTTCCAAAATTAATATCTTTCTGAAATTGAGTCTATAATCAAATTTTTGTTGCTCCTGGAAGCTTTTGTCATGTACCATGGAACTGGCACCGAGTGTCATGTGTCATGAAACACATTAGTCATGTAGTATTATAGATGCACTTTCTGTTCTGTGTCCTTTATTGTCTGATTTATGCTTATCTGCCAGCAGTTGTGAATGATGTAGAGTGAAAATTTTCCATGTTTGACAAATGTTCTGTTACAATGCAGGTGTCACCCATTAACAGTCAGCAACAACATTTTATCCAAAGTCTAACTGGTTTGCTGTTACCTCCCTTTCTGCATACCTAAGAAAGATAAATTTTACGCAATTTAGATCATGTCACAGAGTGTGAGGAATTCTCAGTGACACTCAATAATGAGCATGTGTAGGAGATGATGGCACCAAATTCCTGGGCATTCACTTAGACTGAAAACTACACAGGGTATGTTCCAGTCTGAAATCATATTTAGCTCAGCAGCTTTCGGATCCAGAATGCTCTCTTGTATTAGATACAAAACAGTCACAAAGACTGCATGTTTTTGCTTTTGGGTACTCCATGTCACATGGAATTATGTTCTGGGGAGATCTCTTGCTCAAAATATTTTCATTGCTTAGTAGAATGATAAGAGTTATATGTGGGTTAAGTCCAAGAAAGTCCTCTTGCAAATTACTGAGCAAGATGATAATACTTACCAGTGGTTATCAAAACACTTTTTCTCCAATTTGTTTTGTTATCATGGTCTCCATACCCTTTGGACACAACACTCTAGTTCCATGTGTGACAAAAATGGAATATCAATTACATTACCTGTCCCTGCTGTAGAGAGACACTAAGTACGTAGTAAATCTCTATTCAAATCAAATGTACACCAATTTCTCTTGAATGACTCATTCCAGTCTGGTGAGCAAAATTGGAGTAAACAGCTTACCTAAGGTACAATCAATTGTGGAACTGTTGAGCTATACCTTTATGTAAGTATTTAGGGAATAGAGGACTACGCCTACGGAAGTGAAGGTACATTTAAGTGTCCTACAGATGACACCTGGGTGCTGGTAAGGATGCAATGGAACTGACTACCAGAGAATATTTTCATATCTCCTGACTATATAAGACTTTGTGCACATTGAGTCCTTATGTAATCAGTGATTGTAGATTAATTAAGTAAGAATAAGGACACTGAAATCAGAAGAGAAATGACTCAGCACCACATCATAATCTCTTTTTCAGGGCCAAACATCTAGAAAAGTGGGAACAAATATTAAAATATGCCAGCTGATCATTGAGGGCATTACCAGAACCAAATGCCAAAGATTATAAGAGATACTGTTTAAGCTCATCGTCTACATTTTTGTCCTAAATACTGGGATATGATACCATTGGTGCAGCATATCACCATGCCTATGAAGTAGTCACACACGTCCAGACTAAAACTGTGAATGCTTACTTGCTATTCAGTTGCACAGACAACAGTATTCATTAATTCTGAATAAAAATTGGGGAACTGACCACACATAGTATCCACAAACCACAATGTTGCTCCTGGCCAACATATGTTTTTGAAACATACTGACATCCTCCACCAGATGCGATGGCCATATACACTGATGGAAAAAGAAACTCAACTCCAAAAAGAAAATTAATTTAGAGGAATGAAATTTTTAGAATATATTTGTCTAGGAGACTTATATAATTGATTAACATTGCAACAACACAGGTTAATGTAAGCACAAGATAAGCCACTGCAAATGTGAAACGCTGTTACGTTAATAACTGGTGTAACCACCAGAATGTTGAATCCAGGCATGCAAATTTGTATGCACTGTGTTTTACAGGTGGCAGATGTTAGTCTGTGGAATGGAGTTCCATGCCTGTTGCTCTTGGTTGGTCAATAATGAGAATGTTAATGCTGGTTGTGGATGACCCTTAAGCTATCGCCCAATGATGTCCTACATTTGCTTGGTAGGAGACAGAGCTGGTGACCATCCAGGTCAAGCCAACACATGGACATACTGTATAGCATGTTGGGTTACAACAGTGGTATGTGCGCGAGTGTTGTCCTGTTCAAAAACAGCCCCTAGAATGCTATTCATGAATGGCAGCACAACATGTAGACTCACCGGACTGACATACAAATCTGACGTCAAGGTGTGTGGAGCAATCGTGAGAGTGCTCCTGCTGTCGCACGAAGTCTCATTCCAGACAAAAACTCGAGGTGTTGGGCCAGTGTGTCTAGGACAAAGGTTGATCACAGGCCCAACAAACATTCTTTACTAACACCACATCCAATCTCAAAAGTAACTCACTCTCACGAACACAACAATGTCTGCTTGAAGCAATCCTGATTTGCATCCTCATACTGGCATTACTAGTGCATCTCTTATGTGAGTAGAGCAAAATCTGAACAGGCATCTTTCAAATTTTGAAGCATGACTAACAGCTTTCGTTTATGTCTAACAACTTTTCTTTGTTGCTGCTATTTTTTCACTCAGCATAGAGTATCTGAACAATACAAGGATGCCTTAGTAAACTAGGCAGTTGGAAAGAACATCTATTTTACTTTCAGTGCTAAAGATGCCAGTTCCACCAGTTCAGCGGCTTGGAAACATGAGAACCAGCCAGACTCACGTTTTGTCACTGGTGATGGAAGCCAACGTTTGGTCGCCATGACTAAAAATATTGTCAAATTTCCCTGCTAGTCAACACTACCTGCTTTAGAACCAATCAGCATAAGTATTCCATTTATTGGGTTGCTGCCTAAGAGACATACATACCAGTTTAGTCAATAATATATTATCCTTCACTATTTGAAACAGTCTGCCAACCCCGGGGTAACTTTTTGATTCCGCAGCTGTAGAAATAACAGGTGGTTTTGTAGTGAATAAGTCTCTGAGCCATGTTTGGAGCACATTTTCAGCAGGAAGGGAAATTCCAAGAAAGTGGTTTGATATGGCGCAAAAGGTGAAAATCTGAGGATTTTGTTTTGCTTTGTCACTCAAAAACAACCAGGGCACATGTGCTCATGTCAGAACTGTAGAACATGACGACAAAGAGAGGAGTTAAAAATGATTACACATTAATCCCAATTGACAAAATAGAAGATAGTTAAAAGAAAAAAAAAGGGTTCATGGAGAAAGTTCTGTGCTGGCCAGAGTGGCCGAGTGGTTCTAGGTGCTTCAGTCTGGAACCACTTGACCGCTATGGTCGCAGGTTCGAGCCCTGCCTCGGGCACAGATGTGTGTGGTGTCCATAGGTTAGTTAGGTTTAAGTAGTTCTAAGTTCTAAGGGGCTGATGACCTCAGGTATTAAGCTGCACAGTGCTCAGAGCCATTTTTGAAAGTTCTGTAAAATACTCCATAGAGAAACAAAGCTCATGAACTAAACATTAAATAGCCTTCACCATATTGCTATGATGGATAGAAAGTAAAGTGCGGTCGACACTAGTCACTAAAATGACTGATAGCTAACACGAATTAACAAATGATGATGGCTAAAAAGACAGTACATGATATGCAACCTAGCTGATCTTGCAGCGAGACGGCCGAGAGGAGGTCATCCAACCCACTGAGAGGTGCTTAATAACCTGCAGCTTGTTCCCATGAAGGGAGAACCAGTGGTGACACCATCTGCTGACAGACAGCAATGCAGATCATCGGAGGGAATGTAAGAACCAGTGGGTTGAGGTATGACGACTGCAGCATTGACAGCATCGTCAGTGGCCTAGTTTCCTGTCACACTGAGGTGACTGGGAACCCACATAAACATCATCCATCAAGAATGAGCATGTGACAGCTTTCCTGGACTGGTTGCACTAATGGATGGACATTGTGCCCTTTAAAGCCTCTGTGTTCTGTACAGAGTCTGAGCAGATGACGCAATTGAAAAGCCTGTGTCACCAGATGTGCTGTGTGGCCTGATACAGGGCGAACAGCTTTGTTATAAATACTGAGCACTGTACCAGAAGATGATATCGAAAAACGTCAGGACCAATGATGAAGGCACACCTGACACAGTATCTTTGTCAGTACAAGTGTCATCAGTGTACACAATCGTGAAGTTCTGTGCGAAGGTTGTGAAATTGAAGGAGATAGAACAAGGCTGGAGTAGTATCCTTAGGAATTGAATAAAGGCAAAGTTGAACACGGGCCGCCACATGAAGTTGATGAAGATGATGATAACATTGATGTTGTTTGGTTTGTGGGGCACTCAACTGTGTTGTCATCAGCACCTGTACACATTCCCCAATCTGTACACAGTCCAATCTAACCACTTACATGAATGATGATGGAATGATGAGGACAACACAAACACCCAGATCCTGGGAAGAGAAAATCTCCAACACCATGATTCAGAGGTAACAACACTGACAACACAAACACCCAGATCCTGGGAAGAGAAAATCTCCAACACCATGATTCAGAGGTAACAACACTAACCACTACACTACGAGCTGCAGACTCCGCTGCACGAAGCCAAGCTGGTAAAGGGTTTATATTCTGTGGAAAAGTTGCAGGTAGCATGAAGTTAAGCTGCTGGAGCAAGAGCTGAAAGTGAACTCCAGTAGGTAACAGAGAAGAGGGATGCAACTCATACTGACGATCAAGAGTCTTCGAAGAAAGAGGCATGTGATGGATGGCCACGTATCGCAAACAAACAGCATCTATATCTGCTGAGGAGAAAGTCACAGTCCTAGGACAGTGGTAGTTTGGCAGCTTCTGTGTACAGACTCTCAGCAGGGCTAATGTAGAAGGCACCAGTGGTCAAATGGATGCTATGTCGGTTGATAGTACTGAGACGACATGAGAGGGATGGTCGTGCAGATACATAAACGAAACAAAGATATTCCAGTTTCTAACAGACAATGGACCAGTACAATCGGAGGAGTACATTTCAATCTGTTCTCCAGGTAGTACCACTGAGAACACACAAGACATTCAGGGACCAGGTAAGACACGTGGGAGGATGCAGAAAGTTTCCTATGGAGCATGAGCCCCAGGAATTTTGTAGCTTCAATGAACAGAAGAGCAACATGCTGAAGATGTAAAGATGGTGGAAGAAACAAATTGTACTGCCAGAAATTCATACAAATGGTTTTGCCAGTGGAAAAACTACAGTGACTGTTGATGCTCCATGAGTGAAGACAATTGAGACATCACTGGAGACACTGCACAATGGCCGTAGTTCATGGAGAACTCTAATAGATGGCAAACTCGCCAATGAAAAGAAGCCAGACAAGTCTGGTGGGAGACAGGCCATTATAGGGTTAGTGGCAATAGCAAAGATGCCGATGCTCATGACAGGACCCCGAGGCACACTATTTTCCTTGGTAAATGCATCCAACAAGGTGAAACCAACATCCTGTTTTTAAGAGTTCCTGAAGCAAACATAGTAGGCAGCCATGGAAGCTCCATGCATAGAGGGTATGGAGGATACCTGTCCTCCAGAAAGGTATCTTACACTTCCTCCAAATCGAAAAACACTGCCACAGTCGGATTTAGGCAGAAAACAAATCATGACATTGGTAGATATTGCGAGATGGTCAACTGCAGAACTGCGCACTAAAATCCACATTCTGCAGTGGTTAATAAATTGTGAGACTCGAGCCACTGTACCAGCCAGGCATGAATCGTATGTTCCATCACAGCTGGTGAGGGATATGGGGTGGTATCTAGAAGGAAGGTGTTTGTCCTTACAGGCCTTAGGCATAGGTATGACAGTGCATTGGAAATCTGATTTCTGCCCACACAGTTGCATGGATGAAGGAGAACGTGCTTTTCCAGCAGGAGAAAGATGCTGTAACATCTGACTGTGAACATCGCCTGGCCCTGGAGGGGGATTCGGATGAAGCGAGAGCATGACCCAGCTGCCTCATAGTTAAGGCAGTATTGTAGTACTCCAGATTCTGAGAAGAGAAGAGTATTGAATGAGCTGCCTTTGCTCATTTTCGATGGAGGAAGGCAGGGTGATAGTCGAAGGAGCTCGAAATCTCAGCAAAATTGTGGCACAAGGCGTTGGAGATTACAATAGGGTGCATGATGACATCGTATGCTACTGTCAGGCCGGAAACTGGACTATGGCTATTGGTACCACAGAGCTATCAGAGCTTGGTCAACATGATGGAAGAGAGAGTGGAACTGTTAAAAGAACTAGTGAATGAAATCCAGCACGTTTTACACTATCCCGAAACCAGGATGACACTGTACACCTAACTTTTTATAGTGAACACAGTTTGTCATTGTAGGATGACGGTAAAAATGTGAAGAGTGTGTCCCCGTGTGTAATTGGCGTCGCGGCATGCCTGAGTCTACCTAGGGACCAGGACACAGCGTGGTAAAGAGGAAGTGCAAGGAACAAAACATTCTGTGGCGGTAGGTTTAACATACTAAGATATTCTACCTAGTCATCACAGCTGGGAAAACGCTGTCTATTGAGGGTTGCCAGAGTGGAGTAAAGCCTCCAGTCAGCTTTAGTAAGCTGCTGTCTGGGTGTGAACGTAAGTGGGGTAAGAGTCAGTAAACGAATAGTACAGGGGGAATTGTCACTCGAGTATGTGTCAGAGAGCAGACCACTCAGATTGATGGGCAGATGGGTAGTGCAGGAGGATAGGTAAAAATGGAAATATGTGTGTGTAGAGTCTGAAAGACTCTTGCGTTATGGCAGAAGAGGTTATGCTGACTGAGAAGGTCGGCTAACGGGGCACCTGTCTGACAGGTTCTGGGTTAACCCCAAAGGGCATTGTGTACACTGAAGTCACCAAGGAGCAGAAAGAGGTGAGGTAGCTACCCAATAAGCAGTAGGAAGTCTGTCCTGGTGACGTCAAATGACACAGGGATGTAAATGGTATGAAGGGAAAAGATCAAGTGAGGAAAGAAAAGGTGAACTACAACAGCTTGAAGGCAGGTAGTCAGGGAGATGGGTTGACTCTGAATGTCATACCGCACGAGCAGCATGACTCCCCCATGCGATGGAATGCCATCCTATGGGGAAAGGAAATGCGAGCACTCAAATTGGTCATGGGGACGCTATTATTTTTTTTCTGGAGGCAGAGAACAAGAGGACATTGTGATTCTAAGAGCAGCCATAAATCCTCTTTGTTGGATAGAAGACCACAAACATTTCATTGAAGGAAAGTTATTATGAGGATAAAAAAATGAAAGGGTGTCACTTTGGTGGCTGCCGAGTGTCAGCCTTCGAAGACTTGCTGCTACAAGGCACAGAGGCAGTAGGATCATGCTCCACGAGGTCTGGAGAAGTGTCAGAAGGCTCCTTCTGTGAGCCTGCGGAATCCAGTGCAGAAAAATGGTTGGTGGTGCACACCGGAGAAGCACAGGCAGCCGGGCCAGGGTATCAACTGGCAACACTGTCTAAGTGGATATCAGACTTGGTGAAGGAGAAGACCATCTGCCTTTGACTTCTTGTAGACTTCCCGGTTGGCACAGGAAGACTGATGTTTGTTGGCTGGAGGGATGTAGTAGGTCTTTGTGTATATTCATTCAGTCCTTCCTGGCCTGCCGGTTGTGTAATACATGACTTCACCCCAGTAGGTCGATGTTTGGTGGCTTGTTGCACAGTTGTATGAGGAGACGGCAATGCTGCCAGGATGATGGGTGATTTCATAACCTCAGTGCCGAGTTTGATGTCACAGGTCTTTGTGGCCATGTCCTTGATGGAGCGAGACATAGCAAGAACAGTACTGTAATTAGCAGATGGTAGAACACGTGGTTTGAGACTAGCCAATAACTTGCAATAACCAGGTAAGGAACTTCTTCCTTTACCTGGACCTCCTGGACAGCCTATTCATCGAGATGCACGAGACAATTTTGAGAGGAGGCAGCAATGGTCACCATTGAAGTTGATACATCCAGGAGGAGGAGGAGGAGGAGGAGGAGGAGGAGGAGGAGAAGGGGCAATTGCCCTCGTACGCATCCCTACCACAGGTTACACATTTGGCTCGGCGTTGACAAGACATTCCAGTGTTTGGATTTCTGCATCAGGCAGACTAGTGTAAATGACACCATGGGAAGTATTCAGAGTTCAATAGGCTTCAACATGAACAGGATACCTGTGGAGAAGCGAAGCAGCAAGTAGTTGTGCTTAAGACTTGCAGAACTACACATAGTTTCCAAAACCAAAGTGGCATTGCATAAATGAGAGCAGGATTTTGCAGGGCCAGCAACTGCATCAATACCTATCTGAATAAGAAACTGATTTACTGAGGCAAAGGATTGGCCATCTTCAGTACATGAAACCATGAAGAACCATGGTGTATCTGGAAGTGTCTATGAATCAGGAGCTTCATTCCATTTACATTTAGTAGATGCAAACTGTGAAGATGACTGCCACCATATCCAAAGGTATGCTTCATCTAACTGGCGGCTCCCTCCCTCAGTCTGGGGCTCACCTGCTTTAGGTGATTGTTCAGAACTCAGGTCACACCTCTTCATCACCTGACAGAGAGACCAATTGGCAATTTAGGAAGGTAGCAACTCAGGCAATAACCCCTCCCTGGGCCTGGTCTGTACCAGGGGGTGCATGTGAAACCTGTCAACCCAGGTCTGGGAATTACACACTACCCAGTCATCCATTATATGACAGATGCCTTCAGGATCACACAGGGAGGAAGAAGAAGAAAATGAGTCTCAAACACCGAAGCAGAGGAAGGACAGGAGAAGGTGATCGAAGGAAGAAAAAAAGGAACTAAAAACAGTGGTGAAACATATCAGCTACTGAAACTGCAGAACACATCCCTAGAAACATCCCAGACATGTTCTCCAAGGGAAGCAAAAAGGAATAGCAACAGGAAGGATATCCAACACAGAAGGGTAAAGATGCTGCAAAGGCTGGGGACCTATGGTAGCCAAGCACATACACACCAAAGAGTGGTGAGCCCCTGAGGGAGAAACCTGAGGGTGCAGTATCAGGTAAAAGAAGTGAGGGCTAAATGACTTGATACTGCCTGTATTCTGCTAGGCTGCGAAAAAACACTGTACAGGAGTTGGGTTGTCATCACTTCATGCAGTCTTCCTGGTCATTGTCATTTAATTGCATCTGCAATTCATTGTACACCACACTGTCCTTGTTCTACCAGATGGACAATATCTTTTGTGGATGTGTGCACGTCTTTGTGCTGGGAGTTGCTTTGTTTGCACTAAACCATTCCTTTTTTTTCCTTATGTTGGTATAAAAACACCATTAGCAAGACAGAACAGTAATGGTCAGTGTTTTCTACATATGCCCACTCCTGGTCTTTGCTATTTTGGTTTAGATCATACAGTACCCATACACTCCATTTTTGAACCTTTCTCATGCATGCATATGTTACACTTCAGTGTACATGAAACTGGCAACTGTAATGAACTGTGATCATTCCACAATCGTGTATCACTGGGGGGGGGGGGGATGTGTTTAAACACTCTTCAACCCCCAAAAGTCTATCTGTATATGAAAAGTCACAGATGTCAGAACGATCCTCCTCAAAATGAGAAAACCATTTGCTTGCCGTGCTCTCTCCAGTGGCATTATCTCCATACATGGTGCACATGTTTTTGGCTGCCTCTGCTGCTGTCACTACTCCATATGGCACTTCATTTTCTAGCATCCTCAGATACTCTATCTCCTAGTGATAGACCAACAGTATTTAAACTCACATATAAAAATGACAATTGATAATCTCTTAGTAACCAGAATATCAACATTCAAAACAAACCTGTGACTAACATGCATCTATTTAATATGATTTTAATTCCTCAATCCAGAATGTACCTAAAAAAAAGCTGACTGGAATGCTTTCCTGGATAAATATCTGGACTGGATTCCTCATCCTGCTCATATCTGCCACAATTTTGTACATGTAGTTACCAGAACAACTAACAAGTGTTTGTTCTGAGGATATCAGAAAGGATATATTTAAGGCTGGGATGAGAAATGTGAGGAATGCAACAATGGTTTTCAAAGTGGTGGTTACAGTTCACTGATTAACTGACACAGCACCTGGATACTGCACAAAGTAAAATCCTATCATCTCAGTAGTTTTCATCCATATTTAAGTATCACCAGAAAGCATGGTCCTTGCTGTAAAATTAGGTTGAGCTGTAGCCAGCCTCATCAACTGAGAACATTTTCTCCGCTTCACTCATGGTCAAAACATCTGAAAAAGCACATCACTGAGAGACTAAACATGAGCTCAAAGATAGAAAAGCAGCAGTCGTCTAGGACACTAAATATTTGTGACATAACCCTTGAAGAGATTGCAGACTTAATCTCTTGGCTCAGTTCACATACTCCCAAAATTTCTCATCAAGTCTGGCAAATAAATTTGAACATGGTTAGCAAAATTGGTCACCTCATTACTGCAGATGAGAAACAGTCCCCAAGAACTTAAAACATACCAAGGTGACTGCTCTCCCAAAGCCAAGCAATGCTTTGTCCCACTGCATTGCTTAGTGTCATCCATAAACTTCTAGAACTTGTACTGTTTTGCAAGACTGGTCAAACAACACTGTAGAACAAGCTGGCATTCACCCAAAACGAATCTGTGTGGTTTAAGTCCTGGCCCTCACAGCACACATTGAAATGGGCTTTCAGAAGATGAAAACATCTTTGGCTTGCATCAATCTATTAGCAGCCTATGGTACTGTCTGGAGACAAGGCCTTCTCTATAGACTGATGGATGTAATCTAAGCCAAAACATTACATAGCTTCAAAACATGACTGAATTTAGGATTCCAGGTCATCATGGAAGAGAAAATCAGGAGCCAGAAATTTCTCCATAATTGCTTTCCTCGAGTATCGATATTAGTCCCACTGCTCTTTATCTTTTATACTGGATGTCCCACAAACAGTTTTTAAGCACTTTGGTTAACCTTCCTGGGCCACATGAACAAGGCACATTTTTTGAAGTCATGCTGAAAGTCCTGATATCAGATTTGTCTGTTCTGTTGTGTTTTAGGGTGCAAGAATTAAGTTCAAATGTGCACGTATCATAACCATGGAACACTAAGATGAAAAAGGAGTTAAAAGCAACTACATATTCAGGCATGTTACTAACTATTTGGTTGTATAAATATTTTTTTTAACCATATGTGTTCAAGGGAAGCCCAGGTATTTATCTTGTGACTATAGACATCTACCTCAAGCTTCAGGAAGGGTAGGCAAGCAGATAACAACATAGCAGTGGTACAAAGGATCTCTGAGCAGTGATCGTGTGTTGGTGAGGTAAACTGTGGTATTAGTTAGTATTGCATTGATCTAGCCCAGAGCGTTTCCTGGTAGGGGATTGATTGATTGATTGAGAGGGTTTATGGGACCAAATGGTGAGGTCCTCTGTCCCAAAATTCTGAAGTTATTCACAGAAGAAAAAGGGTCCACTAAAAGTGGACAGATCCAGTCAGGAGAATCAAATTGTAAAATAATTAAGATTAAATGCTTGCAGAACAAGGCATAAAAGGTGAGACCAAATCTAAAAACTAGAAAAGAGGGCAGTCATTCCATAGGGGAGTGGTCATGGGGTCCCACACCGAGAGTGCATGAAGAGAGGTCACAACTGCAAACAGTCTGCCCCTGCTCCAGGCGTGAAACAAAACCTTATATCTGGAAACAAAAATCACTTCCATGGAAGAAACTGAGGACCAGTTCAACTACCTGTGAATCATCTGCTAATAATAAATTTAAGGTATCTGGAAGATGATACTTGGCACAAAGAAAGAACAAGAAGGGGACATTCCACCAATATGTGGGATACATTCAGGCTTTTTTTTTTTTTTTGTGGTTTTAGGGCGCACAACTTCAACGGTCATTAGCGCCCAGACTATGTTAGGAATGCACCGCGAGTCAGAAGTTTAAAACAGCAACGAAACGGAAAACACGATAAAAGACAGACTGAGGCATAGGATTAAGAAAAAGGAAAACAGCATAATCAAATGTGCTTAGAGAGGGTTGTCAAAATGATAAAATGAAGAATGCGAGCAGCTGCTCGTGGGTCATCCACTAAAAGGGCTTCTAGAGTACATGGCAGGCCAAGATCAAGACGCAGTGTGTTAAAATCCGGACAGGACGTTAAAATGTGGTGGACCGTCAGCAATTGCCCACATGGACAGAACGGTGCCGGCGCAGCCGTCAGCAGATGGCGATGGCTGAACTGGCAGTGTCCAATTCGAAACCGGGCCAAAACTACCTCCTCCCGCCGAAAAGGGCGTGAGGAGGACGTCCAAGCCACAGGAAGAGGTTTCAAGGCCCGAAGCTTGTTGTCTGTAAGTGCAGCCCTATCGGCATGCCACAGCGATAAAATGCGCCGACAAATGACCCTGCTAAAATCTGATGAAGGGACACAACAAGAAGCTGTCTGAGGATGGAGGACCGCAGCCTTGGCCGCGGCATATGCAGCTTCGTTCCCAGGGATACCGACATGGCCAGGAACCCACATAAAGCTAACCGGAGAACCGACGTCCACCAACTGCTGAAGAGAGCATTGGATCCGGTGCATGAAAGGGTGAACCGGGTACGGATCACTGAGGCTCTGGATAGCGCTCAGGGAATCAGAGCAGATGACATATGCAGAATGTCGGTGGTGGCAGATGTAAAGAACAGCCTGGTAGAGGGCAAAGAGCTCAGCTGTGAAGACCGAACAATGGCCATGGAGCTGGTATTTGAAACTTTGTGCCCCGACAATAAAAGAACACCCGACCCTGTCATTGGTCTTAGAGCCATCTGTATAAATGAAGGTCATATTAATGAACTTCGAACGAAGTTCGACAAAACGGGAGTGGTAGACTGGACCGGGGGTAACCTCCTTCGGGAGCGAGCTGAGGTCAAGGAGGATGCGAACCTGAGCCTGGAGCCAAGGTGGCATATGGCTCTCGCCCACTCGAAAGGTTGCAGGGAGTGAAACATTAAGGTGTTGAAGGAGGCGACGAAAGCGAACTCATGGGGGTAGCAAGGCAGAGACATACAACCCGTATTGACGGTCGAGAGAGTCATCAAAAAAGGAACAATAAGACGGGTGGTCAGGCATTGCCAGTAGCCGACAGGCATGCCGACAAAGCAGTATATCGCGCCGGTACGTGAGTGGCAACTCACCAGTGCCAGCATGAAGACTCTCGACGGGACTAGTATAAAACGCGCCGATCGCAAGTCGTAAACCCCGATGTTGTATGGAGTTGAGGCGGCGTAAGGTAGATGGCCGTGCAGAGGAGTATACGAAGCTCCCATAATCCAGCTTGGAGCGGACGATCGACCGATATAGACGAAGTAGTACGGTTCGATTTGCTCCCCACAATATACCACTGAGAACACGGAGGACATTTAAAGAACGGATACAACGGGCGGACAAATATGACACATGTGGAGACCAGCTAAGTTTCCTGTCAAATGTAAGGCCTAAAAATTTGGTTGTCTCCACGATTGGGAGAGCAACGGGACCGAGTCGTAAGGACGGTGGGAGAAACTCTTTGTAGCGCCAGAAGTTAATACAGACTGTCTTCTCGGCTGAAAAACGGAAGCCATTGGTGACACTCCAGGAGTAAAGACGGTCAAGAGAACGCTGAAGACAGCGCGCCAGGACACGTGTACACTGCGCGCTGCAATAGATGGTAAAATCGTCCACAAAAAGGGAGCCTGATACATCAGCTGGGAGGCAATCCATTATTGGATTGATCGCGATGGCGAAGAGAGCGACGCTCAAAACTGAGCCCTGTGGCACCCCATTCTCCTGGCGAAAGGTGTCGGACAGGACAGAACCCACTCGTACCCTGAACTGTCAATCCATTAAAAAGGAACGAATAAAACGAGGGAGGCAACCGCGAAGGCCCCATGTATGCATGGTGCGGAGAATGCCCGCCCTCCAACAGGTGTCGTAAGCCTTCTCCAAATCAAAGAACACAGCCGCGGTCGGGCGCTTCCGCAAGAAGTTATTCATAATGAAGGTCGACAAGGTAACCAGATGGTCAACAGCAGAGCGGCGCCTACGAAATCCACATTGTACATTGGTAAGTAGGCGTCGAGACTCGAGCAGCCAAACCAATCGAGAGTTAACCATTTGCTCCATCACTTTACAGACACAGCTGGTAAGCGAGATAGGTCGATAACTGGAAGGCAAGTGCTTGTCCTTCCCCGGCTTAGGAATCGGGACAACAATAGACTCGCGCCAGCATGCGGGAACATGTCCCTCAATCCAGATGCGATTGTATGTACGAAGAAGAAAACCTTTACCCGCAGGAGAAAGGTTCTTCAGCATCTGAATATGAATAGAATCAGGCCCTGGAGCGGAGGACCGTGATCGGCCAAGTGCGTTTTCGAGTTCCCGCATGGTGAATGGGGCACTATAACTTTCACAATTCGAGGAGCGGAAGTTAGGTGGCCTAGCCTCCTCTGCCTGTTTGCGGGGGAGGAAGGCAGGGTGGTAATGAGCGTAGCTCGAAACCTCTGTGAAAAAGCGGCCGAAGGCATTGGAGACAGCCTCAGGGGCCACAAGGACGTCATTTGCGACCTTCAAGCCAGAAACTGGTGAGTGGACCTTAGTGCCAGATAGCCGGCACAAGCTACACCAGACAACAGAAGGAGTAAAACTGTTGAAGGTGCTTGTGAAAGCAGCCCAGCTGGCTTTCTTGCTTTCTTTAATAATACAACGACACTGCGCACGTAATCGTTTATAATTGATACAATTCGTCATTGTAGGGTGGCGTTTAAAGCTGCTTAAAGCACGTCGATGAGCACGTAAAGCGCCTCTACATGCTGCGGTCCACCAGGGGACCGGTACGCGACGTGGAGAAGAAGTAGGGTGAGGGATGGAATATTCAGCAGCAGTGAGAATGACTTCCGTGAGGTGTGCGACCTGACGATCGCAACTTGTGAAGGTTTGATCCTGAAAGGTCGCCCTGGAAGAGAAGAGCCCCCAGTCTGCTTTGGAGATGGTCCAACTAGAGGAGCACGGAGAGGGGGTATGCTGCAGGAGATGGATAACACACGGGAAGTGGTCGCTCGAATATGTATCAGAAAGTGCATACCACTCAAACCGGCGTGCAAGTTGGGGAGTACATATAGAGAGGTCTAAATGGGAATAGGTGTGAGATGTGTCCGAAAGAAAAGTAGGGGCGCCAGTATTGAGGCAGACAAGATTGAGCTGGTTGAAAAGGTCTGCTAACAAGGAGCCCCTCGGGCAGGATGCTGGAGAGCCCCAAAGGGGATGGTGGGCATTGAAGTCTCCAGTTAACAAAAATGGTGCAGGTAGCTGAGCAATAAGTTGCATCATGTCTGCCCTGGTAACGGCAGATGACGATGGAGTGTAAACGGTACAACAGGAAAACGTAAAAGTGGGGAGAGTAATGCGGATGGCAACTGCCTGCAGGCCGGTGTGCAACGAGATGGGATCGTAGTAAATATCATCTCGGACCAGCAACATAACCCCTCCATGAGCTGGGATACCTACCACAGGGGGTAGGTCAAAACGCACAGAGGTGTAGTGTGCCAAGGCAATTTGATCACATGGGCATAGCTTCGTTTCCTGGAGGGCTACGACGAGCGGACGGTGCAAGCGGAGCAGCAACTTCAAGCCCTCTCAGTTGGAGCGAATGCTGCGAATATTCCAGTGAATAAGTGCCATCGTAAGAAAAGGAAGATGAAAGAAGGGGTCACCTCGAAGGCCGCTGAGGGCCTGGCTTCGAGCGAGCACTGCCGCCGCTATCAGTAGGCGGACAGTCATAGTCCATTGGGTCTATAGGTTCATCAGCCATCTCGGGAGGATGGCCGGGAGGGGGACCTTCCTCCGCCGGTGAACGGCCAGATGTACGGCTACCAGCGGTGCGGCCAGGCGAAACGGATGACGGCCTGGGGCGGCAACCACTGGGTGGCGCAGGATAAGAAATGCGCCGTGGCAGAGAAGGAGAACTGTGCTTCCTATGAGCCTTTTTGGAAGGACGTTTGGTGGAAATACCGGTCAAAGGCTGGGAGGTCGAGGTACGTAGGAAGTCTGCACGGGATGGTTCCTTCTTGAAGGCCCGTGCATCTGACTTCGGGGTCTTCGTCTTAGCAGAAGGTGATGAAGGGGCTGGTGTCTGTGGGGTGATGGGAGGAAGAGGAGACGTCGACCGCGCGATCTTAGCACTGGCCGAACGGACGACCGTGGTGCTGAAGGTCAGGTTGCATGTCTGGGTTGCCACCACCCTGGTAGTCCGAGGAGAGGCGAGGACAGTACTGTAGTTCCCCGCTGGGAGCAGCGCGGGCTTCCTACTAGCCAATAGCTTGCGAGCAGCCGAGGTGGACACTTTCTCTTTGACCCGAATTTCTTGGATACAGCGTTCTTCCTTATAGACAGGACAGTCGCGGGAGGATGTGGCATGGTCACCCTGACAGTTCACACAATGAGGAGACGGAGGTGGACAGTCACCCTCATGGGCATCCCTGCCACAAGTGACACATTTAGCCGCATTGGAACAAGACTGTCGAGTGTTATTGAAACGCTGACACTGGTAGCAGCGCGTAGGTGTCGGGACATAGGGGCGAACAGAAATAACCTCGTAGCCCGCCTTGATGCGCGATGGCAGCTTAACACTATCAAAAGTCAAGAAAGTGTCCGGGTCGGTACAAGGTCATTGTTGACCTTTTTCATGACCCTATGGACAGCCGTCACGCCCTGCTCAGCGAGGAAAGATTGAATCTCCTCATCAGTCAATCCGTCGAGGGATCTAGTATAGACCACACTACGAGACGAATTCAAAGTTCGGTGAGCCTCCACCCGGACAGGGAACGTGTACAGGAGTGTGGCCCGAAGCAGTTTTTGTGGCTGAAAGGCGCTCTCAGTTTCTAGTAATAAGGTACCGTTACGCAACCTGGTACAAGATTTGACAGATCCAGCTATGGCATCTACGCCCTTCTGGATAATGAAAGGGTTGACAGCAGAAAAATCCTTTCCGTCCTCGGATCGAGAAACAACGAGGAACTGTGGGGCAGGCAGTAGTACTTTTGTCACTGGTGGCTGGTCACGTTTCCGATTTTGGGCAGAAGTCGAAAGAGATGGAGTAGAATCCATTGCGGAGGAATCCCCCATGATTGCCAGCGTCTCCGATGGCGCGCTTCTTCCTTGTGGGGACCCTCTCAGAGGGCTCTCCCACCTTAGGTGAATGTTTACACCTCAGGTCACACCTCCCGAGAAACAGCCAGAGAGACCAATCGGCATGGTCAGAAGGTATCAGCTCAGGCAATCACCCCTCCCCGGGCCTGGCCTTTACCAGGGGGTACGCACGTGCCTTACATGTCTACCCAGGGCGGGGAAGTACGCATTACCGCGTCACCGGCTACGCATGCGAACGCATGGGTCGGCCTTCAGGCACGCACAGGGAGGAAGGAAGAAGAGGAAAAAGAAGAGAGAGAGGGAGAAAGAGGACAGGCTGTCTCAAACACCGAGGCGGAGACCAGAGAAGGCAAGGAGAAGAAGGCAATGAGAAGGCAAGGAGAAGAAGGCAACAAGAAGGCAAGGAGAAGAAGGTAATGAGAAGGCAAGGAGAAGAAGGCAATGAGAAGGCAAGGAGAAGAAGGCAATGAGAAGGCAAGGAGAAGAAGGCAATGAGAAGGCAAGGAGAAGAAGGCGATGAGAAGGCAAGGAGAAGTCAAGGGAAAGAGTAAGGAAGACAGTGAGGTGGAGAAGAGCAAAGAAAGGAACCAACAAAAGGAAGGAAGAAACGAGAAGTGAAAAACCAAAAAGGCCACAATTATAGGTCGTGGAACCGTCCGTCTCCGGACGCAGGCGCTAATTACCCCCGTGAGGGGGATGGACTCCTTTTAGTCGCCTCTTACGACAGGCACGAATAACTCGGGCCTATTCTAATCCCTGGACCCGCAGGGGTAATGCCTAGAATGGTATGTAGCAGCGAATGGAAAAGTAACAACCAAACTAATGTCTTACACCCAAACATGTGGAGAAACAATGCAGTTGCTCTTATAACGTTAACAGAAATATGCAGGGTGAAAGTAGTGAAAAATGACAGATGAATGTTGTGGTGACACCACAAGGCACCACACTTGCTAGGTTGTAGGTTTCAAATCGGCCGCAGTCTGTCAGTACACATTGGACCCGCAAGTTGCCACTCTCGATGCTAGCAGAAAGAGTGACGCCACTCAGCTGGTCTTAAGAGACAGGCTAGCTCACTGGCCAGTTCTACAGCCAACTTTGAAGCCGTAACAAGTGAACCATTCCTATTAGAGATCTCATTTGCAGAGATACGCTAGTTAGCACAGCCTTCAGCTAAGTCAGTAGCTATGACCTAGCCGGGTGCCACTTACAGTTTACACATTGAAAATTGATCTATATGCGTGAAGCAATCAGAATTGTAAAGAATTATTCAGTCTATAACTACACTTCTAAATATTATTGTACAAAGTCAAGATCAACGTTCACTGCTGATGCTGAATTAAAGCTAAGTATTTAATTGTATTCCTGTCTACTAACTTTCTAACCACCTAAGTTACAGATACATCCCATCAAGTATAGTTCATTGATCCTCATGTGAGCCCACGTGATCAACGCTGCAATTAATGGCCACACCGCATAATCAGACTAAGAGTCAAACTGTGTGACTCAACCGGGTCACCCTTTTCCCACGAGGCCCATAGTTCCGCCTCATACATAACAAATGTGTGTGGCAATAAAAAGGAAAACATCCCTGCAAACACGAGTTAGTAAATTAGTCTTTAGTGATGTAACTGTAGAAGTAGCTGTGAATGGCTACTGATTTAAGTCAAATATATTTGTACTAAGTAGTATAAAATTTCTGAAGATAAACTTTTAAATTACCTAATTAGGCTCAAATATTATCCATGACCAACACATGTACATTTCCTTTAACAGGTAATTGTGTGAAACAGATATTGCCAAGTAATGTCATGAAGTAGTATTGAACTTCCTGTTCAAATACCCCATGGATGAAATCTTAGCACAATTAAATGAGGAAAGTTTGCATTTAATGGAAATTTTCACTAAGCCAGACAGTATTCCATATGAGGCAGTGGCAAGACCATATATTTTCACTCTTGCTCACCATTCACTTCTCCTTATGATATATCCTGTACAAAACTTAACTGAACAGGAGGATAATGCTAAATACATGGAGAGACCAAATACAATTGCTCCAGCAGGAAAATTCTAAATACATGTCAGATGTACACCTAGCCATGTTTAGGGAGGAACACAGTTTCTCTCAAAATATTAACAGAAACACACAAACATTAACTCAACAGATGCATTATGTACCTAATCTAACTATCCAGACCTAACCAGTGTTGAAGATGATGCTGGGAGTGTGCTTAAATGAACTTGCATTATGAACTCAGAGAAATGTAATAACATGGTAAGGCAATACATGGAGAAAATACTGCAATGACCGACTCTGCTATCGAGTTTTATATGTTCATCTCTCACATGTATGCTTGCTCTTCTGAAACTGGTGCCAGGGACCTGCACCCACAGATTAGGGATCTCGTAGGAACAGGATGGAGTGGAAGCACTTCTGCAACACCGGCGACCAGATAATGCTAAGCAACTTGAGGTTTGCATCAGAAATGATTTACATGAGCAAAGCATATTCTGTTGTTACTACTTACCGGAGTATACAACCACTACCTTCACTTGTCCTGTTTCAAATTCAAATTTAAATGGCTCTGTGCACTATGGGACTCAACATCTGAGGTCATCAGTCCCCTAGAACATAGAACTACCTAAACCTAACTAATCTAAGGACATCAGACACATCCATGCTCGAGGCAGGATTACAACCTGTGACTGTAGCAGGTGCGCAGTTCCAGACTGAAGCGCCTAGAATTGCTCGGCCACCATATCCTGTTTCCTCTGAGGTTAAGTCACCTGAGGCCATCACCATCCATAAACCCCAATCTGCTTCTTCCCATAAGTTCTAGTCCAATCTCATTCCTTATTTTCTCATTCAGAATTCTTGAACATACTGAAATACAGTTGATCCAGTAATTCATTACAGACTACAATACCCTAGTCCCAGAACAGTCTGGATTCTGTGGATTCTGCACCGAGCATTCCACGATCCACTAATTCCTGCACTCAGCAGATGGCATCCTCATGGCAAAGTATCAGCGATAAAGCACTACATTAGTGTTCCGGAAACAGAGAGAACTTTTGACCCCATCTCCTGTGATTACATAATATTTAAATCACACACCATATTGTAACCAGGATACTTGCTTATAATGATCGATATGTTTCTGGGGTGGGATGATTCTCTGTTAGGAATGTCAAACATCACAGCAGCATAAATTTGATTAAGGCTAGAATTCTGTAGATTGTGTGCAATCCCGCACTGTAATATCTACACAAAAATGTCCCCAAAGCGTTTGGTAGATGATATTACCCTGGGAAATAGGTTATTCCACAAAAATGGAAATAAAGCCAGACAAATACTGCAATTCAGGAGTATACAAAATAAACTGAAATGGCTGAGACAAGTTTTATATAGGACAAATGAGGAGCAGATCCATGACAAGTTTTAGGGAGTAATCCTATGATAGAAAAGGAAGTGCATATACAATGCACTTCTAATGGAGAAGCATAAGTTGTGTCACCTAAATGAAAGCATGGAAGTGTGGTGTAGAGCCCCAAAGGGAGAACCTAGAAATTTTGAACCACAAAAAAACACAGGTCCACAATCTTAACGAAACAAAATAAATTTAGCCCTAAATGGTTTTTTGACATTTTTCCAGAATTGCTGGTGTAATGTATGCCAACTGTGGCATGCTCTCCTGCTGCTGACTGGGCCACACCTCACCTCAGATCTGCTGGTCTGGCGGATTCACTGCTGGTTGCACAGTAAATGACCAACACTTGGAAGTGAGTTGCTGGTTCATCCACAAGATAGAGTGGCCTTCAAAATATTTGAATTTAATAGTGAGGTTCTTTTTTCTATTAAGAAAATAATATATTTTACAAGTCTACATCTTCTAGTGTATTCTTTGGTAAGCTTTAGTTCATAAGGCACAGTTTTTCTATCCATTATACAAGCCTAATTGTAACAATACTACTTCTATTTATTATTATTATTATTATTATTATTATTATTATTAAATACTGCCATTTCATGTGCCTGATGTGTAGATAATATTAACAGATTCAGTGATTACTTGGTAAGTTTGGGTCCACTGCACATGGACTACATGTCATATCTAAAAAGTTGTCCCATTAGTAAGAAATTTTACTGAATTTAATCCTGTTTTATAATTTGAATGTGTATATTTGTAATTTAACTTATTTCTGCTTTTTAATAATTATAACTAGAAGAAGGAAAAATACAATAATAAAAAAGTGAAACTTGAAGGCAATGTTTCCCACATCAGTGCTGCTTGTAAGCTGGAACTCAAATCTTTGTATTAACTTTCAACCAGTTATTAAGTGACGTGCTGATTAGACATAGATTTCAATATTGACACTGAATTTTGCTTCACAAGTTCGAAGTTTCTTTGTGAGTGAACCTTTAAAATAATTTTTACTTTTTAAATTTTTTGAGCTCAATGTCGTTAACAAGCATCTATCACTCTTTATGTTCCTTTAATCGTTATTGCAGATATCTCATGAAGACAATGAACAAAGACCATATTTTTAATGATCTAGACAGTTTTATTTGCTTCAAAAGTTTCATTGGAGTGAAGGATGATCTCAGTACATTCATTTCTGCTAATATTTATTCTATGTAGATCCTACTAATACCATGTGAACACATTTGTGTAGCTACTGTTGCATTTTTAGCATTTGCAAGGAAGAATGCTCTAGTCACTAACACTAGTAAGCATAATCCAGGGGCAAGAAGTAACACCATTCAAAGCAGAACTAAATACCCAATCTGTGACAAGCTGGTGTCCACGGTTCTTCAAATTGTCATGGTGTAAAGACTGTTCCATTAAATTTTTGGCATTCACCCACATAAATTCTGCTTTTTGTTCTTCTTCTTCTTCTTCTTGTAATATTTTGGCTGAATACCATCCAGCCATCTTCAGAGAGATCAGAGGTGACTGACACTCAAGCACTTGCTCTGTCATTTTTAACTCTAAGACTGAGCCACTGAATATGCGGCCTTAATGAGCTACAACAGATTTCTGCTTGTAATGCATTGTATGAGGTTTGCTAATATTTCCACTCAAAATGAAAGGAAAAACTTGACAGCATA
The DNA here is from genome assembly GCF_021461385.2 of Schistocerca piceifrons. NCBI lineage: Eukaryota > Metazoa > Arthropoda > Insecta > Orthoptera > Acrididae > Schistocerca > Schistocerca piceifrons. The sequence goes on from NC_060139.1 coordinate 1,078,408,384, forward strand.
ACCGCTGTCAGAAAGTGTCCACATTCCTTTGCAATCAACCTGAAGTGATCATATAATCCTGCTGATTATGTGACAATCGATGAAATGTACACAAGCTGCCAGTAGTGGAAGACATGTTAGAGAAAAAAATTGACCATCCTAGGCACTCTTCACAAGAAGGAAAGAGAGATCCCTCCTGAATTTCACATCTAAGAGATCAACCTGTGGAGTTTCAAAACTTGGCTTCCAAGCTAATAAATCTCTTGTCTTGTACCCAACAAAAAGTAATTGTTCACTGATACTCGTGTCCACAATGCATTATATCAACCCTGAAACAGGAAATCCAGGTATCACTATTAAATTACAATCACACTGAAGGAGGAATGGATACTGTGGATAAAATGATTATAGGTTATGCTGTTTCCAAATTTAGGAGTTGGCCTATGGTGTTAGTTTATAGTATGCTGAACATGTGTGTTGTGTTGTGGTCTTCAGTCCAGAGACTGGTTTGATGCAGCTCTCCGTGCTACTCTGTCCTGTGCAAGCTTCTTCATCTCCCAGTACCTACTGCAACCTACATCCTTCAGTATCTGTTTAGTGTATTCATCTCTTGGTCTCCCTCTACGATTTTTAGCCTCTACATTGCCCTCCAATACTAAATTTGTGATCACTTGATTCCTCGGAACATGTTCTACCAACCAGTCCCTTTTTCTTGTCAAGTTGTGCCACAAACTCCTCTTCTCCCCCCTTCTAATCCATACCTCCTCATTAGTTATGTGATCTACCCATCTAACCTTCAGCATTCTTCTGTAGCACCACATTTCGAAAGCTTCTATTCTCTTCTTGTCCAAACTATTTATCGTCCATGTTTCACTTCCATACATGGCTACACTCCATACAAATACTTTCAGAAACGACTTCCTGACACTCAATGTTAACAAATTTCTCTTCTTCAGAAACACTTTCCTTGCCATTGCCAGTCTACATATTATATCCTCTCTACTTTGACCATCATCAGTTATTTTGCTCCCTAAATAGCAAAATTCCTTTACTACTTAAAGTGTCTCATTTCCTAACCTAATTTCCTAACCTAATTTGCTCAGCATCACCCGATTCCACTACATTCCATTATCCTCATTTTGCTTTTGTTGATGTTCATCTTATATCCTCCTTTCAAACCACTGTCCATTCCGTTCAACTGCTCTTCCAAGTCCTTTGCTGTCCCTGACAGAATTACAACATCATCGGTGAACCTCAAAGTTTTTATTTTTTCTCCTTGGATTTTAATACCTACTCCGAATTTTTCTTTTGTTTCCTTCACTGCTTGCTCAATATACAGAATGAATAACATCGGGAAGAGGCAACAACCCTGTCTCAATCCATTCCCAACCACTGCTTCCCTTTTAAGTCCCTCGACTCTTATAACTGCCATCTGGTTTCTGTACAAATTGTAAGTAGCCTTTCGCTCCCTGTATTTTACCCCTGCCACCTTCAGAATTTGAAAGAGAGTATTACAATTAACATTGTCAAAAGCTTTCTCTAAGTCTACAAATGCTAGAAAGGTAGGTCTGCCTTTTCTTAATCTTTCTTCTAAGATAAGTCGTAGGGACAGTATTGCCTCACGTGTTCCAATATTTCTGTGGAATCCAATCTGATCTTCCCTGACGTTGGCTTCTACCAGTTTTTCCATTAGTCTGTAAAGAATTCGCGTTAGTATTTTGCATCCATGACTTTTTAAACTGATTGTTTGGTAATTTTCACATCTGCCAGCACATGCTTTCTTTGGGACTGGAATTTATTTATTCTTCTTGAAGTCTGAGGGTATTTCGGCTGTCTTATACATCTTGCTCACCAGATAGTAGAGTTTTGTCAGGACTGGCTCTCCCAAGGCTGTCAGTAGTTCTATTGGAATGTTATCTACTCCCAGGGCCTTGTTTCAATTCAGGTCTTTCAGTGCTCTGTCAAACTCTTCACGCAGTATCTTATCTCCCATTTCATCTTCATTTACATGCTATTGCATTTCAATAATATTGTCCTCAAGTACATTGTCCTTGTATAGACCCTCTATATACTCCATCCAGCCTTCTGCCTTCCCTGCTTTGCTTAGAACTGGGTTTCCATCTGAGCTCTTGATATTCATACAAGTGGTTCTTTTTCCTCCAACGGTCTCTTTAATTTTCCTGTAGCCAGTATCTATCTTACCCCAAGTGAGATAAACCTCTACATCCTTACATTTGTCCTCTAGCCATCCCTGCTTAGCCACTTTGCACTTATGCTGAACATAACTGGGCCAAATTGCCAAATTTTGTATTCACTTTTGCAACCAAAAAGAAATGTCATAATTCAATGTATTTATCTGAAGAATTTCCATTGGCAAATGAACACTTGAAGAATAGAAATTCAGGTATCAGTCCTCATTGAGATGATTTCCAACCTAAGAAAGAAATTCCCTTCAGAAGCTGTCATTGACACACCAGAGCCATCAGAGATGAAGAAGAATGGGTGTTACATGTGTGTGGAAGGAAAAAAAAGGCAACTCCATGATAAAAGTTTGTATGAAGTGCAGCACGTTTACTTGTCAAGCACATCTGACTACAGAGACTTTGTGTGTTGCATGTCATAGAGAGGAGACTGACTAGATGTGTTGTGTCAGCTGTCTAATGACACTCTTATCAGTGGTCATGTGAATATTGTCACACCCATTGCTCGGTTGGTTGATTTGGGGGAAGGGACAAAACAATGAGGTCATTGGTCCCACTGGATTATGCAAGAATGGGGAAGAAAATTAGGCATACCCTTTCAAAGGAACCATCGCAGCATTTGCCTGAAGTGAATCATGGAAAACCTAAATCAGGATAGCTGGACGCAGGTTTGAACCATTATCTCCCAAATGTAAGTCCAGTATGCTAACCACTGCACCACCTCCCTCAGTGTGTCACTCACATGAAAGAGATCCTGGACCTACACACCGCACAGCAGCTGTATAGACAGACATATGGTGAGGGCTACAGTGGCAGTTCGTACAGCTACCACACACAGATAAGAGGTCTTGTGAGCCCGTATGTGCCAACACGAACTGTTGAAAATTGGTTATTAGCAGTCAGGCTAGCCTATCTTCCACCCATGGCACAGCGTCGACTTGCACTGTTCGTGCTATCAGAGGATCATTTGGAAGACAGCATGGTGTGTGATAGACTTCAATGATGAAAGCAGATTCTGCCTGCAAGCAAGTGATGCTCATTTGCATGTATGACAGACCTGGTGAGCGATGTCTCATAAACTTATTTCATTCGAGGCACACTGGTCCCACCACAGTCCTTACATTTGGGGTTGCGATAAGCTACAATTCTCGTTTATCTTTGCATTTATGAAAGGGATGTGAACCATTGATCTGTATGGGCAGAATGTTGTTAGCCCAGTTTTTTTGCCATTCTTGCACCATGAAAATGATGTGTTGTTCAAACAGGATAACGCTAGCCCAAACAGTGCCCATGGAACTCAACATGCTCTGCAAGACCTGAAGAGAATTCTTGGGACAGCACTTTCTCCACACTTGTCCCCAATGGAGCCCGAGCTGGAGATGATGGTTGACGAATGGCACAAGTCATTTCTTGTTCCAACAGCTCTTACAAAACTACAAGAACAGGTCTGGCAGGTGTAGCATAGTGTATTCCTGTACAATATTCACCATCTGTATGATGGACTGGATGCCAGAGTCAGTATCCACATTGACACATTTGGAGGCTGCACCACATACTAAAATGGAAATTTCAGCACGGACCGATATCTGAGACCTCAGTACCACTTCGGCTACCAACCTGTAAATTTAGTCATTTCATGTACTCCATACACACTGTTGCAACAATAAATCTTGAGTGTGAATGTTTCAACAAATCTTGAGTGAATTGGAAACCTCTGAAAGGGTTTACCTAATTCTTTTTCCAGGAGTGTATTTTCACACAAGTCACTATTCACTTTTAATTATGACAAAATCTGTATAAACCTGAAGTAAATATGTGGATAATGTCAAATGCATGGAAGAAACCAACACAGTTGCTCTCACAGCAGCAAAATACATAATACACATTGGACATATATATAGCTACGTGGAGCGACAAACACATTTTCTCTCAAAACATTAACAGCATCTTGTTAACAGGGACATTATGCAAATAATTCAGATGTCCACATCATATCAGTGTTGAAGATGATGCTGGGAAGATGGTTAAATTAGCTTACATTGCAAACTCTGGTAATTTTAAAAACCTGGTAGGGAAATACGTGGAGGCCATACCGCATATGATTAACAAACCAGAGGAGCAGTCAGCTGTCTATTATGAGCAAACAATCCACTTTCAGGACAAAAAGCCAATATTGGCTGAAGCTGGCAAAATTCCTCAGAATGCAGTGAAAAAACTATGCTCGAAGAGTTTAGCCTGTTCAGAGAAAGTAGTCCTCAAATTATGGCCTAATCAATGTAGTTTTAATTTCAGATTCACCTAGTAAATGACGACAAGAAGTAAAACACAGCAGTTATTAGAAGAAAATAATCAGTTTTTGAAAATATAATGCAACTGAATAAATAAAAAGTCTACTCAGCAACCTTTGGCAGGAGAACAATCATATAGAGGGTATTACAGTTTGTAAGTTTTGGGAGCCAGTGGCCCCTCTCCTGGCAGAAGAGTTGAAGGGGAAGGAAGAGGGGTGACGGAGATGGCCTGATGAATTTTAGTAAAAGTAGTAAATTTGGAAAAGTCAACCAAAACAAGGGGCTATGGCTGCATGAAGTCTTCCAAATTTTCCCATCTCTACTCCTTTTTTCTAAACCTCACCAGTTCTTTTCCTTGACCACTCTTCCTTCCCCTTCAACATTTCTGCCACAAGGAAGGTCCACTGGCTCCATGAGCTTGTAAACTTTAAGACCTTCTATATATTAGACTCTCTATGTATCCAATTACATTATGAATTATCAGAAGAGTAAGTCAACTGAGGACATAAAGACAAGATAGACACTCGACACAGTGAAGGTGGGACATTCGATGCGCTCTGAGCATCGGTCAACCACAAAATACCTCGACCCAACTGAATTATGGCTCCTCCTCTCAAATGTCGTCAACCTTCTGTCATTACCTTCTTATGACACAATACAATTACAGCCTTAATTAATCATGTTTCCCCTCTGTTTCAGTCATCTGAATTCATCACCATTCCTTTTTACTTATTTATGTAGATAGTCCCTGTGAGTTAGTATGGATAGGTTATATTTGACAACTTGAACAAATTAATGACTAGCTCATTTTACCAACCACCTGGAAGAGTTGCTGAACATCTCAAAGACATGCTCAGTCATTTCAAATTGGTACCCCAGTCATAGAATTACAGATGGTGATGACTTCAATCTACCCTCCATATGTTGGCTAAAATAGACATCACAAATTGATTGTAAGTATAAGATGTCATCTCAGATCGTACCAAAAGCTTTCTCAGATAAGTATTTCAACAATAATTATTAGCTCAGGGTCCCACTTTAAGCATAAATTGTTTCAAAAGCATAATAGACCAATTACCAACAAATAATCCTGAGCAAATAGGGAGCATTATGACTGATACATGGGTTAGTGACCAGACATATGTTGTAGTGAATCTAGATATCATAAGTTCCAAGCACACAAAAATAAACACTATATGAACGCTATATACATATATAAAAGCAGATAAAAATTGTGGTTGACCCCTTTTTAAGAGACAGCCTCAACTTCTTCTAATCTGACTATGTAGACCTAGACAAGTTGATGTGGATTTGAATAAATAGAATCGGTGGCAGTTGTGGGCTATATATCAAATAAAATGATAAGAGAACCTTCATAGTACACAAAACAGGTCAGAACACTATTACGGGAGCTATGAGGAAATGCATGCCAAATGTAAAATAATGTAAAATCCCAAAACTGGCAAAAAAGGTTTTACAAAAACTGGAAATTTAGTGCAAACTGCAGTGAGAGAGGCTTTTAATAGTTACCACAATGAAACTGTCCTTAAATCTGGCAGAATTGAAAGTGATTCTGGTTGTATGTAAAGTACAACAGTGCCAACATGCAATCAATACCTTCACTGCATGATAACAATGGTGATGTTACTGATTAAGTGCCACAAAAGCTGAGTTACGATGCATAGTTTTCTTTGCTGACACAATTTCAAAAACCAAGTAAATATTCCAGTATTCAAAACAAGAATGACTGCCAACATTACTAACTTAGTTATAGGTGTCCTCCATGTTGAGAAGCAGCTTACATCACTCAATAAAAGCAAGGCCTCCAGTCCAGGTTGTATACCACTCAGGTTCGTTTCAGAGCATGCTGATACAATAACTCCATGATTAGCAATCATACACAGCCGTTTGCTCTTCGTAAGATCCACACCTGAAGAATAAGCTGCAAAATTTGCACCAATACAAAGAAAAGGAATGGGAGTAATTTGCTCAATTACAGACCTATATCAATTATGCAGATTTGGTGCAGGATTTTTGAACATAAACTGTGTGTGTTCATCATGAATTTCCTCCAGGAAAACAATCTGTTGACACACAGTCAGCATGGATTTGGAAAATATATTTCTCATGGAGCACCGCAATACAACTAGCACTTTAGTTCCATATAGTAATGAGTGCTATCGACAGGGGGATCTCAAAATGATGCCATAATTTTAGATTTTCAGAAGGCTTTCAACACTATTCCTCAGACGTGACTTCTAATAAAATTGTATCACATCTTAGTTGTGCACTGGATTCATGATTTCCTGTGAGAAAGGTCATAGACTATAATAATTTATGGAAAGCCATCAAGTAAAATGGAAGTAATATCTGGTGATCTCCACCAGAGCGTTATAGGCCCTCTGCTGTTCCTGATCTACACAAATGAATTAGGAAACAATCTGAGCAGTCCTCTTAGATTGTTAGCAGTTGATGCCGTCATTTACCGTCATGTAAAGTTGTCAGATGATCAATACGAATTGCAAAATGTTTTAGATAAGATATTTGTATGGTGCAAAGAGTAGCATTTGTCTCTCAATAAGGAGAAATGAGATCATCCACACGAGTATGAGGGGATACCCGCCAAATTTTGGTTTCACAATACATCAAAATAAAGGCTGCTAATTAAGCTTAATACCTAAAATTAGAATAACAGCTGAATTAAATCAGAATGATCATATAGACTATGCTGTGAGGAAACCAAACCAATGACTGCAATTTATTGGCAGAACACTTGGAGAGTGCCAAAGGTCTACAAGAGAGACTGCATATAATCAAGCACATCCACCATCTTCTGAAGTATTGCTGTGCTTTGTGAGATCTGTGCAAGATATTATTGACATAGGACAACAATCAGTTCAAACAAGGGCCGTTTTATTAGTATTATAGTGAAATTAGGGGAGACAGGGTCATGGATATAATACGCGAATTGGGGTGTCAATCATTAAAACCAAGCCCTTTTTCATTGCAGTCAGATCTTCTGATGAAACTTCTGTGGTGTCACCGCCAGACACCACACTTGCTAGGTGGAAGCCTTTAAATCGGCCGCGGTCCGATAGTATACGTCGGACCTGTGTGTCGCCACTGTCAGTGATTGCAGACCGAGCGCCGCCACACGGCAGGTCTGGAGAGACATCCTAGCACTCGTCCCCAGTTGTACAGCCGACTTTGCTAGCGAAGCTACACTGACAAATACGCTCTCATTTGCCGAGGTGATAGTTAGCATAGCCTTCAGCTACATCATTTGCTACGACCTAGCAAGGCGCCATGACCAGTTTATATTGAGATTATATAATGTATCAACAAGAGCGATGTTCTCCAATTATGGATTAAAGTTAAGTATTACATCAACTCCGTACTTTATTTATTAGAATCAACTACTTTAATCTGTTCCAGACCTCACGCCAGCCTGCGTGAGTTAAACGCATGCTATTCGGCTACAAGTCATAGTGGATTGGCTGTCTGGTCAGTCCACTACAACTTCAATCACCAGCTTTCTCCTAGAGTGTGAAAATATTTTGTTGCCACCCACCTACATAGCGAGAAATGATCATCATCTTCACCAACACCAAATAAATTAGAGCTCACAGGGTGTGACTGAAGTGTTCATTTTTCGCTCATGCTGTCCGTGAGTGGAATGGAAAAGATAGCTTGAAGATGAGTAGACAAACAATCTGCCACGCAGTTTATTGTGAACTCCAGATCAGTCATGTGGATGTAGATTGTGTCAAGCATCACAGTACTGTATTTGAACATTAATGGCTTGTTTCTCCTACTCATCCACATTCACTAACATTTTTTTACATGTAAAACAAGCTGCCATTCATCACAATAAACAGAAATTCAGTCCACGTCAACATATTTCCTCCTAGAATCCCTAAACAATGTTACTTTTCTGTGTATTATAGTGTCATCAGCAGATGGTACTCTAGGTAAAGTGACCAAAAGGCGAAGCAGCTGAACATAATGCATGTAAGTATAGAAGAATATAAAGATATCTTATTTGCTAATGGTTCTACAGGTCTACTAAAAGTTGAAAACAGCGAGAAGCTGCAACGGGCTGTTAACTGATCTACAAATTGAATCAGCAGTCTGGCAGACCACATCCACCAATAAGATTGCAGATTATGTGGGTTGTTCTATTGTTGTATACAAACATTCACTGCAACTGTGTTTTCCTTAAGGGTGATAAAGTGGTGAGTAGCCCTGTTACAAAAGTCAGTGGTGTTTGGCTGTGAGAGGCTATGAAACAGCTTCCCACTGGACCACTTATTACGTTTAATCCACCACAGAAAATCTTGTTCCTAGAGACTGGATACTTGGTGACAGAACTCAACAATTCACAAGTGTGGCAGTAAACAAAACAATTATGTGCAGTATCTCTGCTGCAGAGAGATGCTATGTATGCTGCTGTAAAAAATTTTCAACCTCCTTCCCACTGAGCTGAAAACCTTATGTTGTTTTCTTATTTAGTTCAGTTTTGAATAGTTATTTACTATTCCATAATTGTCCCTTTAATCACTATGTTGTACAATATGTTTATAAACAACTTATCCAACAGAAGATATACCTAACAAGTTGCATAACTGACAAAAGATTAATAAAAGTATTTCAGCTGACAATGCAGCTTCACATGCACACATGTCAATCTTAGACGACTCTTCACATGATCCCTGGGTGGTACTACAAAACCAACACATCAAAAGCTCTTTACCAGGTCCAAACATCTGCAGAAGTGAGACCAAGTATTAAAACATGTCAACTAAACACCTAAGGCATTAGTTGAACCTAATGCCAAATTCTAGGGAAGATGCTGTCTAAGCATGTTATCAACATGGTTGTCCAACAACAAAGTCATACAAGTAATGGAGATCAGCTATGGGCAAGAGGAAAGTGGCTAGCAAGCATCAATGTGCAGTAGCGTGTGTGGCAAGAAAGGTCAGTAGAGGTTGTGGGCAAGTGCTAGAGTGTACTGGAGAATATGAAATCCACTGGCAATCCACAGTCTGTGACAAAGGGTCAAAAGGAATAAATAAAGAGCTTCTTCTGCACAAGATTAATGCAGCATTGAATGAAATAGAGACTAACATTGACAATGCACCTCAAATAAATGTAGATAATGGAACTTTCAGGAGAATCAAAAAAGGGCACAGGGTGTTCACCTTGCTTGGGTTCCAACAGTTCAAACTTTTCAAACATTTATTTCACAAACATTAAACCAAACAGGGCAAAGTAGACACGTGCGGTAGCCACATGTAATGTTAAGCAAATGTATGGGTCATTTGTGTAATCAAAATTTATTGCAACTGTGAAGAATTTTAACCACATTCTTAAAAAAAATTTGGTTGTGTGAAAAAGAGCAGGATTAAAAATAAAAATTTCCAACATATGCCAGAGACAGAGTGCAAAACAAATGGCCAGAAATTCCACAAGTCAAAGTCCTAATATGTGAAGTCTTTATTCAGTAAACTAAATGAAGTTATCAAAGGAGGCCGCTCAGAAATTGAAATTGTCAGAAATGGGTCAGAAGTTACAATGAACACTACCTAGTGCAAACCTGTCACTGAAGTGAAAGAGGATTTATAGAGGGAGGAAAAATAGAATCATGAACACATTTTAATGTCTTTCGTGTGAGGAAGATGGGAGCTATTACAGAAAATCTACATCCTTGCATTTTCAATATTTACTGTTAATGATCTGTGTATTGACACTGCTGTAAACAATCAAAGTAAACCCACTAAAGGCCAGGCACTGTTAAAGTTCAGAGTTTAGGAGAGTATGTATGAGCAGAGTGTATTCATTTTTGTATGACTTAACATCAGTTTGGTTCTCAGAATTCACTGATTCTGAATAGGTTTGTCAATGCATTCTTTCACACTTCTGTTCCTTCCACTTGTCAGACAGGAATGAAGAGGAGAGTGTTTCAGGATTCGTCAAGGGAGACGATTAGGTTAGTCCATTCGTAAATATGAGTTTGGGAACTGCATCTTTAAGTAAGTCGGGGGAAGATGCTGGGCTCCAGGAGAATAATGATGATTAAAATGCTCTGACCAGCACTCAAAGTATGACTCAAACATTAGGGGACATGCCTGAAGCTAAACAGAAGGAACAGGTAAAAATATAAGGTTGTTATGTCAATCTATTTTAAGAACATATTGTCCAATCAGATGATGTGCTTGTAAAACTCAAGTTAAGAATCATGAGCCATTCCATAGTAAATTGTACCCAGTATCCTTGCCCTAGAAAGCCATAGTTAATAAAGCAATTAAGGGTGTGTAGAAGAATCAGATTATTTAACACTCAGATAGTGAAAGTTCTAATGCAATCCACACTGTAACAAAAAGGGATGGCAGTGTGCATTTACTAACTGATGCCCATGGAGAAATGATGCAGTTTACTGTACAATGTGACCAACTGGAGGATGAAGGTATAGCAGGAAGAACACAGCCTTTCTGTGGAATGGAAGGTGTTAGCAGTTTAAAAGGATGGCCTTCGGGCTGTCAGTATCATCAGTGGCCTTTATGACAGCACTCACAGAAGTTCTAAGAGAAGAATTATTGATACACTTATCACCTACATAATGTTATTCTAATTAGTACTACCTTTAGGGAGAATATTTATACATTCTATGTCATGTAATGTAAGCGTTTAGTGGATGGGTAAATAAGAATTTGCCAAATCACTTGTTTTCTTGGGCATGTAATTTCTTTGCATGGAATCAAACCTGATCCAATGAAAATGGAACCAGTGAGAAATTTTCCTGCACAAAAATGATGTAATCTACTGAAAATCTCTCAGTTTGTGCAATTTCTATCACAGTATTTATCCTCGATTTTTTTATCTTCACAAGTACATCTCCACTGGAAATGGAATAAGGAATATCAAGAAGCATTTGAGTTAATTAAAAACCAATTGCATGAGGCACCGATACTTCACCATCCTGACTGAAGCAAAAATTTCTACACTGGAACCGATTCAATTTATTCCTACTGCTAGCTTAGTACATTTAATCCACCACGGAAAATGAATGAGTATAGCAGTCTCTCTAAATAGCCACATTACAAGTATTTAGAAACATTCTAGAGAAACACTCCAGCACTTTGCCTTCTTTTCAATTGTAAATGTACTAAATCACAGTAATAGAGGGGAACAATGAAAGAAGTGCGCAAACATGTCATAGCAGTACTCAGGCAGCAGTAGCTAACTGCGACAGATGCAGCAACAGATAAGTAACCACATTTGTCATTTACGAGTTCCTAACCAGGAGCGAATTTTATTATATCATCTGTCTACTTGAATAGTTCAATTTCTTGACTTTCTGCGTGTAAATTTAACATCTAATAGCCACAGTTCTCGTGTTTTCATTTGCGTCAGAAAGTAAACTGATTTTGTGACATATTACAAGTTCCAGATCAGGGTCAAATTATTTAGTTTGACCTGAGTGCTTCAGTAGTTAGGTTTCTGAACATACGCGTATTACTAGACACAGTTTGTGTTTTTGGCAGGTTCTACAGTAGGATTGCACAGCATGTGCTGACAGTTTGTTTATCTGCATAGTTTAGTCTTCCACGGTCTTTTGTATGGACAGGGACTGTGATTGTTGTGTGTGAATGTGAGTCGAGTTGGTGACACTTCGCTCTCAGCTTCAGGCTGTGATGGATTCCGTTACAGAGCTTGAGGCTGCAGTGGATGGGCACCACTGTTGTGGGCCGGCTGTGGGGACACAACGGACGTCCAGCATGTCAGAGTCTTCTGATCAGTCCTCACCATTGGCCAACCCAGTTACTGCTCGCACTGAGGCTGACCCCTCACCTGTTGTCGAGTGGGAGGTTGCCCCGGGGCGAAGCACATGGTGAAAGACTTCCCAGGTGGCCACACATAATGCCTCTCCGGTTTGTCTGACAAACAGGTTCCAGGTTCTGTCTGTGGCTGACACTGTCACTGAGCCAGATGCTGTCACCTGTCCTGTTTCAGAGGAAACCATTCAGCCTCCAAGATCTGGGCAATCACAGAGGCTGAGATTATTGGTAGTTTGGAGCTCCAAGGTTAGGTGCATTATAGGGCCCCCTTAGGGACTTGGATGACAAGAATGGTAAGAAATCCAGTGTGCATTCCGTGTGCATACAGGGTGGAGTCACTCCAGATGTGGAAAGGGTACTCCCGGATGCCATGAAGAGCACGGCATGCAGCCAACTGCAGGTGGTTGCTCAAGTTGGTACCAATTACGCGTGTCACTTTCGATCAAAAGAGATTCTCTTTGGTTTCGAGCAGCTAACAGAAGTGGTAAAGGCTGCCATTCTTGCTTGCAAGATTAAAGCAGAGCTGACCATTTGCAGCATAGCCGTCAGGGGCAATTCCGGACCTCTGGTACAGAGCTGAGTGAAGGGTCAGAATCAGAGGCTCAGACGGCTAGGCTGCTGATTCCTCGACTTGCGCCAAAGGGTGGTTGGGTTTCGGGTTCCGCTGAATAGGTCAGGTGCCCACCACGTACAGGTGGCAGATACACAAGTAGCAGGGTCTGTGTGGTGTCGACTGGGCAGTTCTTTACGTTAGAGGGTCTCGGGAAAACACAAAAAGCACTTCAGTTACAAAGGGTGCAGGCTGAACACAGCAAAAATGTAGATACAGGAACCACTGGTATAACAGTTGTAAATTGTCGTAGCTGTGTTGGGAAAGTACCAGAGCTCCAAGCGCTAATAGAAAGCATTGATGCTTAAATTGTTATAGGTCCTGAAAGCTGGCTAAAGCTGGATATAAGCTCAGCCAAAATTTTTGTGAAGAACCTAATGGTGTTCCAAAAGGATAGGCTAAACATGGTTGGCGGAGGCGTGTTTATTGCTGTCTGAAGTAGTTTAACTTGTCACGAAATTGAAGTAGATACATCCTGTGAATTAGTATGGGCAGAAGTCATTGTTGGCAAATGGAATAAAATAATAATTGTATCCTTTTACCGACCTCCCAATTCAGATGGCACAGTTTCTGAAAGGATCAAAGAAAACTTGAGTTTGATTTTAAACACATACCCGAATCATATGATAATAGTTGGTGGTGACTTTAATTTACCCTCGATATGTTGGTGAAAATACATGTTTAATTCTGGAGGTACGCATAAAATATCATCTGAAATTGTGCTAAACACATTCTCTGAAAATGATCTCGAGCAATTAGTTCATGAGCCCACGTGAATAGTAAACGGTTGTGAAAACACGCTTGACCTCTTAGCAAGAAATAATCCTGAGTTAATAACGAGCATAAAAACTGATTCAGGGATTAGTGAACACAGGACTGTTGTAGCAACACTGAATATTGTAATCCCCAAATCATCATTCTTGTGAAACACAACTAGCTCTCTATTCACATGAAGTGCTGAGTGCTATTGACAAGGGATTTCAGATTGATTCCATATTTCTGGATTTCCATAAGGCTTTTGACACTGTAGGTACTACACAAGCAGCTTGTAGTGAAATTGTGTGATTATGGAATATCATCTCAGTTATGTGACTGGATCTGTGATTTCCGTCAGAGAGGTCACAGTTCATTGTAATTGTAGGAAAGTCATAGAGTAAAACAGAAGTGATTTCTGGCATTCCCCAAGGTAGTGTTGTAGGCCCTTTGCTGTTCCTTATCTATATAAACAATTTGGGAGACAATCTGAGCGGGCGTCTTCAGTTGTTTGCAGATGATGCTGTCATTTATCGACTAATAAAGTCATCAGAAGATCAAAACAAACTGCAAAACGATTTAGAAAAAGAGGATCAGAATGGTTGGAAAAGTGGCAGTTGGCTCTGAATAATGAAAAGTGTGAGGTTATCCACACGAGTGCTAGAAGGAACTCATTAAACTTCAGTTACACGATAAATCAGTGTAATCTAAAAGCTGTAAATTCAACTAAATACCTAGGTATTACAATTATGAACAATTTAAATTGGAAGGAACACAGATTAGATTAGATTAGATTAGATTAATACTAGTTCCATGGATCACGAATACGATATTTCGTAATGATGTGGAACGAGTCGAATTTTTCAATACATGACATAATTAGGTTAATTTAACAACATACTTAAGTTAATATAAGAACTTTATTTATTTTTGTGTTTTTTTATTTTTATTTTTTTATTTTTTTAATATTTTTTTCTTAATTTATATCTAAAAATTCCTCTATGGAGTAGAAGGAGTTGTCATTCAGAAATTCTTTTAATTTCTTCTTAAATACTTGTTGGTTATCTGTCAGACTTTTGATACTATTTGGTAAGTGACCAAAGACTTTAGTGCCAGTATAATTCACCCCTTTCTGTGCCAAAGTTAGATTTAATCTTGAATAGTGAAGATCGTCCTTTCTCCTAGTATTGTAGCTATGCACACTGCTATTACTTATGAAATTTGTTATTAACAACCAAACCCAATTCAAAAGAGAGTATATATACTGAGAAGCTACTGTGAATATCCCTAGATCCTTAAATAAATGTCTGCAGGATGATCTTGGGTGGACTCCAGCTATTATTCTGATTACACGCTTCTGTGCAATAAATACTTTATTCCTCAGTGATGAATAACCCCAAAATATGATGCCATATGAAAGCAATGAGTGAAAATAGGCGTAGTAAGCTAATTTACTAAGATGTTTATCACCAAAATTTGCAATGACCCTTATTGCATAAGTAGCTGAACTCAAACATTTCAGCAGATCATCAATGTGTTTCTTCCAATTTAATCTCTCATCAATGGACATACCTAAAAATTTGGAATATTCTACCTTAGCTATATGCTTCTGATTAAGGTCTATATTTATTAATGGCGTCATACCATTCACTGTACGGAACTGTATGTACTGTGTCTTATCAAAATTCAGTGAGAGTCCGTTTACAAGGAACCACTTAGTAATTTTCTGAAAGACAGTATTGACAATTTCATCAGTTAATTCTTGTTTCTCAGGTGTGATTACTATACTTGTATCATCATCAAAGAGAACTAACTTTGCCTCTTCATGAATATAGAATGGCAAGTCATTAACATATAATAAGAACAACAAAGGACCCAAGACTGACCCTTGTGGAACCCCATTCTTGATAGTTCCCCAGTTTGAGGAATGTGCTGATCTTTGCATGTTACGAGAACTACTTATTTCAACTTTCTGCACTCTTCCAATTAGGTACGAATTAAACCATTTGTGCACTGTCCCACTCATGCCACATTACTTGAGCTTGTCTAGCAGAATTTCATGATTTACACAATCAAAAGCCTTTGAGAGATCACAAAAAATCCCAATGGGAGGTGTTCGGTTATTCAGATCATTCAAAATTTGACTGGTGAAAGCATATATGGCATTTTCTGTTGAAAAACCTTTCTGGAAACCAAACTGACATTTTGTTAGTACTTCATTTTTACAGATATGTGAAGCTACTCTTGAATACATTACTTTCTCAAAAATTTTGGAGAAAGCTGTTAGAAGGGAGATTGGACGGTAATTGTTGACATCAGATCTATCCCCCTTTTTATGCAAAGGTATAACAATAGCATATTTCAGTCTATCAGGGAAAATGCCCTGTTCCAGAGAGCTATTACACAGGTGACTGAGAATCTTACTTATCTGTTGAGAACAAGCTTTTAGTATTTTGCTGGAAATGCCATCAATTCCATGTGAGTTTTTGCTTTTAAGCAAGTTTATTATTTTCCTAATTTCAGAGGGAGAAGTGGGTGAGATTTCAATTGTATCAAATTGCATAGGTATGGCCTCTTCCATTAACAGCCTAGCATCTTCTAATGAACACCTGGATCCTACTATATCCACAACATTTAGAAAATGATTATTAAAAATATTTTCAACTTCTGACTTTTTGTTCGTAAAGTTTTCATTCAATTTGATAGTAATACTGTCTTCCTCTGCTCTTGGTTGACCTGTTTCTCTTTTAATAATATTCCAAATTGTTTTAATTTTATTATCAGAGTTGCTGATTTCAGACATGATACACATACTCCTGGATTTTTTAATAACTTTTCTTAATATAACACAGTAGTTTTTATAATTTTTGATAGTTTCTGGGTCACTACTCTTTCTTGCTGTCAGATACATTTCCCTTTTCCGGTTACAAGATATTTTTATACCCTTAGTAAGCCATGGTTTGTTACAAGGTTTCTTACGAGTATATTTAACTATTTTCTTGGGGAAGCAGTTTTCAAATGCATTTACAAAAATGTCATGAAATAAATTATATTTTAAATTGGCATCAGGTTCACGGTACACCTCATCCCAGTCTAACTGCTGTAGGCTTTCCCTGAAATATGCAATTGTTAAATCGTTGACTGAACGTACTACTTTGGAGGACTGTTTAGTATTGCTGAATGGAGATATGTCATATATTGTAACTAGCTGTGCACCATGATCAGAAAGACCATTCTCAACAGGCTCAGCATTTATCTGGTTAAACTTATCTTGGTCTATAAAGAAGTTATCTATCAGTGAGCTGCTATCCTTTACCACCCGAGTAGGAAAATCAATAACGGGTGTCAAATTGAAAGAACCGAGTAATACTTCAAGGTCATTTTTCCTATTACCCTCTTTCAGAGAATCTACATTGAAGTCCCCACAAATAAAAATTTGCTTCCCCCTGTCTGACAGATAGCACAACAAGGAGTCCAAATTTTTCAGAAATAGATGAAAATTTCCTGATGGGGACCTATATACAGTTACAATTATAAATGTGCCTTTATTTAATTTAAGCTCACAGGCACATGCTTCTATATGTTTCTCTACACAAAACTTTTTTGTTTCTATACTTTTTGCACAATGATAACTTTTGACATATATGGCAACTCCTCCTTTCTCCATATTTTCTCTCATTACATGTGCAGAGAGCTTATAACCACTTACATTTACCTTATCCATATCAGTAACAATGTGATGCTCAGACAGGCATAGTATATCTATTTCATTCTCAGCTTCTAAATCTTCTAAACAAACCAGAAGCTCATCTACTTTATTCTTTAAACTCCCAATATTTTGATGAAATATGCTTACATTATTTTTAATTATACTTTTATGAGAACCTTTCCTTATTCTAACATTTGCAGTACTCTCCTGTCTGAGTTTCTCATTGTGCTTAGGCCTAGTTCCTATACCAGTGGTCACATGGTGTTCAGAGAGGCAGATTATGTCAACTGGGTTGGGTGACTTTAATTCATCAATGGAATTACCTAGGACTGAGATACAACTTGGTGGAGATAAAATTTCTGGTGATTGGTGAAAATTTATAATTGATAGCTGTGATTGGTGATCCAATGTGCTAGAATTGTGCTGTTTAATTTCTTTCCTAAACTGAAGATTTGTTTCAATCCTGACCTCTCGTAGAACTTGACATCTTTCTGTCTTACCTATCCTAAAAAAGGTGCTGCTCCAACACCTGTAACACACAGAAAATTATGTAGGGAAGGCTAACCAAAGACTGTGTTTTATTGGCAAGACACTTAGAAAATGTAACAGACCTACTAACAAGACTGCCGACACTATGCTTGTCCGCCCACTTTTAGAATACTGTTGCACAGTGTGGGATCCTCACCAGATAGCACTGACTGAGTACATCGAAAAACTTTAAAGAAAAGCAGCAGGTTTTGTATTATAGTGAAATATGGGAGAGAGTGTCACAGAAATGATATGAGATTTGGGATGGACATCATTAAAAGATAGGTGTTTTTCGTTGCGATAGAATCTTCTCACGAAATTCCAGTAACCAACTTCCATCTCCGAATGTGAAAATATTTTGTTGACACCGACTTACGTAGGGAGGATTGATCACCAAGATAAAATAAGGGAAATCAGAGCTCGTACGGAAAGATATAGGAGAATGAAGAACCTTCCACAACTAGGAACTGCTTCTATCATTAGCCATAAATTAATGGATTGAGTTAATGATTTATGATCACCTAACAACCATGTATGCAAACAAGATCTACACTAATCAATGTTCATGTACCCAAAATTCTGACACATTAAGTAAGAAATGTGCATAGAGTGGACGTGCACGGATACATGCATCTGATGGAGAAAAATCTGTAGCCAATGGCTAGTGTAATAAAAATAGACAAGAGCCCCAATGAAGATGCACTAATATTAATAACTCAAGGCTTATTATGTTAAAAAAGTCACTTTACAATCAGACAGTATTGCGAAACTAACTTTAGGCACAGAAGTTGCTTACATAACAATGAATGACATCATCACTTATTAAACTAATGCTGTTCGAGTAACTGACCTTCAAGTTAACTCTTACACTGGGCTACTGGAGATTCAGCTGTATGTCCAGGAACCCGGTACCAGTTGCAAGTTGCCTAATTAATGCCTTCCAGGAACTACAAAAAATATTTTGGATAATTATTGATGGACTTGAACACAACAAGACATTTTTAACATAAGACTACACATCTTAGCGAATAGGTATTGGCAAGTAGTACAGTGGGAAACAGTGTGCTTGCCAAGGCAGTGTAACTGATCATGTGTGCAAATACCCACACTTTATTTATTGAGTATTTCAGGATGAGTGCACTTACAGACTTCTGATGAACTTCAAGCGTGTAAGGAAGAAAAAGTTTAGCAAATGATTGCACTTATGCTTTAAGTGGAACATTTAGCTCATTAACTTATTTGCAAACCAGTCAGAAGTTTAACTCTTGTGTACAACAGGGCATCAGAGTCTAAACAATTAGCAATTTACTGGTACCTGTACAATATCTGGATGGTAAGGTACTAAATTTTCACATATGAATGACAGGAACATGGAGATATCACTATAATTGGTGTACATACCAATGTCACAATGGTGTTGATATTGTGAATACAAAGAAATTATTGCAGTAACTTGTGAACAACAAAAAAGTTTGTTGTAATAGAATAAAGGTGACATGTATACTTTCTTATTAACAGCACATGCACTCTGAACATATTTATGAACAAACCATTGTACTATTACCTATTGTGTTTCAATCACATTCTTCATCACTGTAATACTGAATTTATAAGGGAAACATGGAAGTCGATAACTGACAACTCCAAACTGGGGTAACATTTCCACAAAAATATCTAAACTGATAATCGTATGGACATCACAGAATAATGTTGTATTTGTATTATTGCAGATTTATATCCATTAGGTAAGACTAAAGCAAAGCTTCCTAAGTGCAAGCATTTTTTTTTCACTGCCAGGTAATGAACTACTTGCAAAACAAAGTTTCAAGAATTTACAAAACCCTTACAAAAACTTTCTTCACTACATTGGCAACAAAATAAGCTTTACTGCAAACAACAAGCTTCCAAGGAATCCAATTGACCAGTTGGCATCATGACAAGAAACGAACTCACACACAAAATTAATATAAAATTTCGATCTGTGTAGTAATATTTATAACACTTGTATCAAGTGGAATGATGTCCATAATAGATATAAAGGAAACTGACTACTGAGCATCAGTAAGTCTACACTCGACACATGCCATCCATCTGCTCACTAAAAATCCAGAGTGTTTCACAATTCCTATTACAGAGAGGTTCCAGAGCAAACTCTATCCACCAGGTTTCATTACTGAACCCGTGTCTGGAAATGTACAAAGTCCCTTCTTCAACTCTTACACACCTGTAACAGGAATTCTGACATGCCCTGGGTACAGCAAGAAAACCCTGTAGCAATTTTACAACAGATTGCATAGTTTACATTAAGTGCATGTAACACCAATGAAAATATCCCAAGAGCATATGGTATTTATGACTACATAAATAAATGACCAAAATAGTGACTTTATCATTTCTTTTATCCATGTAATTCTGAAGTTATGGTAGTATCTGGGAAACTGTTTACTGAGGAGGTACTCTTTTGTGAGGAAGTACAGCAGTACCTCATATACTTTCAACAATGCTCAACTATAAAGTCCTGTCCTCATTTTCATTTCAGTCTTCTCCAAACACCTGGCACCTCCAAATTATTTTTGTGTGCATCAGGAATGTCCAGCCTTTTGCACAACTTCACAGAAATTTAATAATGCTCCTCCACAGCATGGTCATCACTGTTCTGATACAAGCATGGCTAAAGGTTTCTCCAGCCACATTGTGGAGATACGAAGTAGTATCACAACTACTTCCTCTTCCTCTTGTTCTTGTTCTTGTTCTTCAATACCCGAACAGGTCCTCCCCCATCAGAGAGAAGATTAAATAAGGAAAATGAAAGACACCCTCTGGCCTCGTAACCTAATACCATCGGGGTCGAAAAGATCAAGAGTTGGTCAAGAGAGACCGACAGAAAAGAAAACAGAATACGTCTGACACACGTAAGTGGAAGCAATGTCAGACGTTTCTAAAAAGAAGATAGTGAGACACATATGACTGTTCTGTTTATGGCAAGTGGTACCTGACCATATTTAAAACCAAAGTAATGTCAAATTTAATATGTGAGATTCACATGTTTATGCTGAGCTAACAAGTTGACACAATACCATGTATTCTAACATCACAAGTATTTTCTTTGGACATAACACAATTAACAATGGGTAAATATACAAAAGTGAAACATTAAATGATTCAAAAATGTAACAGCACTTTATGCACTGATATATGCTGTTAGATATTCCTTCCAAGTACCTGGTACCTTGCTGATATTAAATTTTTTAAACTGTAATACTTGCAACATAGAAACATTAATGAAATGTAACATCTAACAAGCCTCTGTAGTCACTACAGAGAGATATTAAATACTAAGTGTTAAAAGAAATTTCTTGACATCTATTACACTTGAAGTAGATATTCAGATTGTTTGAGCTAATCATAATACACAAGTTAGTACATTCCATATTACTAATCTGGAACATTCGATTGTCTAAAATGCTGACTTAATTATATGAGGGGTGTTCAGTAAGTAACGCAATAATTTTTCTGAAAGCAGGTTGGCTTTATTCAGGATCCCATTACACCATATTATTTCCTATGATCTTTGATACAAAACCCGAGTTTTCAGCACAATTTCTGTTCAATTTGATGGCCTTACGCCACCTTACTGGGAGGGCTTGTATGCCTCATGACACCATTCTACTAATTGATGACAGCACCATCTTGTTGCATCAACAACTGCCCCCATCATCCACACACTGCTTTCTGCAGAGTGCAGAATGGACAGTTCTTCCTTGTCTACCCAACAGTCTGGACATCGCACCATCTGGATTTTGTCTCTTTGTCCCAATGAAGTATGTGTGCTCCTCTCAGGTGTGCAGATTTGGTGAGGTCTTGCAATGTCACGGAGAAGAAGAGTTCATTTCCATTTTTGTGGTGACGTACATGCTGAAGTTGTTTCTTCAACTTCATGATGGTAGTGCAAAACACTACACCATGATGGAGGTAATCACACAGAATAACAACTTCAAAATTCCAGAAGACCACCACCATGACTTCACTGGTTGAGGATGCAGCTTTGAACTTTTTCTTCAGAGCAGGTGATGTGGTGCCACTCTGTGGATTGCTGTCTTGTTTCTCAGTTCAGAGTGTTTCACCGTCTGACAATGTTTGACAAAGATTATCACTTTAACCCTTGTAATGTGCAGACAGTTTGGCACAGGTGGTCATTTGTTGGTCTTTACAGTCTCCAGTTTGGCGGGGCACACCTTCGAGTACCCTAACTGGTGGATGAGTGTGTCTGCACTAACAACAGAGACGTCCAGCTGAGCAGCAAGGTGTTCCATCCTTCGCGATTGCCAGATCACAATCAGAGTGTTCGCATGTTCCAACATTGCAGAATCACAACTGTGTGCAAATGGCATACTTCTTTTTTCCACAACCAGGTCTCTGTAGATATTCTGCAAGTGCCTATGAATATCTGTGATGGTCTGCTTTTGCACTGAAAACTCAACAGGTCCCTGCTTGCAATACACCTCTGTTATAGACGCCATTTTTAAGGCACAAATAGTGCTGCCACTTATTGCAACTTTGTGGAATATTCCTTCTTCAGCCCCTATAGCTTTATCATATCCGAAGATGTTAAATGCAGAATTTTTCGAAGTGACATTGGCCGAGAATAGAAATATGTTGCATTACTTATTGAATGCCCCTCCTACATTGTGTTACAAATGCAGACTGTCATTATGTAGAAAATCATCATATAGAAATATCAAAGTTGAGAGATACTACAATTTTGGGTAAACATATTGCTATTGTGGTAATGATATAAATGTGTGCAGGTAACAATTTAACCATGGCAAAATATCCTAATTCCCTGTACACACAGGTTACCTAACACAAAGTGAATATAACTTGCCATAAATTCCTCTGTGTGTTTGTAAATTATTTATTCATAAAAAACATACTTTAGCATAAAATTTAAAAAGTAATGACAATCACATATTTACAATGTCATTAACAAATTCACATCTGCAGTTATTCCTTCTTGACCAGCAGTTATTGTAGCCACATTTGATTATATGCAGATCCACAGCCTCCATATATGATAATCATTTTGTAAAAGAAAATACTGTCCATGAACTGCTTCTTCAAGTTCTAATGCATGTAACAGTGTAACAGACAACTAATATTCAGATTATTAGGACAATGGCAGAATACATTTCAGCAAACACATGTATCCATTACTTATCTGTGAAGTACATTTAGAAGAGTAACCTATAACTGAAATTTTTAATAATACTTTGTAATCATTTAGTGTGTATATTATTGTTACATCTGCATAAGAGAATTTCTAGCATGACTGATGAGCCACATTATTATAAAAATACGCTCAAATTATGATGCATAATAAATATCTTCCGTATAAATCATATTCAGTATGTTTAAAGACTCAAACTACAAGGTATAAAACAACTTCATACTTCTGACTGCTTTAGAAATGCACAACTATGTTATGACATTAAGCATTTAAGAGAGGTTTGAAATTATGTTTGAAGTTTTTTGGAAATCACATAGTGCTCTCATTATGAAACATGGGATATATGCAGTGGGTATAATTTGTGCAACTTGAGCTACACTGCTGCAAGACATATATGCACTGTTTCTGACTGTAATACTCGTCCTACAGGGTTAAACTTTTGTTATAAGTGCTAAGCCCCGTGGGATTAGCCGAGCGGTCTAAGGCGCTGCAGTCATGCACTGTGCGGCTGGTCCCGGCGGAGGTTCGAGTCCTCCCTCGGGCATGGGTGTGTGTTTGTCCTTAGGATAATTTAGGTTAAGTAGTGTGTAAGCTTAGGGACTGATGACTTAGCAGTTAAATCCTACAAGATTTCAAACACATTTGAACATTTTACATGTACTAAATCATGGCAGGAATTTAAATTCACCCCACATCTGTACGAAATATTGAAAATTAAAGAAAGCACTTATATAGGCTACATGCAACAGGCACTGTTTGTCATGAACCCGATTAGTCACTTAGTAATACACCCACAGAACAGTGTTTGGGTAAAGTAACACCTTCTGTCCTTCTGAGTCCTTCAGTGTCTCTGGTTTATGCTAAGATCTGCCTGCAGTAGTCAATGGTGCCCAGTGGAAATATACCATGTTTACAGATGACACCATCATCGTAACAGAATATCTGTCTAACACAATCTCCAATGACATTTCACCAAAATTCTGTAGCAGGTTTGTTAACTCCCTTCCTGCCAAGCTAAACACAATAAATTTTATGTAATTTACATAAAGTCATGAAAAGCCAGACAAACACTCAGTGACACTGAATAACCAGCACATAATCAGGTGATAGAAATCTGTCCTGGGGGAACTCTTCCTTAATCAAACTATCATCTCCCTACTGAGCAGTGAAAATAATCATATATAGAATGAGTCCATCAACCTCCCATTGCAAGTAATTTAGCCAGCTGAGATAACTGACTACTGCTTCTCAACACTGATTTTCTCTAATGTATCGTGTTCCTGGAGACTGGATCCTTGGTGACAGAACTCAAAAATTCACAGGTGTGGCACTAAAAAAAAGAATTACATGCACTGTCTCTGCTGCAGAGAGATGCTATGTATGCTGCTGTAAACATTTTTGATCTCCTTGCCACTGAGCTCAAACTCTTATGGAATAGTAAATCTCTTTTAAAAACTAAATGTCCTGACTTTACCTTGAATCAATATGTTGTACAATATGTTTATAAACAAGTTATCCAACGTAAAATATATTTTTATTAACCTTTTTTCAGTTACTTGTTACTATTTCAGGGGTCAATGCAGCTTCACAAGCACACATGTCAACCTCAAAGGACCCTACATGTGATCCCTGAGTGGCACTAAAAAAGAAACACAAGTGGCTAATCTCCCAACTACATGAGAAGTACATACCAGTCAGGGAACGAATGACTCATCATCACATCAAGAGCTCTTTACCAGGGCCAAAGATCTACAGAAGTGGGACCAAGCAATAAAACACGTCAACTGAACATTGAAGCATTAGTTGCACCAAAGGCCAAATTCCAGGAAAGATACTGTTTAACCACGTTATCAACATGGTTGTCCAAAAATGATCTCCGTTATTTGTATGACTTCAGCTACGTGCAAGGGTAAAGTGGCTAGGAAGTGGTGTCGTCGTTACAAAGTACCACTGTACCTAATGAAGGGAAAAGTACCTATACATGTTCAAATCTAATATCCCTTACAGCATCAATGTGCAAGAGCACGTGGCAAAGGTCAGTAGAGGTTGTGGGTGAGTGTTAGTGTGAACTGGAGAGGATGAAATCCACCGGCAATTCACTCACTGCGATGAAGCATCAAATGGAATAAATAAAGAGTTTCTACTGCATGAGATTAATGCAGCATTAACTGAAGTACAGACTAACATTGATAATGCACCTCAAATAATTGTAGATAATGGAACTTTCATGACAATCAAAAGAGGGCACTGGATGTATGCCTTGGTTGGGTTCAAACAGTTCAAACATCTATTTCAGAGACATTAAACCAAATAGGGCAAAATATACACATGTGTTAGACACATGAATTGTTAAGCACATATATGGGTCATTTGTGTAATCAAAAATTACTCTAAAGGTGAAGAATTTTAAACCATGTTCTTAAAGTTTGGTTTTGTGCAAAACAACGGGATTAAAAATCAAAAATTCCAACATATGCCAGAGACAGAGTGCAAAAACAATGGCCAGAATTTCCACAGGCACAAGGCATAACATGAGAAGTTGTGATTCAGTAAACTAATTGAAGTTTTGGAAACGGGCTGCTCCGAAACTGAAGTTGTTGGAAATGGGTCACAAGTCACAACGAACACTACCAAGTGCAAACCTGTCACTGAAGTGAAAGAAGATTTATAGAGGGAGGTAAAAATAGATTGATAAATACATTTTAATGCCTTTCATGGAAGTCCAAGTATGCTGGATTATGGTCGCAACATCTATTTTGGTGAGGAGGACGGGAGCTTTTACAGAAATCTACCTCCATGCATTTTCAGTATTTCCTGTTAACAATTTGCGTATTGCCACTGCTTTAAAAAAATTGAAGTGAACACATTAAGGATAAAGGGTACTTAAAAAATTTCGATTTTTCCACAATATATACAATATATATATATAGGGTTTAAAATGAAAAATTACCAATATATAGCAAATTTCAAAGTTACAATAATGTATGAAGTCATGCCTACTTTATTTCTGTTGCAGAAACCAGTATTATTTCGAAAAGAACCGATAACTTTCTGTTTCCAGTGATGATACATTGTATATGTTGTAACAGTGCAGGTTTCTAGTGTCCATAAATGATTATCTTTGTTAGTATTTACTTTTGTTTTGCTGAAGCAATTTGTTCATGTGTTACTGAATGTTTGTTGCCCAAGTACTACATATATTTGTGGAAGTATATATCATTTAGTGTGCAATAAATGCAAACTATGCCATGCATCAAGAAATTCAATAAAAGGAAATTCCATGGTAACCAGTTCACAAGCAAAGGAAGCCACACTATTGAAAGTAATGTACGTATCATCTCCCGCCAATCCTACTGCTGATTCAAATTTGTGTGTTAACAGTGACACTGTTTGTAGTGGATTTGTTGTTGTTGATGTGGGCACCTTATCTGCTTTGATAAAGGAAGTGGTGAAATGTAAGCAATGTGATGATATAGGCTGTCTGGAAATAACTGAACAACAAACTAGCAGGAAGGGTTTAGCATCAAAAGTAGTTTTTCTGTGTAGATCCTGCAATACATCTCGAAAATGACTTCAAACATTGTGTGTAATTCAATGTGATTTTGAAGTTGGTGTATGCATGTGTGCAATACGAAAAGGGAAAAAGGCTATCAAGTGTTTTGTAGTTTGATGGACCTTCCCCCTCCTCGCACTAGGAACAACAAGTACATAAAACACTTTTAGGTGCCTTGACTGTTGTGTCTAAAGCATCTATGAAATGTGCAGTAGAAGAAACTGTAAATATAATTGGAACCAGGGACATTGTTGTTGCATTTGATGGAACATGAAAACATAGAGGACAAGTGGTACTTCTCTAGAGAATGGAAAAGTTGTTGATGTTGAGTGCTTATCTAAGTACTGCCATACCTGCCATGGTAACACTGGAGGACATATTGAACATCAGTGTTCTAAGAATTATGATGGTTACACAGGAGGTATGGAAGAGTGTGGTGGAGCTCTTAAAATATTTCTGAGGTCGATTCCCATTTATAATGTTATATACATGAAGTACCTAGGCAATGGGGACTCTAAAGCTTTCAATAAAATTAATGAGTTCAATGTCTATGGTGATACCTTGGTAAAGAAACTTGAGTGTTGTAGACATGTACAAAAGAGGATGGGTGCTAGATTGAGGAAGCTACAAAGAGAAATGACAGGAAAGTTGTTATCAGATGGATGATCTCTGTCTGGCTGAGGCAGATCAACAGAAACTGGAATAGACCTACTTCAGAGTTACTATGGACGGGCTATTATATGAACTGCACCTCTTCTTTTTTTTTTGTCGTTTTAGGGCACACAACTACAATGGTCATTAGCGCCCATACTAAGTTAGGAATGCACCGCGAGGCACAAGGTTAAAACAGCAACTAAAAGGGACAACACTATATAGGACGTAGTAACAGCCATAGGATTAAAAGAAACAGCATAATCAAATGTCCTTGGACAGGTTTGTCAAGTTGATAAAACAAAGAATGCGAGCAGCTGCTCCTGGGTCATCTGCTAAAATGGCATCCAGAGTACATGGCAGGCCAAGATCAAGACGCAGAGTATTAAAATCGGGACAGGACGTTAAAATGTGGTGGACCGTCACCAACTGCCCACATGGGCAGAACGGTGCCGGCGCAGCCGTCAGCAGATGGCGATGGCTGAATCAGCAGTGTCCAATTCGTAACTGAGCCAAAACGACCTCCTCCCACCGAGAAGGGTGGGAGGAGGACGTCCAAGCCGCGGGAAGAGGTTTCAAGCCCCGAAGCTTGTTGTCCGTAAGTGCAGCCCAATCGGCATGCCACAGCGATAAAATGTGCCGACAAATGACCCTGCTGCAATCTGATGAAGGGACACAACAAGAAGCTGTCCGAGGCTGGAGGACTGCAGCCTTGGCCGCGGCATCTGCAGCTTCCTTCCCAGGGATACCGACATGGCCAGGAACCCACATAAAGCTAACCGGAGAACCGTCGTCCACCAGCTGCTGAAGAGAGCATTGGATCCGGTACACGAAAGGGTGAACCGGATACGGATCACTGAGGCTCTGGATGGCCCTCAGGGAATTGGAGCAGATGACGTAAGCAGAATGTCGGTGGCAGCAGATGTAAAGAACAGCTTGGTAGAGGGCAATGAGTTCAGCTGTGAAGACCAAACAATGGCCATGGAGCTGGTATTTGAAACTTAGTGCCCCGACAATAAAAGAACACCCGACTCCGTCATTGGTCTTAGAGCCATCTGTGTAAATGAAGGTCATATTAATGAACTTCGAATGAAGTTCGAGAAAACGGGAGTGGTGTACCGAACCGGGGGTAGCCTCCTTTGGGAGCGAGCTGAGGTCAAGGTGAACGTGAACCCGAGCCTGGAGCCACGGTGGCATGTGGCTGTCGCCGACTCTAAAGGTTGCAGGGAGTGAAAAATCAAGGTGGTGAAGGAGGCGACGAAAACGGACTCCAGGGGGTAGCAGGGCAGAGACATACAACCCATATTGATGGTCGAGAGAGTCGTCAAAAAAGGTACGATAAGACGGGTGGTCGGGCATTGACAGTAGCCGACAGGCATACGACAAAGCAGTGTATCGCACTGGTAGGTGAGTGGCAATTCACTAGCTTCAGCATGAAGACTCTCAACGGGAGTAGTATAAAATGCTCCGATCGCAAGACGTAAACCCCGATGTTGTATGGAGTTGAGGCGGCGTAAGATGGACGGCCGTGCCGAGAAGTATACGAAGCCCCCATAATCCAGTTTGGAGCAGACGATCGACCGATATAGACGAAGTAGGATGGTTCAATCCGCTCCCCACGGCATACCACTAGGAACACGGAGGACATTTAGAGAACGGGTACAACGGGCAGCCAAATATGACACATGTGGAGACCAGCTAAGTTTCCTGTCAAATGTAAGAACTAAAAATTTTGTTGTCTCCACGAATGGGAGAGCAACGGGACCGAGTCATAGGGAGGGTGGGGGAAACACTTTGTAGCGCCAGTAGTTAATATAGACAGTCTTTTCGCCAGAAAAACGGAAGCCACTGGCGACACTCCAGGAGTAAAGACGGTCAAGAGAACGCTGAAGACAGCGCTCCAGGAAACATGTACGCTGCGTGCTGCAATAGATGGTAAAATCATCCACGAAAAGGGAGCCTGATACATCAGCTGGGAGGCAATCCATTATTGGATTGATCGCTATGGCGAAGAGAGTGACGCTCAAAACTGAGCCCTGTGGCACCCTATTCTCCTGGCAAAAGGTGTCTGACAGGACAGAACCCACACGTACCCTGAACTGTCGATCCATTAACAAGGAACGAATAAAAAGAGGGAGGCAACTGCGAAGGCCCCATGTATGCATGGTGCGGAGAATGTCCGCCCTCCAACAGGTGTCGTAAGCCTTCTCCAAATCAAAGAACACAGCCGTGGTCGGGCGCTTCCGCAAGAAGTTATTCATAATGAAGGTCGATGAGGTAACCAGATGGTCAACAGCATAGCAGCGCCTAAAAAATCCACATTGTACATTGGTAAGTAGGCATCGAGATTCGAGGAGCCAAACCAAACAAGAGTTAACTATTCGCTCCATCACCTTACAGACACAGCTGGTAAGCGAAATGGGTCGATAACTAGAAGGCAAGTGCTTGTCCTTCCCCGGCTTAGGAATCGGTACAACAATAGACTCGCCCCAGCATGCGGGAACATGTCCCTCAATCCAGATGCGATTATAAGTACGAAGAAGGAAACCTTTACCCGCAGGAGAAAGGTTCTTCAGCATCTGCATATGAATAGAATCTGGCCCTGGAGCGGAGGACCATGACCGGGCAAGAGCATTTTCGAGTTCCCACATGGTGAATGGGGCATTATAACTTTCACGATTTGAGGAGCAGAAGTTAGGTGGCCTAGCCTCCTCTGCCTGTTTTAGGGGGAGGAAGGCAGGGTGGTAATGAGTGAAGCTCAAAACCTCTGTGAAAAAGCGGCCGAAGGCATTGGAGACATCCTCAGGGGCCACAAGGACATCATTCGCGACCGTCAAGCCAGAAACTGGTGAGTGGACCTTAGTGCCAGATAGCCGGCACAGGCTATCCCAGACAACAGAAGAAGGAGTAAAACTGTTGAAGGTGCTTGTAAAAGCAGCCCAGCTGGCTTTCTTGCTTTCTTTAATAATACTACGACACTGTGCATGTAATCGTTTATAATTGATACAATTCGCCATTGTAGGGTGGCGTTTAAAGGTGCGTAAAGCACGTCGATGAGCACGTAAAGTGCCTCTACATGCTGCGGTCCACCAGGGGACCGGTACGCGACGTGGAGAAGAAGTAGTGTGAAGGATGGAATATTCAGCAGCAGTGAGAATGACTTCCGTGAGGTGTGCGACCTGACTATCACAGCTTGTGAAGGTGTGATCCTGGAAGGTCGCCCTGGAAGAGAAGAGCCCCCAGTCTGCTTTGGAGATGGTCCAACTAGATGAGCACAGAGAGGGGGTATGCTGCAGGAGATGGATAACACACGGGAAGTGGTCGCTAGAATATGTATCAGAAAGTGCATACCACTCAAACCGGCGTGCAAGTTGGGGAGTACATATAGAGAGGTCTAAATGGGAATAGGTGTGAGATGTGTCCGAAAGAAAAGTAGGGGCGCCAGTATTGAGGCAGACAAGATTGAGCTGGTTGAAAAGGTCTGCTAACAGGGAGCCCCTCGGGCAGGATGCTGGAGAGCCCCAAAGGGGATGGTGGGCATTGAAGTCTCCAGTTAACAAAAATGGTGCAGGTAGCTGAGCAATAAGTTGCATCATGTCTGCCCTGGTAACAGCAGACGACGATGGAGTGTAAACAGAACAAATGGAAAATGTAAAAGTGGGGAGAGTAATGCGGATGGCAACTGCCTGCAGGTCGGTGTGCAACGGGATGGGATCGTAGTAAATATCATCCTGGACCAGCAAAATAACCCCTCCATGAGCCGGGATACCTACCACAGGGGGTAGGTCAAAACACACAGAGGTGTAGTGTGCCAAGGCAATTTGATCGCATGGGCGTAGCTTCGTTTCCTGGAGGGCTACGACGAGCGGACGGTGCAAGCGGAGCAGCAACTTCAAGTCCTCTCGATTGGAGCGAATGCTGCGAATATTCCAGTGAATAAGCGCCATCGTAAGAAGAAAAGGAAGAGGAAAGAAGGGGTCACCTCGAAGGTCGCTGAGGGCCTGACTTCGAGCGAGCACTGCCACCGCTATCAGTAGGCGGACAGTCATCATCCATTGGGTCCATAAGTTCATCCGCCATCTTGGCAACATGGCCGGGAGGGGAAGCTTCCGCCGCCAGTGAACGGCCAGATGTTCAGCTACCAGTGGTGCGGCCAGGCGAAACGGATGACGGCTTGGGGCGGCAATGGCTGGGTGGCGCAGGAGAAGAAATGCGCCGTGGCGGAGAAGGAGAACTGTGCTTCCTATGAGCTTTCTTGGAAGGTCGTTTGGTGGAGGTACCGGTCGAAGGCTGGGAGGTCGAGGGACGTAGGAAGTCTGCATGGGATGGTTCCTTCTTGAAGGCCCGTGCATCTGACTTCGGGGTCTTCGTCTTAGCAGAAGCTGATGAAGGGGCTGGTGTCTGAGGGGTGATGGGAGGAAGAAGTGACGTCGACCGCGCGATCTTAGCACTGGCCGAATGGACGACCGTGGTGCTGAAGGTCAGATCGCATGTCTGGGTTGCCACCTCCCTGGTAGTCCGAGGAGAGGCGAGGACAGTACTGTATTTCCCCACTGGGAGCAGCGTGGGCTTCCTACTAGCCAATAGCTTGTGAGCAGCCGAGGTGGACACTTTTTCTTTGACCCAAATTTCTTGGATACAGCGTTCTTCCTTATAGACAAGACAGACGCGGGAGGATGCGGCATGGTCACCCTGACAGTTCACACAACGAGGAGACGGAGGTGGACAGTCACCCTCATGGGCATCCCTGCCACAAGTGACACATTTAGCCGCATTGGAACAAGACTGTCGAGTGTTATTGAAACGCTGACACTGGTAGCAGCGCGTAGGTGTCGGGACATAGGGGCGAACAGAAATAACCTCGTAGCCCGCCTTGATGCGCGATGGCAGCTTAACACTATCAAAAGTCAAGAAAAGTGTCCGGGTCGGTACAAGGTCATTGTTGACCTTTTTCATGACCCTATGGACAGCCATCACGCCCTGCTCAGCGAGGAAAGATTGAATCTCCTCATCAGTCAATCCGTCGAGGGATCTAGTATAGACCACACTACGAGACGAATTCAAAGTTCGGTGAGCCTCCACCCGGACAGGGAACGTGTACAGGAGTGTGGCCCGAAGCAGTTTTTGTGCCTGAAAGGCGCTCTCAGTTTCTAGTAATAAGGTACCGTTACGCAACCTGGTATAAGATTTGAGAGATCCGGCTATGGCATTTACGCCCTTCTGGATAATGAAAGGGTTGACAGCAGAAAAATCCTTTCCGTCCTCAGATCGAGAAACGACGAGGAACTGTGGGGCAGGCGGTAGTACTTTTGTCACTGGTGGCTGGTCACGTTTCCGTTTTTGGGCAGAAGTCGAAAGAGATGGAGTAGAATCCATTGCGGAGAAATCCCCCATGATTGCCAGCGTCTCCGATGGCGCGCTCCTTCCTTGTGGGGACCCTCTCAGAGGGCTCTCCCGCCTTAGGTGAATGTTTACACCTCAGGTCACACCTCCCGAGAAACAGACGGAGGGACCAATCGGCATGGTCAGAAGGTATCAGCTCAGGCAATCACCCCTCCCTGGGCCTGGCCTTTACCAGGGGGTACGTGCGTGCCTTACATGTCTACCCAGGGCGGGGAATTACGCGTTACCCCGTCACCGGCTACGCGTGCGAACGCGTGGGTCAGCCTTCAGGCACGCACAGGGAGGAAGGAAGAAGAGGAAAAAGAAGAGAGAGAGGGAGAAAGAGGACAGACTGTCTCAAACGCCGAGGCCTAGACCAGAGAAGGCAAGGAGAAGAAGGCAATGAGAAGGCAAGGAGAAGAAGGCAATGAGAAGGCAAGGAGAAGAAGGCAATGAGGAGGCAAGGAGAAGAAGGCAATGAGGAGGCAAGGAGAAGAAGTCAAGGGAAAGAGTAAGGAAGACAGTGAGGTGGAGAAGAGCAAAGAAAGGAACCAACCAAAGGAAGGAAGAAACGGGAAGTGAAAAACCAAAAAGACCACAATTATAGGTCGTGGAACCGTCCGTCTCCGGACGCAGGCGCTAACTACCCCCGTGAGGGGGATGGACTCCTTTTAGTCACCTCTTACGACAGGCAGGAATACCTCGGGCCTATTCTAATCCCCGGACCCGCAGGGGGGACATTCAGTCTGACTCCCCAACAACATTGTTTCTTCCTAAGTAATGAATCACCCCCACAATGGGTAATCCTACTATGACCATTGAATAGAGGGTATAAAACAGTTGATTCCTTTCTAGAGGAGTGCAAGGAAAAGAGCCAAACTGCAGCAGATTCCTTGCCCTTGCGGAGTTTATTACCAGGAGCAGTAGCACACTGGATGTCATTCCACTTCCGGGCGAAGAGGTTTGATCTAGATCCAAATATCTGCAGCTGAAATCATGAAAAGGAATGGGGTTAAGTATCATCTTTCTCTGGGTCCCAAGTCACGTGGGCATCCCAGGGAATTAACTGGCTGAGTGTCAGGTTAGAAAAGCAAACTGAGCATGTGGCATGGCCAAGGACAGTGAGAAGGTCATGGATAGCAGAGATCAAAGGGTGACAAAAGTAGCAACAGTTGATAGGCTGCAGGCTGCTCATTGTGTCTGAACAAATTAAAACACTGTGGAGGGAAGCCTGAGAAATGGAAAGGAGGGCCCTGTGAATAGCTAAAAGCTCTGCTGTGAACACACCACATGATCCTGGCAATAAATATTGTTCAATGGCAGTACAAGATGTAGAAGTGTATCCCACCTTGTCAACTGTCTTAGAACCATCAGTGTAAAAGATGAAGGCACCCTGTAACTGCATGGATGGCACCTAAAAGATTCTAGAAAACCATAGGTGCAGCAGAGACCTTAGGACCCTGAAACAGGTTGCTCCTAATCTGTGGTCTAGGTACCATCCAAGGATCATAGAAAGGGGGGGGGGGGGGGCTGAAAGGGAAGGGGGATGGGAGATAAGTGAAATGCACAAGGTCCATTCCAGTGAGTGGATATGGAGATCCCAACGAACGACAAAGGGAAGTGAGACACATGCCAACCAGCAATCCCACCTGTGGGAGGTTGCCACCAGGGAGACAGCCCTCACTTGCAAAGAGGACACCATTCACAGGATGGTCAGGGAATTGGCAAATGGTGATTGTGTAATTTCTAAGCAGAGATGTCAATACATGTATAGATTAATTTACATACATTTACAGAATGAAATTTTCACTACAGTGCAGTGTGCATGCTATTTCTAAACTTGGTGGCAGATTCAGACTGTTTGTTATAATGGAACTCTAACCTAGAACTGCACCTTTTCTTTTCTTCTTCTTCTTTTTTTTGAGAACAGATCATCGCAACTGTGTTTTCTGGTTATGACTCACAGCCTGTCCTCACAGCTTTTCTTTTTCCAGCACCTCAATATACCTTCCACAACTTCAGACATTCTCATGCATTAATTTCTGAACGAGCACTCCTGAGAAAAAGAGTATCATGGGGAAACCATTACCAAAATTAATCTCCATTGCAGAGTGAAAACTTGATCTTGTTAAGTCTTTATCTTGTTAAAAGCATAGGTTAGTGGTGAAACACACACATGTAAATGACATGAATACTAGCCCTGTGCTGTCCTTATCCCTTCTTGTGAGAGAAATAATCATTCTTATGTCAGATATTAAACACTTATCACCAATTGCATGTAAATAAATTTCAAATTACTACAGGATACTTTGTTTCATTTTGAGCCACATGACACTGGTGAAGTGAGTTTATTTGATACTTTGTTGTTTGATGTACTCTTACTTGAGAATTACTTTCTTATTTCTAAATCCCACACTGAAAAAACACTGGGCGATCCATTGTTGTGCGAACTATGTCAAGATTAGACATGTTGTTCTCTCCTTTTTTATAAAACAGTAAGGAATATTGTGTAGTGCGCATTATAACTGTACAGTTATGTGGAGAATTTCTTCGAGTTCAGCTGATGCACAAGAGAGATTGTCTGTCTACAGTTCAAGGGGCTGAAGATTACACCCAGGTATGCAGAATCTACCTGCTCGACTGCCAGCTGTGAGCAAAGCTGTCAGTAGGACGGTGCAGAGGTTCCTCCATTCCAGTGGTGAACTGTTAGCCACACGAATGCACCCACCAGTCACTGGCACAGTGCACACAATGGAGGCAACACTGCAGTTCGGAGAAATCCCCGAGGAGCACGCTTAGGTAGGTGGGCTGATGGGCGATAAGCCAGCAGCACAACTTCAAACCATTATAGGTGGTGCAGGAGCGCAACTGCCACCTGTGCTTTTAACAAGATGAAGATGCACATCTGTCAGTTCTTGGAGGCATTTGAAGTCAACCCAGTTGGGGGATTGGCAGCCCAAGATAGGTTTCAACTGATGCACCAAATCCACTACACATAAGTGGGGTTTCTCACTATGTTTGGCCACATGACAATCTGACAATACACCTTCGTCAATGCTCTGCTTGCAAAGGGTGGGGGTGCTCAGAAGAGCCATTATGGGCCACCCTTGCAAAGGAATAGCCAAACAGCCATCGACACACCATGCTGGTAGGATGCCAAAGATATGCAGAGACTGAACTGGGACTACTGCTGTGCACCATGTCAACAGAATGTATGGGATGACATTGACCACTTCCAGATGTGCTACCTTGCTGTCTCAGTCATCTCAGGAAA
The DNA here is from genome assembly GCF_021461385.2 of Schistocerca piceifrons. NCBI lineage: Eukaryota > Metazoa > Arthropoda > Insecta > Orthoptera > Acrididae > Schistocerca > Schistocerca piceifrons. The sequence continues at coordinate 1,078,444,377 of NC_060139.1, forward strand.
CCATCACAGGTGCAAAGTACGGCCCCTGCTGACACCTGCAATGCAAAATCGCTTCTAGTTTGTGTCTTACGAAGGTTTACCCACTGCACTTGTCAAAATACTGTGAGTTTCTGAACAAAACATCTGTTTGAGGTGCGACTTACTGTTAACATTTGTTTTTTTGTTTCAAAGAATCACTTTATGAAATAATATCAACTTTCCTCTCCTCTAATGTAGCATCTTAAGATCGCCATTCCAGGCTGAAACCAGTCAAAATTAAAACTAGAAACAAGTATAAATATTTTCCCTAGGTCTACTTTCAATCTTAGTGAATTGGTATTAAATGCATATGGTTATATTTATGGGTGGCGTTTGGTGAACAGGTGATTTCTGCTTTTATGACTCATTGCACAAGATATGCATGTCCAGTATAAAGCAATATTCGACTGTAAAAATTCTATAATAGACAAATATTGTAACAACATTTCAAGCAGTTATTCACTAACAGTGAAAGTAATAAAGCACCTGCACATCTAGTGCAAAATGTAGGGAAGCAAAAGCACACTCAGAATATTGGAAATCAGGGAATTTCATACATAAAGCTGCTTAGTTGACAATGCACCCATTCACCAAATGCCTCCCATTATTATGAATCATGTGTATGTTGGTACCATTTTAGGAACTCTACAGTAGACCTAGTGAAAATATTTGCACTTGTTCAGGTCTCAATGTAAGTTGTTCTTTTCTTTATTTTGGCATTTGGAGATAAGGAGATAGCCAATGGCGGAAGAAACTGATGACTAAAATAAAAGTTGTCAAAAAATAAAAAATTTTAACTTTATAGTGTCAGAGTTGTATAGTGTGTTGAGATGAAGGGTCAGTTTTTTATTGGGAGAATTTTCAAAAAATAGTCTTCTTCATGGGTAAACTGAGTACATAAAACTAGTGTGACCCACTCCTTAGTACTTTTCTATTGTGGCATGTCCACCAGATTAATACATTGGTCCCATAACCCCTCTCAGTTTATCAATCAATCAAACGGCAAGGTCATCAGTCTGTGATTCCAAAGTGAGTCACAGAAGAAAGAGGGCCTGCTAAAAGTGGACGGATCCAGTTAGGGGAATCAAATTATAAAATAATGATTATCAAACACATACATTAAAACATAAAAGGTAAGATCAAACCAAAAAACTTGGAAAAGGGGAAGGGGGGGGGGGGGGGCGCACTGTGTGGGGTCACAGACCGAGAAGACTGTAAAAGAAGTCCCAACCACAACCAACCTGCCCCAGCACCAAGACTAAAGTAGAACCTTAAATCTGGAAATAAAAACCACTTCCATGGAAGAAACTGAGGACCAGTTCAACCATCCATGGATCGTCTGCTAATATTACATTTAAGGAATCTGGAAGACAGTATCTCACATATTGTTGGAATGTCCCCCCCATCTCTTGGCCCTTCGTGTTAAGTACAGTCAGTCTGGTTCGACAACCACATTGTGGGGGAAGGGTCATTATGTAGGAGGAAACAATGGGTGAGCCTTGTACAACCAATGTGTAAAGGGCATAAAACAGTGGACTCCTTCTGAGAGGAGTGGAAGGAAGAGAGCCGTACTGCAGTAGACTCCTTGATCGTACAGAGCTTTTTACTCATAGCAGTAGCACTCCAGAGGGCATTCCTCTTTTGAGGAAAGAGAGATTTAATGTAGATCCACATATCCACAGCTAGAATCGGGAAATGAAATGGGGGTAAGTATCTGCTTCTCTCTAATCAGTCAGCCAGTTCACTACCTGGGATGCCCACATGACTTAGGATCCAGAGAAAGAAAACTTAAGAGGCAGCACACTCAAGGTCAGAGAGAAGGTCATGAATAGTAGAGACCAAATGCTGACAAGAGTAACATTGATCAATAGCCTGCAGGCTGCTCATGGAGTCTGAACAAATTAAAACACTGTGGAAAGAGGCCTGAGAAAGAAAGGAGGGCTCTCTGAATAGCTAGATGCCCTGCTGTGAACACACTACATGATCTCAGAAATAGATGGTGTTTGAAGCCAGTAGAAGACAGGAGGGAGACATCCCTCATTGACGAACAGCCCAGGTTACAGAGGATGGTCAGGGAATTGGCAAACTGTGATTGTGTAAGAAAAAGGGTTTGGCACCTTTGGATGTGTAGAAGGGAACTCCCCACTTCTGTGAGGAGACTATCAACAGGATTAGTGCAAAAGGCACCAATAGCCATATGCACCACACAATGATTGACAGGGTCAAGGAGTTAAAGTGGAAGCAGCTGCTGAGCCATAAGCCTGACTACCATGCTCTGCTCATGTCCAGACTAGATTATGGTAAAGATGGAGAAGAGTGGAATGGTCAGCACCCCAACATGTGTGGGCCAGGAGGTGGAGAACATTAAGCTTCCACATACATGTAGTCTTTAGGTGGTGAGTGTGGGGCAGCCATGCCAGCTTGTTATCAGAAATAAGGTCCAAGAAATGGGACTGTGCTATAACATCAAGGAACTGGTTACATTAATAAAGTTCTGGATCGGGGTGTAATGTCGGTCTATGACTAAAATGCACAATGCACATTTTGGAGGAAGAAAACTGGAAGCCACGGGTGGTGGCCCATGCAGAGGCCCATCGGATGGAAGCATCTGCTAAGCGCCAGCTCCAAGGTGCCGAGTGGAAGCTGCACCAGATACAAAAATTGTCGATGTACAATGCCGGTGTAACCAGAAGCCCAACAGAGGTCACAAGCACATTGATGGCAATGAGGAACAGTGTGACACTTAGCACAGAACCCTGTGGGATACCATTCTACTGAATCTGGGGGGCACTAAGTGAAATGCCAACCAAAAGCCAGAAGAGCTGGTGAAATAAAAACTTATGGATAAAAATTGGAAGGGGACTACGGTAGCCCCAGTTATGGAGGGTAACTAAAATGTGATGGTGCCAAGCCATGTCATATGCCTTATATAGTTCAAAGAAGATGGCAGTAAGGTGCCAGCGGTGAGTAAAAGTCTGTGAAATGGCTGATTCCAATCTGGATAAATGACCATTCGGAGGTCGCTCTGTCCAAAAGCCACACTGATACAAGGACAAAAGGTCCTGAGATTCAAGTACCCAACATAATCTGAAGCTGATCATCCTTTTGATCAGTTTACAAAGTACATTGGACAGCTACCACCCAATTAGTCTGACTAGAGACACTAGGTTTTTCCTGGGCTTAAGGACAGGGCTAACTATACTGTCTTGCCATTGTGACAGAAAAGCACAAGTGAGCCAAATGTGGTTTAACAGCAGTGTCAGCAGAAAATAGTGGCAGGGACGCCTTGCACGACTGCATCAAAGGTATTTGAGAGGGGGGTTCACAGCAAACATAAATAAAGCCTAATTGGCCCAGTGGAATGCACAACATGGGGGCCTGTCTGCCTGGTATCAGCAGAGGAACCATAGAATCACCAGAAAGTGGTCACTATCACAAAGGTCATCATGGGATGACCAATGTAGGGAAGCCACCAGGGCAAGGGAGGAGATCGTGACATTGATAGCAGAGAAGGTGCCATGGGTGGCATTGAAGTCAGTAGAGGAACCATCATTGAGGAGACACAAATCGAGGTCCGTGATAAGTTGGTCAATTAGGATACCCCTACCCATTGAAGTAACACTCCCCCACAGTGGATGGTGGGCACTGAAGTCCCCAAGGAGGAGAAATGGTGGTTGGAGTTGCTGGATTAAGGTAGACATAAGGAATTGGCCTACCTGGATGGAGGTAGACATTGAAAATGGTGATTGGATCCCCTATGTACCAACTTGGAAGCGATAGTGGTTTGAGTGCAAACAAATCTGGCAGTCACTAATGAGATCGGAGAGAACCAATGTGCAGAACCCACCACATGCTACCCCAGAGCCAGCATGGTTCCAACAGAACACCAGGTAACCACGAAATGTTGATCACACTCCCTCACAGAAATGTGTTTCTTGAAGAACAAGACAGAATGCAGAATAGGAGGAGACAAGATGTTGCATTTCTGGTAGGTGATGTACTATTCCCACATGATCATCCAGTGGAATTGCAAGGGATACTATGAAGGTAGACATGCAGAAGCTGCGGAGGAGGTCAGTCACTAGTCATCACCTGCAAGGATGGGGTGATAACCATGAATAAGATGTCAGACTCATGTTGCGAGAGGCTAGATGGCACCTCCAGGGGCACTGTTGGTGCCTTGTCTTGGGATTTATGTTTCTTCTTCTTCTTTTTCTGAGGTGGAGAAGGGCAGGACACAGGGGGTGTAATGGTTTCTGCAAGATCTGGAACTGAAAGAGAATGGGTGACCTTGGGGTGCACAAATGGTGCACTTCGTGGCTGAGTGGTGGTCAGAGTCTTCTGGCCTGAGAGACACTGGGGAGAGGAATCCCAGAAGGGAGCCCAATCATCAGCTGATGCTGAAGAATGGAGCACTGGGCACTTCTTTGACTGGGCAGGGGGAGCCACTCCCTGATGGGAGGCTGTGGGAACTGCAAGGGGTGGGGGGTTTGGGGAAACCAGGAAGGAGAAGGGGTAAGGACAAGGGAGGAGGAGGAAAGGAAGTAACAGAGGCAAAAGTTGAAGATAGTGGCAATGGGTGGAGTCTCTCATACTTTCGGCGGGCCTCAGCATATGACAGGTGATTCAGGGACAAGTATTCTTGGATCTTCTTTTCTCTTTTGTAAACTGGCAATCCGGCAAGCTAGGGGAGTGGTGGTCAGCTCAACTGACACACACAGGTGTTGGAATACAAGAGATTCCTTCATGGACTGGATGGCCATAGTCACCACACAAAGGGTCCCCTGTATGGCAGGAAGAAGACATATGCCCAAAATGCAAGCACTGAAAGCACCGCATACATGGAGGGACATATGGCTTCATGTCACATCTTCTCTGGGAGGGTATCCCTCTCAGAAGGCAGAATAAGGGAGCCAACACTGGTGCAGTTGTCTTTGCAAGCCTCCTCCACAAGTTGAATAAAATGAACACCACACCACTCCAGATTAGCTGGGAGTTCCTCATCAGTTTACAGGATGACGTCCCTGTCAAAAATTAATCCCTGGACCATATTTAGAGATTGGTGAGGAGTAATTGACACTGTCACAAGAAAGCCTGCAGTGTGGCAAAGACAGCCTTCATCAAAGGCTGCAGCACATCTACCTATTCCATCTTCTGACCATGAAAAAATGACAAGGACTATGTTTCTCTAATTAGTACAATAAAAGAGGAACTTAAGTGGTTTATGGAGATACTAAATCTATCCCAAGCTTTCGAATTGCTTTGAGATCTTTTTCTACTTCTGTAGATGACATTCCTCACAATTTGCAAATGAAATTAATAGATCTACTTTCCACAGCATTAGCCTCCTTGTCTTCATCATGAGTCTGTGAAAGTAATGGCAATGTTTGGCTCAACATAACTCTGTGACAGATTTTTTACTGTTATAAAAATTAATGTATTGTGGCTAAGAGCAAAGTAGTTGATGAAAATTTATATAACTGTTGTGGAGTTAGTCTGTATGTAGAAATTTTGTTTCCGACATTAATTTCATTGCAAAGTCGACTTGCAGTACTTAAATAAGCTGGATCTCAAGTGATATGCAGCTAGGAAATAAAAGACACCATGGAGAAGGCAGGGAAGAATATGGGGGGGGGGGGGGGGAGGGGAGGGGAGGAAGAAAGCAGCTGCCTGGCACCCCTGTATGCACGCCACACTCAGGTGCCTGCTCAAGTGCAAGTGTACCTCACACAAGCAGGTTTCTTGCCCACTCCTGCACTACAGTTTACATAATTTCTCACTCCTTGTGACTAACGGTACTTTTCCTCCCCAGCGCAAGCATTCTTTTATTCATATAGGGGAAGATGAGGTAATCCCAAAGGGTAGGTCACAGTGAACATTTAAATTTCTAAGAAACCAACCACATTGCATAGGTTAAACTTTATATTTTAAATGCTTGCCCCCTGAAGTAAAAACATACAACTTAGTTGCAGTGTAGCCACTGATTGAGTTTTGCTGGCAGCGAAAAATTTTCATTGCTCATGTCAGATGACATTGGAGATCACCACGTATAGTATTTAAATCTGCATGCTTATTTTTTGTTTAAATATAGCAAATATCCAAAAACTCAAAAATTTGTATTAGCTTTCAGAACATTTTTAGTATGATTTGAGAGCTGTCTCTAAAAATGTTGTATTACAGCCAACAGGTACTACTGTAGAGTCTTTATGTCTTGAATTATGTAATATTGTTGTAACAAGCTAAAATTGTATTGTCAGTTTGCTGATTTATGGAAACAATTTTACAATGGTGTTTTTATTGTTGTCGGAAGACATGAATTACAAAATTCAAGGGAAGAAGGGATCATAGAGGAAAATAGTGATAAATTGTCTTCCATTTAATTTTCATTCTGAGATGAGGTGCAGACATGTATGATGTATTAAGCAGCCCACCTCATGAGCACCTGAAAGCTTTGAAAAGTGGCAGATTATTTTCCAATTAAAGCTGGGGGGGATTTGAACCCACATTTTCCAGAAACTTTGCTAAATAATTTGTTAACACATTAAACACCTTGACAGTCATCCAGTGCTAATTGATATGAACAAGTTTCTGAAATCAGAATTTGATCTAGCAGCAAGTCTCAAAATTGCTCAGAGATTTAATGAAGTGAAGAGAATCACAGGAAAACATTTTTTTTTACAGTTTTAGAAAATATTATCCTGAAATTTTTTAAGAACTCCAAAATTGACAAGTATTGTGTGGGCTCTTGTGTTCCATAAACCACAAGTTGACAATTTCTATGGGAACACTATATTTCTTTTGAAGGTAATTAAATTTCTTCTCTCTCACATTTGTAACACCACTCAAACAGGTGCATCAAATGCGCATAAAAATGATGAAGTCCCTTAAATAAAAGGGTGAAAAACTGGGCAAACTAACATCCGCACAAAGTGGTTGAAATATAACACTAACTCAATTAAAGTCACTGGTTATTTTCTACCACCACTTTTCATCAATGTTGCCAATGTGGGGGTACCCATAAGATTTGCAAGCGGGGATGGTGGGAGGGGGGGGGGGGGTCACTGTTCTGTGAGTACTTCATACTGGTCTCAATGTGCACAAGAAAGATTTATTTTAACATGCAAAAACAAAGGAGCACAGTGAGAAAGTGAAAATGGACAGAATTTCAAAATCTTGCCACAAAATTGAGCAGTGGGGAGTCAGTAACAGAGTGAAAAATGCTGAATTCTAAATTGTCAAGTGCAGAGCAACATCAACTGCAATTACTTAGTTTCTTAATGATGTGGAATGAGGCACTTTACATTAATATCACCAATAGTGTTTAGAGAATTTCCGCGTAATTTCTAGAACCGCTCGGCCTTCTACCTTCTCGAATACATGATATTTTAAATATAAGTGTGAGAGAGCCTATCTACTGTGTGTCACCTGTCTGTGTGTGCAGGTCTAAAGTGTGTAGTGAGAAGACTGTAGACATGGCAGTCAAATGGAACCAACAGCACTTGTCGGTCATGTCAAGGAAATTGTAATGAAAGAACACACCAGCCCCAAGAAACTTATGTGTTGTTCTGAGCTGTTTCGTAACTTTATTGTAGTGATGAAATAAACAGATGAGTTGAAAAAAGATTTTTAGCAACTTTTAACACAGATGTACTAGAGGCAAGACTTGTTCACTGTTTCGGTGGCTGTTGAATCAACTATGTGGTAAATGTGTAAATTTGTGTCTAATGTGAGATGATATGGATGACTTACAAGAAGTCTAATGTTTATGTGTGAACTGATTATTTTTTTCTTTATGAAAGTTGAACTGTCCGTCTGAAGTTTGGGATGAGATTATCTCGAAAACTATACATTGAGTAAAAATAGTGGGTAAGATGAGTTCATAAGCTCAAAGGGGGCCATCAAATAATACTACATGTGACCCCCATCCCCCACCCCCTTGCGTGAGGGGCAACTTTTAAATCTTAAATGGAAACACCATTTTTTATTGCAGATTCGTATTCTCAATAAAAAAGTAATCAAGTTTCATCTGATACATTTTTTTAAACCACTGACAGATGGCACTGGAATCAAGAAGCTTTAAAATTGGGAAAGAACTCCAATTTATTTAGAATGATTAGATAAAGATGCATCAGATTGATGCAAAATGTGCACCAATTCTTTCATTACACCAAATTAAGATTTTTTCTTTCTTTTTTTTTCTTTTTTTTTCTTTTTTTTTTTTTACAAAAAAAATTTTTGATAGAGGAAGGGGAATGGTATTAAAGTTTCGTTAGGGAACTCTTCACAACACCATTACTCACCCGACTGTGGTGCTACCATCGCCAAACTGCGAACTATTGCTCAGTATAAAGGTCGGTTCATTGTGATCTGACGTCACTTCACTTTCCGATTGTGAACCGTAAACATCAACTGACTAAAGTAAATTATTCTTTAGCAAAACATGGCTCACTATCCTCCTCCAGAGACTGTTGATGTGATGTTAATTTTAGATGAATGCCATAAGAATTATGATGCAGCTGCACAATTGTATGCCGATCGTTTCCCAAACAAACGACATCCAAGCAAAAACATTTCAAGCTTGTCGAGAGCATTTTCGAATAATGAATATGTGCACCATCCAACTTGTCATTGTGAATACAATGAAAATTACGCTGTTGCCCATACCATTCTCGCCTGTGTTGAACTGGATCCTGAAATTAGTAGTCATGCGATTCAGAGACAAACTGGAATACCGAAATCGACTGTTTTGAGGATTTTGAAGGCACATAAATATCATGCTTATCATATCACACTGACACAGGCATTAATGCTGAAATATATGCAAATACACGTGCATTTCTGCCAATGGGCCTTGGAAATCACAAGAGGTGACAATGATTTTTTTAGATAATGGAAAATTAAATCATCATGATTGTCAATGGGTCTGTGCCAGTGTGGTTTGACAGAGGACCAATATTGACAATCAACACAGATGGTGGTTAATGGTCTGGTGTGAAACTTTAAATGGTTTACTTGATAGGACCATATTTTTTGGGTGAAATGTCACTAGGGAATCTTATTTACAACTTCTCTACAATGATTTGTTGGAGCTAATGGAAGATGTTGATTTAGAAACTAGGCAGTGAATGTGGTTCCAACAGGACAAAGCAGCTCCCCATTATGCTAAAAATGTGTGTAACATTTTAAATTTACAGTACCCTGGTAAGTGGATAGGACGCAGCGGACCAATTCAGTGACCTCCATGTTCACCGGACCTAACATCTCCTGATTTTTTCTTGTGGGGTTATTTAAAAATTATTGTCTGTGAAAGACAGCCCACAACCTGAAACGATATGGAGCAACGCATTCAAAGAGCATGTGAAGCCATACCACAGGATGTGCTGCTCAAAACTGTGTACAACTTTTGCAGACAATTGACTTTATGCATTGAAGCAAATGGGGATAATTTTCAACAATTTCTTTGTGGCTAATTTCATTAATTAAGCACCCCAAATTGTGAGAGGTAAGGGGATTCACACTAATGAAGCACCCCAAAATGTGAGAGGCAAGGGGACTCTCACTAATGAAGCAACCCATGGGAACATCATTCCACTACATCCATGTTGTCGTTCCTGGGTAATGCTAAAAGTAGGATACAGTACGTTTTGTACAAAAATAGGTTAATTTGGCATAACAAAACATTTGGCACACATTCTTTAGTGATTTTACGCATCTTTCTTGGATGATTCTAGATAAATCAGAGTTCTTCCCCAATTTTACTTTTTTCTCTATTTCAGTACCATCTGTCAATGGTTTAAAAAACTGATTCAGACAAAACTTGATTACTTTTTTATGAAGAATTCAAATCTGGAATAAAAAATGGATGTTTCTGTTTAATATTTAAAAGTTGCCCCCTGCCCCACTCAATGGGGCAGGGGATGGAGGTTAAGTCTAGTATCATTTGATGTCCCCCTTTGAGCGTATGAACTCTTCTTACCCACTACTTTTACTCAATGTATAGTTTTCAAGATAATCTCATCCAAAACTTCAGTTGGATCACCCTGTATATATTCCTTTAACTACCATCATTCTTTGGAGAAGAAGTTTTTGGAGACTGACATAGAGCCAGCTATCCAGACAAGAAGATCAGCTAAGCATGCCAAGTAAGTCCATGCATGTAAAAGAAGTGAGAAGGTTGCAATCCAACTTCACACATTCTTGTGGTCAAAAACATTAGAATGTAGTGACCAGTGTGAAACGACCAAAGGAAAAAAGGAATTTTGATACAAAAACAAGAGAAAATCTATCAAGTGTTTCAATAGCAACCAAGCATAACAAGACAAAAGAACTATTTCAAGGAATTGGATTCTGCCTAAATATCCAATGAAGAAAATTTGTAACTGTAAATAAGGGAGAAGAAGTGAAAAAACCACAATGAGTAAAAACTGGAGAGTTGATCTCGACCTATTAGTTTAAGAAGAGATATGCCTAGAATGGTATGTAGCAGCGAATGGAAAAGTAACAACCAAACTAATGTCTTACACCCAAACATGTGGAGAGAACAATGCAGTTGCTCTTATAACATTAACAGAAATATGCAGGGTGAAAGTAGTGAAAAATGACAGATGAATGTTGTGGTGACACCACAAGGCACCAAACTTGCTAGGTTGTAGGTTTCAAATCGGCCGCAGTCTATCAGTACACATTGGACCCGCGAGTTGCCACTTTCAATGCTAGCAGAAAAAGTGCTGCCACTCAGCTGGTCTTAAGAGACAGGCTAGCTCACTGGCCAGTTCTACAGCCAACTTTGAAGCCGTAACAAGTGAACCATTCCTATTAGAGATCTCATTTGCAGAGATACGCTAGTTAGCACAGCCTTCAGCTAAGTCAGTAGCTATGACCTAGCCGGGTGCCACTTACAGTTTACACATTAAAAATTGATCTATATGCGTGAAGCAATCGGAATTGTAAAGAATTATTCAGTCTATAACTACACTTCTAAATATTATTGTACAAAGTCAAGATCAACGTTCACTGCTGATGCTGAATTAAAGCTAAGTATTTAATTGTATTCCTGTCTACTAACTTTCTAACCACCTAAGTTACAGATACATCCCATCAAGTATAGTTCATTGATCCTCATGTGAGCCCATGTGATCAACGCTGCAATTAATGGCCACACCGCATAATCAGACTAAGAGTCAAACTGCGTGACTCAACCGGGTCACCCTTTTCCCACGAGGCCCATACTTCCGCCTCATACATAACAAATGTGTGTGGCAATAAAAAGGAAAACATTCCTGCAAACACGAGCTAGTAAATTAGTCTTTAGTGATGTAACTGTAGAAGTAGCTGTGAATGGCCACTGATTTAAGTCAAATATATTTGTACTAAGTAGTATAAAATTTCTGAAGATAAACTTTTAAATTACCTAATTAGGCTCAAATATTATCCATGACCAACACATGTACATTTCCTTTAACAGGTAATTGTGTGAAACAGATATTGCCAAGTAATGTCATGAAGTAGTATTGAACTTCCTGTTCAAATACCCCATGGATGAAATCTTAGCACAATTAAATGAGGAAAGTTTGCATTTAATGGAAATTTTCACTAAGCCAGACAGTATTCCATATGAGGCAGTGGCAAGACCATATATTTTCACTCTTGCTCACCATTCACTTCTCCTTATGATATATCCTGTACAAAACTTAACTGAACAGGAGGATAATGCTAAATACATGGAGAGACCAAATACAATTGCTCCAGCAGGAAAATTCTAAATACATGTCAGATGTACACCTAGCCATGTTTAGGGAGGAACACAGTTTCTCTCAAAATATTAACAGAAACACACAAACATTAACTCAACAGATGCATTATGTACCTAATCTAACTATCCAGACCTAACCAGTGTTGAAGATGATGCTGGGAGTGTGCTTAAATGAACTTGCATTATGAACTCAGAGAAATGTAATAACATGGTAAGGCAATACATGGAGAAAATACTGCAATGACCGACTCTGCTATCGAGTTTTATATGTTCATCTCTCACATGTATGCTTGCTCTTCTGAAACTGGTGCCAGGGACCTGCACCCACAGATTAGGGATCTCGTAGGAACAGGATGGAGTGGAAGCACTTCTGCAACACTGGCGACCAGATAATGCTAAGCAACTTGAGGTTTGCATCAGAAATAATTTACATGAGCAAAGCATATTCTGTTGTTACTACTTACCGGAGTATACAACCACTACCTTCACTTGTCCTGTTTCAAATTCAAATTTAAATGGCTCTGTGCACTATGGGACTCAACATCTGAGGTCATCAGTCCCCTAGAACATAGAACTACCTAAACCTAACTAATCTAAGGACACCAGACACATCCATGCTCGAGGCAGCATTCCAACCTGTGACTGTAGCAGGTGCGCAGTTCCAGACTGAAGCACCTAGAATTGCTCGGCCACCATATCCTGTTTCCTCTGAGGTTAAGTCACCTGAGGCCATCACCATCCATAAACCCCAATCTGCTTCTTCCCATAAGTTCTAGTCCAATCTCATTCCTTATTTTCTCATTCAGAATTCTTGAACATACTGAAATACAGTTGATCCAGTAATTCATTACAGACTACAATACCCTAGTCCCAGAACAGTCTGGATTCTGTGGATTCTGCACCGAGCATTCCACGATCCACTAATTCCTGCACTCAGCAGATGGCATCCTCATGGCAAAGTATCAGCGATAAAGCACTACATTAGTGTTCCGGAAACAGAGAGAACTTTTGACCCTATCTCCTGTGATTACACAATATTTAAATCACACACCATATTGTAACCAGGATACTTGCTTATAATGATCGATATGTTTCTGGGGTGGGATGATTCTCTGTTAGGAATGTCAAACATCACAGCAGCATAAATTTGATTAAGGCTAGAATTCTGTAGATTGTGTGCAATCCCGCACTGTAATATCTACACAAAAATGTCCCCAAAGCGTTTGGTAGATGATATTACCCTGGGAAATAGGTTATTCCACAAAAATGGAAATAAAGCCAGACAAATACTGCAATTCAGGAGTATACAAAATAAACTGAAATGGCTGAGACAAGTTTTATATAGGACAAATGAGGAGCAGATCCATGACAAGTTTTAGGGAGTAATCCTATGATAGAAAAGGAAGTGCATATACAATGCACTTCTAATGGAGAAGCATAAGTTATGTCACCTTAATGAAAGCATGGAAGTGTGGTGTAGAGCCCCAAAGGGAGAACCTAGAAATTTTGAACCACAAAAAAACACAGGTCCACAATCTTAACGAAACAAAATAAATTTAGCCCTAAATGGTTTTTTGACATTTTTCCAGAATTGCTGGTGTAATGTATGCCAACTGTGGCATGCTCTCCTGCTGCTGACTGGGCCACACCTCACCTCAGATCTGCTGGTCTGGCGGATTCACTGCTGGTTGCACAGTAAATGACCAACACTTGGAAGTGAGTTGCTGGTTCATCCACAAGATAGAGTGGCCTTCAAAATATTTGAATTTAATAGTGAGGTTCTTTTTTCTATTAAGAAAATAATATATTTTACAAGTCTACATCTTCTAGTGTATTCTTTGGTAAGCTTTAGTTCATAAGGCACAGTTTTTCTATCCATTATACAAGCCTAATTGTAACAATACTACTTCTATTTATTATTATTATTATTATTATTATTATTATTATTAAATACTGCCATTTCATGTGCCTGATGTGTAGATAATATTAACAGATTCAGTGATTACTTGGTAAGTTTGGGTCCACTGCACATGGACTACATGTCATATCTAAAAAGTTGTCCCATTAGTAAGAAATTTTACTGAATTTAATCCTGTTTTATAATTTGAATGTGTATATTTGTAATTTAACTTATTTCTGCTTTTTAATAATTATAACTAGAAGAAGGAAAAATACAATAATAAAAAAGTGAAACTTGAAGGCAATGTTTCCCACATCAGTGCTGCTTGTAAGCTGGAACTCAAATCTTTGTATTAACTTTCAACCAGTTATTAAGTGACGTGCTGATTAGACATAGATTTCAATATTGACACTGAATTTTGCTTCACAAGTTCGAAGTTTCTTTGTGAGTGAACCTTTAAAATAATTTTTACTTTTTAAATTTTTTGAGCTCAATGTCGTTAACAAGCATCTATCACTCTTTATGTTCCTTTAATCGTTATTGCAGATATCTCATGAAGACAATGAACAAAGACCATATTTTTAATGATCTAGACAGTTTTATTTGCTTCAAAAGTTTCATTGGAGTGAAGGATGATCTCAGTACATTCATTTCTGCTAATATTTATTCTATGTAGATCCTACTAATACCATGTGAACACATTTGTGTAGCTACTGTTGCATTTTTAGCATTTGCAAGGAAGAATGCTCTAGTCACTAACACTAGTAAGCATAACCCAGGGGCAAGAAGTAACACCATTCAAAGCAGAACTAAATACCCAATCTGTGACAAGCTGGTGTCCACGGTTCTTCAAATTGTCATGGTGTAAAGACTGTTCCATTAAATTTTTGGCATTCACCCACATAAATTCTGCTTTTTGTTCTTCTTCTTCTTCTTCTTGTAATATTTTGGCTGAATACCATCCAGCCATCTTCAGAGAGATCAGAGGTGACTGACACTCAAGCACTTGCTCTGTCATTTTTAACTCTAAGACTGAGCCACTGAATATGCGGCCTTAATGAGCTACAACAGATTTCTGCTTGTAATGCATTGTATGAGGTTTGCTAATATTTCCACTCAAAATGAAAGGAAAAACTTGACAGCATAACCGCTGTCAGAAAGTGTCCACATTCCTTTGCAATCAACCTGAAGTGATCATATAATCCTGCTGATTATGTGACAATCGATGAAATGTACACAAGCTGCCAGTAGTGGAAGACATGTTAGAGAAAAAAATTGACCATCCTAGGCACTCTTCACAAGAAGGAAAGAGAGATCCCTCCTGAATTTCACATCTAAGAGATCAACCTGTGGAGTTTCAAAACTTGGCTTCCAAGCTAATAAATCTCTTGTCTTGTACCCAACAAAAAGTAATTGTTCACTGATACTTGTGTCCACAATGCATTATATCAACCCTGAAACAGGAAATCCAGGTATCACTATTAAATTACAATCACACTGAAGGAGGAATGGATACTGTGGATAAAATGATTATAGGTTATGCTGTTTCCAAATTTAGGAGTTGGCCTATGGTGTTAGTTTATAGTATGCTGAACATGTGTGTTGTGTTGTGGTCTTCAGTCCAGAGACTGGTTTGATGCAGCTCTCCGTGCTACTCTGTCCTGTGCAAGCTTCTTCATCTCCCAGTACCTACTGCAACCTACATCCTTCAGTATCTGTTTAGTGTATTCATCTCTTGGTCTCCCTCTACGATTTTTAGCCTCTACATTGCCATCCAATACTAAATTTGTGATCACTTGATTCCTCGGAACATGTTCTACCAACCAGTCCCTTTTTCTTGTCAAGTTGTGCCACAAACTCCTCTTCTCCCCCCTTCTAATCCATACCTCCTCATTAGTTATGTGATCTACCCATCTAACCTTCAGCATTCTTCTGTAGCACTACATTTCGAAAGCTTCTATTCTCTTCTTGTCCAAACTATTTATCGTCCATGTTTCACTTCCATACATGGCTACACTCCATACAAATACTTTCAGAAACGACTTCCTGACACTCAATGTTAACAAATTTCTCTTCTTCAGAAACACTTTCCTTGCCATTGCCAGTCTACATATTATATCCTCTCTACTTTGACCATCATCAGTTATTTTGCTCCCCAAATAGCAAAATTCCTTTACTACTTTAAGTGTCTCATTTCCTAACCTAATTTCCTAACCTAATTTGCTCAGCATCACCCGATTCCACTACATTCCATTATCTTCATTTTGCTTTTGTTGATGTTCATCTTATATCCTCCTTTCAAACCACTGTCCATTCCGTTCAACTGCTCTTCCAAGTCCTTTGCTGTCCCTGACAGAATTACATCAACATCGGTGAACCTCAAAGTTTTTATTTTTTCTCCTTGGATTTTAATACCTACTCCGAATTTTTCTTTTGTTTCCTTCACTGCTTGCTCAATATACAGAATGAATAACATCGGGAAGAGGCAACAACCCTGTCTCAATCCATTCCCAACCACTGCTTCCCTTTTAAGTCCCTCGACTCTTATAACTGCCATCTGGTTTCCGTACAAATTGTAAATAGCCTTTCGCTCCCTGTATTTTACCCCTGTCACCTTCAGAATTTGAAAGAGAGTATTACAATTAACATTGTCAAAAGCTTTCTCTATGTCTACAAATGCTAGAAACATAGGTTTGCCTTTCCTTACTCTTTCTTCTAAGGTAAGTCATAGGGACAGTATTGCCTCATGTGTTCCAATATTTCTGTGGAATCCAATCTGATCTTCCCTGATGTTGGCTTCTACCAGTTTTTCCATTAGTCTGTAAAGAATTCGCGTTAGTATTTTGCATCCGTGACTTTTTAAACTGATTGTTTGGTAATTTTCACATCTGCCAGCACCTGCTTTCTTTGGGACTGGAATTTATTTATTCTTCTTGAAGTCTGAGGGTATTTCGGCTGTCTTATACATCTTGCTCACCAGATAGTAGAGTTTTGTCAGGACTGGCTCTCCAAAGGCTGTCAGTAGTTCTAATGGAATGTTATCTACTCCCAGGGCCTTGTTTCAAGTCAGGTCTTTCAGTGCTCTGTCAAACTCCTCACGCAGTATCTTATCTCCCATTTCATCTTCATCTACATGCTATTGCATTTCAATAATATTGTCCGCAAGTACATTGTCCTTGTATAGACCCTCTATATACTCCATCCAGCCTTCTGCTTTCCCTACTTTGCTTAGAACTGGGTTTCCATCTGAGCTCTTGATATTCATACAAGTGGTTCTCTTTCCTCCAAAGGTCTCTTTATTTTTCCTGTAGGCAGTATCTATCTTACCCTAAGTGAGATAAACCTCTACATCCTTACATTTGTCCTCTAGCCATCCCTGCTTAGCCATTTTGCACTTATGCTGAACATAACTGGGACAAATTGCCAAATTTTGTATTCACTTTCGCAACCAAAAGGAAATGTCATAATTCAATGTATTTATCTGAAGAATTTCCATTGGCAAATGAACACTTGAAGAATAGAAATTCAGGTATCAGTCTTCATTGAGATGATTTCCAACCTAAGAAAGAAATTCCCTTCAGAAGCTGTCATTGACCCACCAGAGCCATCAGAGATGAAGAAGAATGGGTGTTACATGTGTGTGGAAGGAAAAAAAAGGCAACTCCATGATAAAAGTTTGTATGAAGTGCAGCACGTTTACTTGTCAAGCACATCTGACTACAGAGCCTTTGTGTGTTGCATGTCATAGAGAGGAGACTGACTAGATGTGTTGTGTCAGCTGTCTAATGACACTCTTATCAGTGGTCGTGTGAGTATTATCACACCCATTGCTTGGTTGGTTGATCTGGGGGAAGGGACAAAACAATGAGGTCATTGGTCCCACTGGATTACTCAAGAATGGGGAAGAAAATCAGCCATACCCTTTCAAAGGAACCATCCCAGTATTTGCCTGAAGTGAATCATGGAAAACCTAAATCAGGATAGCTGGATGCAGGTTTGAACCATTATCTCCCAAATGTAAGTCTAGTATGCTAACCACTGCACCACCTCCCTCAGTGTGTCACTCACATGAAAGAGATCCTGGACCTACACACCGCACAGACAACTGTATAGACAGACATATAGTAAGGGCTACAGTGGCAGTTCGTACAGCTACCACACAGTTAAGAGGTCTTGTGAGCCCATATGTGCCAACATGAACTGTTGAAAATTGGTTATTAGCAGTCGGGCTAGCCTATCTTCCACCCACGGCACAGCATCGACTTGCACTGTTCATGCTATCAGAGGATCATTTGGAAGACAGCATGGTGTGTGATAGACTTCAATGATGAAAGCAGATTCTGCCTGCAAGCAAGTGATGCTCATTTGCGTGTATGACAGACATGGTGAGCGATGTCTCATAAACTTATTTCATTCGAGGCACACTGGTCCCACCACAGTCCTTACATTTGGGGTTGCGATAAGCTACAACTCTCGTTTATCTTTGCATTTATGAAAGGGATGTGAACCATTGATCTGTATGGGCAGAATGTTGTTAGCCCAGTTTTTTTGCCATTCTTGCACCATGACAATGATGTGTTGTTCAAACAGGATAACGCTAGCCCAAACAGTGCCCATGGAACTCAACATGCTCTGCAAGACCTGAAGAAAATTCTTGGGCCAGCACTTTCTCCACACTTGTCCCCAATGGAGCCCGAGCTGGAGATGATGGTTGACGAATGGCACGAGTCATTTCTTGTCCCAACAGCTCTTACAAAACTACAAGAACAGGTCTGTACAATATTCACCATCTGTATGATGGAATGGATGCCAGAGTCAGTATCTGCATTGACACATTTGGAGGCTGCACCACATACTAAAATGGAAATTTCAGCACGGACCGATATCTGAGACCTCAGTACCACTTCGGCTACCAACCTGTAAATTTAGTCATTTCATGTACTCCATACACACTGTTGCAACAATAAATCTTGAGTGTGAATGTTTCAACAAATCTTGAGTGAATAGGAAACCTCTGAAAGGGTTTAACTAATTCTTTTTCCAGGAGTGTATTTTCACACAAGTCACTTTCACTTTTAATTATGACAAAATCTGTATAAACCTGAAGTAAATATGTGGATAATGTCAAATGCATGGAAGAAACCAACACAGTTGCTCTCACAGCAGCAAAATACATAATACACATTGGACATATATATAGCTACGTGTAGCGACAAACACATTTTCTCTCAAAACATTAACAGCATCATGTTAACAGGGACATTATGCAACTAATTCAGATGTCCACATCATATCAGTGTTGAAGATGATGCTGGGAAGATGGTTAAATTAGCTTACATTGCAAACTCTGATAATTGTAAAAACCTGGTAGGGAAATACGTGGAGGCCATACCGCATATGATTAACAAACCAGAGGTGCAGTCAGCCGTCTATTATTTTACTCATGTCTCTTGCACCTGTACTTGATATTCTAGTGACAAATTCTCTACTGAGTCTACCAAGAAGGATCTGTCCCCACAGATTGGGGATCCTGCATTAACTCAACAGAATGGCAGCACTTGTCTGACACTGATGAGTGGATGATGCTAATGTAATTAGAGGCTCGTGTGAGGAATCCTCGTATAAGCAAAGAATCCACTTTCAGGACAAAAAGCCAATATTGGCTGAAGCTGGCAAAATTCCTCAGAATGCAGTGAAAGAACTATGCTCGAAGAGTTTAGCCTGTTCAGAGAAAGTAGTCCTCAAATTATGGCCTAATCAATGTAGTTTTAATTTCAAATTCACCTAGTAAATGATGACAAGAAGTAAAACACAGCAGTTATTAGAAGAAAATAATCAGTTTTTGAAAATATAATGCAACTGAATAAATAAAAAGTCTACTCAGCAACCTTTGGCAGGAGAACAATCATATAGAGGTTATTACAGTTTGTAAGTTTTGGGAGCCAGTGGCCCCTCTCCTGGCAGAAGAGTTGAAGGGGAAGGAAGAGGGGTGACGGAGATGGCCTGATGAATTTTAGTAAAAGTAGTAAATTTGGAAAAGTCAACCAAAACAAGGGGCTATGGCTGCATGAAGTCTTCCAAATTTTCCCATCTCTACTCCTTTTTTCTAAACCTCACCAGTTCTTTTCCTTGACCACTCTTCCTTCCCCTTCAACATTTCTGCCACAAGGAAGGTCCACTGGCTCCATGAGCTTTTAAACTTTAAGACCTTCTATATAGTAGACTCTCTATGTATCCAATTACATTATGAATTATCAGAAGAGTAAGTCAACTGAGGACATAAAGACAAGATAGACACTCAACACAGTGAAGGTGGGACATTCGATACGCTCTGAGCATCAGTCAACCACAAAATACCTCGACCCAACTGAATTATGGCTCCTCCTCTCAAATGTCGTCAACCTTCTGTCATTACCTTCTTATGAGACAATACAATTACAGCCTTAATTAATCATGTTTCCCCTCTGTTTAAGTCATTTGAATTCATCACCATTCCCTTTTACTTATTTATGTAGATAGTCCCTGTGAGTTAGTATGGATAGGTTATATTTGACAACTTGAACAAATTAATGACTAGCTCATTTTACCAACCACCTGGAAGAGTTGCTGAACAGCTCAAAGACATGCTCAGTCATTTCAAATTGGTACCCCAGTCATAGAATTACAGATGGTGATGACTTCAATCTACCCTCCATATGTTGGCTAAAATAGACATCACAAATTGATTGTAAGTATAAGATGTCATCTCAGATCGTACCAAAAGCTTTCTCAGATAAGTATTTCAACAATAATTATTAGCTCAGGGTCCCACTTTAAGCATAAATTGTTTCAAAAGCATAATAGACCAATTACCAACAAATAATCCTGAGCAAATAGGGAGCATTATGACTGATACATGGGTTAGTGACCAGACATATGTTGTAGTGAATCTAGATATCATAAGTTCCAAGCACACAAAAATAAACACTATATGAACGCTATATACATATATAAAAGCAGATAAAAATTGTGGTTGACCCCTTTTTAAGAGACAGCCTCAACTTCTTCTAATCTGACTATGTAGACCTAGACAAGTTGATGTGGATTTGAATAAATAGAATCGGTGGCAGTTGTGGGCTATATATCAAATAAAATGATAAGAGAACCTTCATAGTACACAAAACAGGTCAGAACACTATTACGGGAGCTATGAGGAAATGCATGCCAAATGTAAAATAATGTAAAATCCCAAAACTGGCAAAAAAGGTTTTACAAAAACTGGAAATTTAGTGCAAACTGCAGTGAGAGAGGCTTTTAATAGTTACCACAATGAAACTGTCCTTAAATCTGGCAGAATTGAAAGTGATTCTGGTTGTATGTAAAGTACAACAGTGCCAACATGCAATCAATACCTTCACTGCATGATAACAATGGTGATGTTACTGATTAAGTGCCACAAAAGCTGAGTTACGATGCATAGTTTTCTTTGCTGACACAATTTCAAAAACCAAGTAAATATTCCAGTATTCAAAACAAGAATGACTGCCAACATTACTAACTTAGTTATAGGTGTCCTCCATGTTGAGAAGCAGCTTACATCACTCAATAAAAGCAAGGCCTCCAGTCCAGGTTGTATACCACTCAGGTTCGTTTCAGAGCATGCTGATACAATAACTCCATGATTAGCAATCATACACAGCCGTTTGCTCTTCGTAAGATCCACACCTGAAGAATAAGTTGCAAAATTTGCACCAATACAAAGAAAAGGAATGAGAGTGATTTGCTCAGTTACAGACCTATATCAATAATGCAGATTTGGTGCAGGATTTTTGAACATAAACTGTGTGTGTTCATCATGAATTTCCTCCAGGAAAACAATCTGTTGACACACAGTCAGCATGGATTTGGAAAATATTTTTCTCATGGAGCACCGCAATACAACTAGCACTTTAGTTCCATATAGTAATGAGTGCTATCGACAGGGGGATCTCAAAATGATGCCATAATTTTAGATTTTCAGAAGGCTTTCAACACTATTCCTCAGACGTGACTTCTAATAAAATTGTATCACATCTTAGTTGTGCACTGGATTCATGATTTCCTGTGAGAAAGGTCATAGACTATAATAATTTATGGAAAGCCATCAAGTAAAATGGAAGTAATATCTGGTGATCTCCACCAGAGCGTTATAGGCCCTCTGCTGTTCCTGATCTACACAAATGAATTAGGAAACAATCTGAGCAGTCCTCTTAGATTGTTAGCAGTTGATGCCGTCATTTACCGTCGTGTAAAGTTGTCAGATGATCAATACGAATTGCAAAATGTTTTAGACAAGATATTTGTATGGTGCAAAGAGTGGCATTTGTTTCTCAATAGGGAGAAATGAGATCATCCACACGAGTATGAGGCGATACCCGCCAAATTTTGGTTTCACAATACATCAAAATAAAGGCTGTTAATTAAGCTTAATACCTAAAATTAGAATTACAGATGAATTAAATCAGAATGATTATATAGACTACGCTATGAGGAAACCAAACCAATGACTGCAATTTATTGGCAGAACACTTGGAGAGTGCCAAAGGTCTACAAGAGAGACTGCATATAATCAAGCACATCAACCATCTTCTGAAGTATTGCTGTGCTTTGTGAGATCTGTGCAAGATATTATTGACATAGGACAACAATCAGTTCAAACAAGGGCCGCTCGATTAGTATTATAGTGAAATTAGGGGAGACAGGGTCATGGGTATAATACGCGAATTGGGGTGTCAATCATTAAAACCAAGCCCTTTTTCATTGCAGTCAGATCTTCTGATGAAACTTCTGTGGTGTCACCGCCAGACACCACACTTGCTAGGTGGTAGCCTTTAAATCGGCCACGGTCCGATAGTATACGTCGGACCTGTGTGTCGCCACTGTCAGTGATTGCAGACCGAGCGCCGCCACACGGCAGGTCTGGAGAGACATCCTAGCACTCGTCCCCAGTTGTACAGCCGACTTCTACATCTACATCTACATTCATCTACATTGATACTCCGCAAGCCACCCAACGGTGTGTGGCGGAGGGCACTTTACGTGCCACTGTCATTACCTCCCTTTCCTGTTCCAGTCGCGTATGGTTCGCGGGAAGAACGACTGTCTGAAAGCCTCCGTGCGCGCTCTAATCTCTCTAATTTTACATTCGTGATCTCCTCGGGAAGTATAAGTAGGGGGAAGCAATATATTCGATACCTCATCCAGAAACGCACCCTCTCGAAACCTGGCGAGCAAGCTACACCGCGATGCAGTGTGCCTCTCTTGCAGAGTCTGCCACTTGAGTTTATTAAACATCTCCGTAACGCTATCACGGTTACCAAATAACCCAGTGACGAAACGCGCCGCTCTTCTTTGGATCTTCTCTATCTCCTCCGTCAACCCGACCTGGTACGGATCCCACACTGATGAGCAATACTCAAGTATAGGTCGAACGAGTGTTTTGTAAGCCACCTCCTTTGTTGATGGACTACATTTTCTAAGCACTCTCCCAATGAATCTCAACCTGGTACCCGCCTTACCAACAATTAGTTTTATATGATCATTCCACTTCAAATCGTTCCATACGCATACTCCCAGATATTTTACAGAAGTAACTGCTACCAGTGTTTGTTCCGCTATCATATAATCATACAATAAAGGATCCTTCTTTCTATGTATTCGCAATACATTACATTGGTCTATGTTAAGGGTCAGTTGCCACTCCCTGCACCAAGTGCCTATCCGCTGCAGATCTTCCTGTATTTCGCTACAATTTTCTAATGCAGCAACTTCTCTGTATACTACAGCATCATCCGCGAAAAGCCGCATGGAACTTCCGACACTATCTACTAAGTCATTTATATATATTGTGAAAAGCAATGGTCCCATAACACTCCCCTGTGGCACGCCAGAGGTTACTTTAACGTCTGTAGACGTCTCTCCATTGATAACAACATGCTGTGTTCTGTTTGCTAAAAACTCTTCAATCCAGCCACACAGCTGGTCTGATATTCCGTAGGCTCTTACTTTGTTTATCAGGCGACAGTGCGGAACTGTATCGAACGCCTTCCGGAAGTCAAGAAAAATAGCATCTACCTGGGAGCCTGTATCTAATATTTTCTGGGTCTCATGAACAAATAAGGCGAGTTGGGTCTCACACGATCGCTGTTTCCGGAATCCATGTTGATTCCTACATAGTAGATTCTGGGTTTCCAGAAATGACATGATACGCGAGCAAAAAACATGTTCTAAAATTCTACAAGAGATCGACGTAAGAGATATAGGTCTATAGTTTTGCGCATCTGCTCGACGACCCTTCTTGAAGACTGGGACTATCTGTGCTCTTTTCCAATCATTTGGAACCCTCCGTTCCTCTAGAGACTTGCGGTACACGGCTGTTAGAAGGGGGGCAAGTTCTTTCGCGTACTCTGTGTAGAATCGAACTGGTATCCCGTCAGGTCCAGTGGACTTTCCTCTATTGAGTGATTCCAGTTGCTTTTCTATTCCTTGGACACTTTTTTCGATGACTTTGCTAGCGAAGCTACACTGACAAATACGCTCTCATTTGCCGAGATGATAGTTAGCATAGCCTTCAGCTACATCATTTGCTACGACCTAGCAAGGTGCCATGACCAGTTTATATTGAGATTATATAATGTATCAACAAGAGCGATGTTCTCCAATTATGGATTAAAGTTAAGTATTACATCAACT
The DNA here is from genome assembly GCF_021461385.2 of Schistocerca piceifrons. NCBI lineage: Eukaryota > Metazoa > Arthropoda > Insecta > Orthoptera > Acrididae > Schistocerca > Schistocerca piceifrons. The sequence continues at coordinate 1,078,468,757 of NC_060139.1, forward strand.
CCGTACTTTATTTATTAGAATCAACTCCTTTCATCTGTTCCAGACCTCACGTCAGCCTGCGTGAGTTAAACGCATGCTATTCGGCTACAAGTCATAGTGGATTGGCTGTCGGGTCAGTCCACTACAACTTCAATCACCAGCTTTCTCCTAGAGTGTGAAAATATTTTGTTGCCACCCACCTACATTGCGAGAAATGATCATCATCTTCACCAACACCAAATAAATTAGAGCTCACAGGGTGTGACTGAAGTGTTCATTTTTCGCTCATGCTGTCCATGAGTGGAATGGAAAAGATAGCTTGAAGATGGGTAGACAAACAATCTGCCACGCAGTTTATTCTGAACTCCAGATCAGTCATGTGGATGTAGATTGTGTCAAGCATCACAGTACTGTATTTGAACATTAATGGCTTGTTTCTCCTACTCATCCACATTCACTAACATTTTTTTACATGTAAAACAAGCTGCCATTCATCACAATAAACAGAAATTCAGTCCACGTCAACATATTTCCTCCTAGAATCCCTAAACAATGTTACTTTTCTGTGTATTACAGTGTCATCAGCAGATGGTACTCTAGGTAAAGTGACCAAAAGGCGAAGCAGCTGAACATAATGCATGTAAGTATAGAAGAATATAAAGATATCTTATTTGCTAACGGTTCTACAGGTCTACTAAAAGTTGAAAACAGCGAGAAGCTGCAACGGGCTGTTAACTGATCTACAAATCGAATCAGCAGTCTGGCAGACCACATCCACCAATAAGATTGTATACAACAATAGAACAACCCACATAATCTGCAAACATTCACTGCAACTGTGTTTTCCTTAAGGGTGATAAAGTGGTGAGTAGCCCTGTTACAAAAGTCAGTGGTGTTTGGCTGTGAGAGGCTATGAAACAGCTTCCCACTGGACCACTTATTACGTTTAATCCACCACAGAAAATCTTGTTCCTAGAGACTGGATACTTGGTGACAGAACTCAACAATTCACAAGTGTGGCAGTAAACAAAACAATTATGTGCAGTATCTCTGCTGCAGAGAGATGCTATGTATGCTGCTGTAAAAAATTTTCAACCTCCTTCCCACTGAGCTGAAAACCTTATGTTGTTTTCTTATTTAGTTCAGTTTTGAATAGTTATTTACTATTCCATAATTGTCCCTTTAATCACTATGTTGTACAATATGTTTATAAACAACTTATCCAACAGAAGATGTACCTAACAAGTTGCATAACTGACAAAAGATTAATAAAAGTATTTCAGCTGACAATGCAGCTTCACATGCACACATGTCAATCTTAGACGACTCTTCACATGATCCCTGGGTGGTACTACAAAACCAACACATCAAAAGCTCTTTACCAGGTCCAAACATCTGCAGAAGTGAGACCAAGTATTAAAACATGTCAACTGAACACCTAAGGCATTAGTTGAACCTAATGGCAAATTCTAGGGAAGATGCTGTCTAAGCATGTTAACATGGTTGTCCAACAACAAAGCCATACAAATAATGGAGATCAGCTATGGGCAAGAGGAAAGTGGCTAGCAAGCATCAATGTGCAGTAGCGTGTGTGGCAAGAAAGGTCAGTAGAGGTTGTGGGTAAGTGCTAGTGTGTACTGGAGAATATGAAATCCACTGGCAATCCACAGTCTGTGACAAAGGGTCAAAAGGAATAAATAAAGAGCTTCTTCTGCACAAGATTAATGCAGCATTGAATGAAATAGAGACTAACATTGACAATGCACCTCAAATAAATGTAGATAATGGAACTTTCAGGAGAATCAAAAAAGGGCACAGGGTGTTCACCTTGCTTGGGTTCCAACAGTTCAAACTTTTCAAACATTTATTTCACAAACATTAAACCAAACAGGGCAAAGTAGACACGTGCGGTAGCCACATGTAATGTTAAGCAAATGTATGGGTCATTTGTGTAATCAAAATTTATTGCAACTGTGAAGAATTTTAACCACATTCTTAAAAAAAATTTGGTTGTGTGAAAAAGAGCAGGATTAAAAATAAAAATTTCCAACATATGCCAGAGACAGAGTGCAAAACAAATGGCCAGAAATTCCACAAGTCAAAGTCCTAATATGTGAAGTCTTTATTCAGTAAACTAAATGAAGTTATCAAAGGAGGCCGCTCAGAAATTGAAATTGTCAGAAATGGGTCAGAAGTTACAATGAACACTACCTAGTGCAAACCTGTCACTGAAGTGAAAGAGGATTTATAGAGGGAGGAAAAATAGAATCATGAATACATTTTAATGTCTTTCGTGTGAGGAAGATGGGAGCTATTACAGAAAATCTACATCCTTGCATTTTCAATATTTACTGTTAATGATCTGTGTATTGACACTGCTGTAAACAATCAAAGTAAACCCACTAAAGGCCAGGCACTGTTAAAGTTCAGAGTTTAGGAGAGTATGTATGAGCAGAGTGTATTCATTTTTGGATGACTTAACATCAGTTTGGTTCTCAGAATTCACTGATTCTGAATAGGTTTGTCAATGCATTCTTTCACACTTCTGTTCCTTCCACTAGTCAGACAGAAATGAAGAGGAGAGTGTTTCAGGATTCGTCAAGGGAGACGATTAGGTTACCCCATTCGTAAATATGAGTTTGGGAACTGCATCTTTAAGTAAGTCGGGGGAAGATGCTGGGCTCCAGGAGAATAATGATGATTAAAATGCTCTGACCAGCACTCAAAGTATGACTCAAACATTAGGGGGCATGCCTGAAGCTAAACAGAAGGAACAGGTAAAAATATAAGGGTGTTATGTCAATCTATTTTAAGAACATCTTGTCCAATCAGATGATGTGCTTGTAAAACTCAAGTTAAGAATCATGAGCCATTCCATAGTAAATTGTACCCATTACCCTTGCCCTAGAAAGCCATAGTTAATAAAGCAATTAAGGGTGTGTAGAAGAATCAGATTATTTAACACTCAGATAGTGAAAGTTCTAATGCAATCCACACTGTAACAAAAAGGGATGGCAGTGTGCATTTACTAACTGATGCCCATGGAGAAATGATGCAGTTTACTGTACAATGTGACCAACTGGAAGATGAAGGTATAGCAGGAAGAACACAGCCTTTCTGTGGAATGGAAGGTGTTAGCAGTTTAAAAGGATGGACTTGGGGCTGTCAGTATCATCAGTGGCCTTTATGACAGCACTCACAGAAGTTCTAAGAGAAGAATTATTGATACACTTATCACCTACATAATGTTATTCTAATTAGTACTACCTTTAGGGAGAACATTTATACATTCTATGCCGTGTAATTTAAGCGTTTAGTGGATGGGTAAATAAGAATTTGCCAAATCGCTTGTTTCCTTGGGCATGTAATTTCTTTGCACGGAATCAAACCTGATCCAATGAAAATGGAACCAGTGAGAAATTTTCCTGCACAAAAATGATGTAAACAACTGAAAATCTCTCAGTTTGTGCAATTTCTATCACAGTATTTATCCTCGATTTTTTTTATCTTCACAAGTACATCTCCACTGGAAATGGAATAAGGAATATCAAGAAGCATTTGAGTTAATTAAAAACCAGTTGCATGAGGCACCGATACTTCATCATCCTGATTGAAGCAAAAATTTCTACACTGGAACCGATTCAATTTATTCCTACTGCTAGCTTAGTACATTTAATCCACCACGGAAAATGAATGAGTATAGCAGTCTCTCTAAATAGCCACATTACAAGTATTTAGAAACATTCTAGAGAAACACTCCAGCACTTTGCCTTCTTTTCAATTGTAAATGTACTGAATCACAGTAATAGAGGGGAACAATGAAAGAATGGAAGTGCGCAAACATGTCATAGCAGTACTCAGGCAGCAGTAGCTGACTGCGACAGATGCAGCAACAGATAAGTAACCACATTTGTCATTTACCAGTTCCTAACCAGGAGCGAATTTTATTATATAATCTGTCTACTTTAATAGTTTAATTTCTTGAGTTTCTGCGTGTAAATTTAACATCTAATAGCCACAGTTCTCGTGTTTTCATTTGCGTCAGAAAGTAAACTGATTTTGTGACATATTATAAGTTCCAGATCAGGGTCAAATTATTTAGTTTGACCTGAGTGCTTCGGTAGTTAGGTTTCTGAACATATGCGTATTACTAGACACAGTTTGTGTTTTTGGCAGGTTCTATAGTAGAATTGCACAGCATGTGCTGACAGTTTGTTTATCTGCATAGTTTAGTCTTCCATGGTCTTTTGTATGGACAGGGACTGTGATTGTTGTGTGCGGATGTGAGCCGAGTTGGTGACACTTCGCTCTCAGTTTCAGGCTGTGATGGATTCCGTTACAGAGCTTGAGGCTGCAGTGGATGGGCACCACTGTTGTGGGCCGGCTGTGGGGACACAACGGACGTCCAGCATGTCAGAGTCTTCTGATCAGTCCTCACCAGTGGCCAACCCAGTTACTGCTCGCACTGAGGCTGACCCCTCACCTGTTGTCGAGTGGGAGGTTGCCCCGGGGTGAAGCACATGGTGAAAGACTTCCCAGGTGGCCACACATAATGCCTCTCTGGTTTGTCTGACAAACAGGTTCCAGGTTCTGTCTGTGGCTGACACTGTCACTGAGCCAGATGCTGTCACCTGTCCTGTTTCAGAGGAAACCACTCAGTCTCCAAGATCTGGGCAATCACAGAGGCTGAGATTATTGGTAGTTGGGAGCTCCAAGGTTAGGTGCATTATAGGGCCCCCTTAGGGACTTGGATGACAAGAATGGTAAGAAATCCAGTGTGCATTCCGTGTGCATACCGGGTGGAGTCACTCCAGATGTGGAAAGGGTACTCCCAGATGCCATGAAAAGCACAGCATGCAGCCAACTGCAGGTGGTTGCTCAAGTTGGTACCAATTACGCGTGTCACTTTGGATCAAAAGAGATTCTCTTTGGTTTCGAGCAGCTAACAGAAGTGGTAAAGGCTGCCATTCTTGCTTGCAAGATTAAAGCAGAGCTGACCATTTGCAGCATAGCCGTCAGGGGCAATTCCGGACCTCTGGTACAGAGCCGAGTGAAGGAACTGAATCAGAGGCTCAGACGGTTCTGTGACCGTGTAGGCTGCCGATTCCTCGACTTGCGCCAAAGGGTGGTTGGGTTTCGGGTTCCACTGAATAGGTCAGGTGCCCACCACATACAGGTGGCAGATACACAGGTAGCAGGGTCTGTGTGGCGTCAACTGGGCAGTTTTTTACGTTAGAGGGTCTCGGGAAAACACAAAAAGCACTTCAGTTACAAAAGGTGCAGGCTGAACACAGCAAAAATGTAGATACAGGAACCACTGGTATAACAGTTGTAAATTGTCGTAGCTGTGTTGGGAAAGTACCAGAGCTCCAAGTGCTAATAGAAAGCACTGATGCCTAAATTGTTATAGGCCCTGGAAGCTGGCTAAAGCTGGATATTAGCTCAGCCAAAATTTTTGTGAAGAACCTAACGGTGTTCCGAAAGGATAGGCTAAACATGGTTGGCGGAGGCGTGTTTGTTGATGTCGGAAGTAGTTTAACTTGTCACAAAATTGAAGTAGATACATCCTGTGAATTAGTATGGGCAGAAGTCATTGTTGGCAAATGGAATAAAATAATAATTGTATCCTTTTACCGACCTCCCAATTCAGATGGCACAGTTTCTGAAAGGTTCAAAGAAAACTTGAGTTTGATTTTAAACACATACATGAATCATATGATAATAGTTGGTGGTGACTTTAATTTACCCTCGATATGTTGGTGAAAATACATGTTTAATTCTGGAGGTAAGCATAAAATATCATCTGAAATTGTGCTAAACACATTCTCTGAAAATGATCTCGAGCAATTAGTTCATGAGCCCACGTGAATAGTAAACGGTTGTGAAAACACGCTTGACCTCTTAGCAAGAAATAATCCTGAGTTAATAACGAGCATAAAAACTGATTCAGGGATTAGTGAACACAGGACTGTTGTAGCAACACTGAATATTGTAATCCCCAAATCATCATTCTTGTGAAACACAACTAGCTCTCTATTCACATGAAGTGCTGAGTGCTATTGACAAGGGATTTCAGATTGATTCCATATTTCTGGATTTCCATAAGGCTTTTGACACTGTAGGTACTACACAAGCAGCTTGTAGTGAAATTGTGTGATTATGGAATATCATCTCAGTTATGTGACTGGATCTGTGATTTCCGTCAGAGAGGTCACAGTTCATTGTAATTGTAGGAAAGTCATAGAGTAAAACAGAAGTGATTTCTGGCATTCCCCAAGGTAGTGTTGTAGGCCCTTTGCTGTTCCTTATCTATATAAACAATTTGGGAGACAATCTGAGCGGGCGTCTTCAGTTGTTTGCAGATGATGCTGTCATTTATCGACTAATAAAGTCATCAGAAGATCAAAACAAACTGCAAAACGATTTAGAAAAAGAGGATCAGAATGGTTGGAAATGTGGCAGTTGGCTCTGAATAATGAAAAGTGTGAGGTTATCCACATGAGTGCTAGAAGGAACTCATTAAACTTCAGTTACACGATAAATCAGTGTAATATAAAAGCTGTAAATTCAACTAAATACCTAGGTATTACAATTATGAACAATTTAAATTGGAAGGAACACACAGAAAATTATGTGGGGAAGGCTAACCAAAGACTGTGTTTTATTGGCAAGACACTTAGAAAATGTAACAGACCTACTAACAAGACTGCCGACACTATGCTTGTCTGCCCACTTTTAGAATACTGTTGCACAGTGTGGGATCCTCACCAGATAGCACTGACTGAGTACATTGAAAAACTTTAAAGAAAAGCAGCAGGTTTTGTATTATAGTGAAATATGGGAGAGAGTGTCACAGAAATGATATGAGATTTGGGATGGACATCATTGAAAGATAGGTGTTTTTCATTGCGATAGAATCTTCTCACGAAATTCCAGTAACCAACTTCCTTCTCCGAAAGTGAAAATATTTTGTTGACACCGACTTACATAGGGAGGATTGATCACCAAGATAAAATAAGGGAAATCAGAGCTCGTACGGAAAGATACAGGAGAATGAAGAACCTTCCACAACTAGGAACTGCTTGTATCATTAGCCATAAATTAATGGATTGAGTTAATGATTTATGATCACCTAACAACCATGTATGCAAACAAGATCTACACTAATCAATGTTCATGTACCCAAAATTCTGACACATTAAGTAAGAAATGTGCATAGAGTGGACGTGCACGGATACATGCATCTGATGGAGAAAAATCTGTAGCCAATGGCTAGTGTAATAAAAATAGACAAGAGCCCCAATGAAGATGCACTAATATTAATAACTCAAGGCTTATTATGTTAAAAAAGTCACTTTACAATCAGACAGTATTGCGAAACTAACTTTAGGCACAGAAGTTGCTTACATAACAATGAATGACATCATCACTTATTAAACTAATGCTGTTCGAGTAACTGACCTTCAAGTTAACTCTTACACTGGGCTACTGGAGATTCAGCTGTATGTCCAGGAACCCGGTACCAGTTGCAAGTTGCCTAATTAATGCCTTCCAGGAACTACAAAAAATATTTTGGATAATTATTGATGGACTTGAACACAACAAGACATTTTTAACATAAGACTACACATCTTAGTGAGTAGGTATTGGCAAGTAGTACGGTGGGAAACAGTGTGCTTGCCAAGGCAGTGTAACTGATCATGTGTGCAAATACCCACACTTTATTTATTGAGTATTTCAGGATGAGTGCACTTACAGACCTCTGATGAACTTCAAGCATGTAAGGAAGAAAAAGTTTAGCAAATGATTGCACTTATGCTTTAAGTGGAACATTTAGCTCATTAACTTATTTGCAAACCAGTCAGAAGTTTAACTCTTGTGTACAACAGGGCATCAGAGTCTAAACAATTAGCAATTTACTGGTACTTGTACAATATCTGGACGGTAAGGTACTAAATTTTCACATATGAATGACAGGAACATGGAAATATCACTATAATTGGTGTACATACCAATGTCACAATGGTGTTGATATTGTGAATACAAAGAAATTATTGTAGTAACTTGTGAACAACAAAAAAGTTTGTTGTAATAGAATAAAGGTGACATGTATACTTTCTTGTTAACAGCACATGCACTCTGAACATATTTATGAACAAACCATTGTACTATTACCTATTGTGTTTCAATCACATTCTTCATCACTGTAATACTGAATTTATAAGGGAAACATGGAAGTCGATAACTGACAACTCCAAACTGAGGTAACATTTCCACAAAAATATCTAAACTGATATCACAGAATAATGATGTATTTGTATTATTGCATATTTATATCCATTAGGTAAGACTAAAGCAAAGCTTCCTAAGTGCAAGCATTTTTTTTTTTCACTGCCAGGTAATGAACTACTTGCAAAACAAAGTTTCAAGAATTTACAAAACCCTTACAAAAACTTTCTTCACTACATTGGCAACAAAATAAGCTTTACTGCAAACAACAAGCTTCCAAGGAATCCAATTGATCAATTGGCATCATGACAAGAAACAAACTCACACACAAAATTAATATAAAATTTCTATCTGTGTAGTAATATTTATAACACTTGTATCAAGTGGAATGATGTCCATAATAGATATAAAGGAAACTGACTACTGAGCATCAGTAAGTCTACACTCGACACATGCCATCCATCTGCTCATTAAAAATCCAGAGTGTTTCACAATTCCTATTGCAGAGAGGTTCCAGAGCAAACTCTATCCACCAGGTTTCATTACAGAACCCATGTCTGGAAATGTACAAAGTCCCTTCTTCAACTCTTACACACCTGTAACAGGAATTCTGACATGCCCTGGGTACAGCAAGAAAACCCTGTAGCAATTTTACAACAGATTGCATAGTTTACATTAAGTGCATGTAACACCAATGAAAATATCCCAAGAGCATGTGGTATTTATGATTACATAAATAAATGACCAAAATAGTGACTTTATCATTTCTTTTATCCACGTAATTCTGAAGTTATGGTAGTATCTGGGAAACTGTTTACTGAGGAGGTACTCTTTTGTGAGGAAGTACAGCAGTACCTCATATACTTTCAACAATGCTCAACTATAAAGTCCTGTCCTCATTTTCATTTCAGTCTTCTCCAAACACCTGGCACCTCCAAATTATTTTTGTGTGCATCAGGAATGTCCAGCCTTTTGCACAATTTCACAGAAATTTAATAATGCTCCTCCACAGCATGGTCATCACTGTTCTGATACAAGCATGGCTAAAGGTTTCTCCAGCCACATTGTGGAGATACAAAGTAGTATCACAACTACTTCCTCTTCCTCTTGTTCTTCAATACCCGAACAGGTCCTTCCCCATCAGAGAGAAGATTAAATAAGGAAAATGAAAGACACCCTCTGGCCTCGTAACCTAATACCATCGGGGTCGAAAAGATCAAGAGTTGGTCAAGAGAGACCGACAGAAAAGAAAACAGAATACGTCTGACACACGTAAGTGGAAGCAATGTCAGACGTTTCTAAAAAGAAGATAGTGAGACACATATGACTGTTCTGTTTATGGCAAGTGGTACCTGACCATATTTAAAACCTAAGTAATGTCAAATTTAATATGTGAGATTCACATGTTTATGCTGAGCTAACAAGTTGACACAATACCATGTTCTCTACCATCACAAGTACATTCTTTGGACATAACACAATTAACAATGGGTAAATATACAAAAGTGAAACATTAAATGACTCAAAAATGTAACAGCACTTTATGCACTGATATATGCTGTTAGATATTCCTTCCAAGTACCTGGTACCTTGCTGATATTAAATTTTTTAAACTGTAATACTTGCAACATAGAAACATTAATGAAATGTAACATCTAACAAGCCTCTGTAGTCACTACAGAGAGATATTAAATACTAAGTGTTAAAAGAAATTTCTTGACATCTATTACACTTGAAGTAGCTATTCAGATTGTTTGAGCTAATCATAATACACAAGTTAGTACATTCCATATTACTAATCTGGAACATTCGATTGTCTAAAATGCTGACTTAATTATATGAGGGGTGTTCAGTAAGTAACGCAATAATTTTTCTGAAAGCAGGTTGGCTTTATTCAGGATCCCATTACACCATATTATTTCCTATGATCTTTGATACAAAACCCGAGTTTTCAGCACAATTTCTGTTCAATTTGATGGCCTTACGCCACCTTACTGGGAGGGCTTGTATGCCTCATGACACCATTCTACTAATTGATGACAGCACCATCTTGTTGCATCAACAACTGCCCCCATCATCCACACACTGCTTTCTGCAGAGTGCAGAATGGACAGTTCTTCCTTGTCTACCCAACTGTCTGGACATCGCACCATCTGGATTTTGTCTCTTTGTCCCAATGAAGTGTGTGTGCTCCTCTCAGGTGTGCAGAATTGGTGAGGTCTTGCAATGTCACGGAGAAGAAGAGTTCATTTCCATTTTTGTGGTGACGTACATGCTGAAGTTGTTTCTTCAACTTCATGATGGTAGTGCAAAACACTACACCATGATGGAGGTAATCACACAGAATAACAACTTCAAAATTCCAGAAGACCACCACCATGACTTCACTGGTTCAGGATGCAGCTTTGAACTTTTTCTTCAGAGCAGGTGATGTGGTGCCACTCTGTGGATTGCTGTCTTGTTTCTCAGTTCAGAGTGTTTCACCGTCTGACAATGTTTGACAAAAATTATCACTTTAACCCTTGTAATGTGCAGACAGTTTGGCACAGGTGGTCATTTGTTGGTCTTTACAGTCTCCAGTTTGGCGGGGCACACCTTTGAGTACCCTAACTGGTGGATGAGTGTGTCTGCACTAACAACAGAGACGTCCAGCTGAGCAGCAAGGTGTTCCATCCCTCACGATTGCCAGATTACAATCAGAGTGTTCGCATGTTCCAACATTGCAGAATCACAACTGTGTGCAAATGACATACTTCTTTTTTCCACTACCAGGTCTCTGTAGATATTCTGCAAGTGCCTATGAATATCTGTGATGGTCTGCTTTTGCACTGAAAACTCAATAGGTCCCTGCTTGCAATACACCTCTGTTATAGACGCCATTTTTAAGGCACAAATAGTGCTGCCACTTATTGCAACTTTGTGGAATATTCCTACTTCAGCCCCCATAGCTTTATCATATCCGAAGATGTTAAATGAAGAATTTTTCGAAGTGACATTGGCCGAGAATAGAAATATGTTGCATTACTTATTGAATGCCCCTCCTACATTGTGTTACAAATGCAGACTGTCATTATGTAGAAAATCATCATATAGAAATATCAAAGTTGAGAGATACTACAATTTTGGGTAAACATATTGCTATTGTGGTAATGATATAAATGTGTGCAGGTAACAATTTAACCATGGCAAAATATGGTAATTCACTGTACACACAGGTTACCTAACACAAAGTGAATATAACTTGCCATAAATTCCTCTGTGTGTTTGTAAATTATTTATTCATAAAATACATACTTTAGCATAAAATTTAAAAAGTAATGACAATCACATATTTACAATGTCATTAACAAATTCACATCTGCAGTTATTCCTTCTTGACCAGCAGTTATTGTAGCCACATTTGATTATATGCAGATCCACAGCCTCCATTTATGATAATCATTTTGTAAAAGAAAATACTGTCCATGAACTGCTTCTTCAAGTTGTAATACATGTAACAGTGTAACAGACAACTAATATTCAGATTATTAGGACAATGGCAGAATACATTTCAGCAAACACATGTATCCATTACTTATCTGTGAAGTACATTTAGAAGAGTAACCTATAACTGAAATTTTTAATAATACTTTGTAATCATTTAGTGTGTATATTATTGTTACATCTGCATAAGAGAATTTCTAGCATGACTGATGAGCCACATTATTATAAAAATACGCTCAAATTATGATGCATAATAAATATCTTCCGTATAAATCATATTCAGTATGTTTAAAGACTCAAACTACAAGGTATAAAACAACTTCATACTTCTGACTGCTTTAGAAATGCACAACTATGTTATGACATTAAGCATTTAGGAGAGGTTTGAAATTATGTTTGAAGTTTTTTGGAAATCACATAGTGCTCTCATTATGAAACATGGGATATATGCAGTGGGTATAATTTGTGCAACTTGAGCTACACTGCTGCAAGACATATATGCACTGTTTCTGACTGTAATACTCGTCCTACAGGGTTAAACTTTTGTTATAAGTGCTAAGCCCCGTGGGATTAGCCGAGCGGTCTAAGGCGCTGCAGTCATGCACTGTGCGGCTGGTCCCGGCGGAGGTTCGTGTCCTCCCTCGGGCATGGGTGTGTGTTTGTCCTTACGATAATTTAGGTTAAGTAGTGTGTAAGCTTAGGGACTGATGACCTTAGCAGTTATGTCCTACAAGATTTCAAACACATTTGAACATTTTACATGTACTAAATCATGGCAGGAATTTAAATTCACCCCACATCTGTACGAAATATTGAAAATTAAAGAAAGCACTTATATAGGCTACATGCAACAGGCACTGTTTGTCATGAACCCGATTAGTCACTTAGTAATACAGCCAGAACAGTGTTTGGGTAAAGTAACACCTTCTGTCCTTCTGAGTCCTTCAGTGTCTCTGGTTTGTGCTAAGATCTGCCGGCAGTAGTCAATGGTGCCCAGTGGAAATGTACCATGTTTACAGATGACACCATCATTGTAACAGAATATCTGTCTAACACAATCTCCAATGACATTTCACCAAAATTCTGTAGCAGGTTTGTTAACTCCCTTCCTGCCAAGCTAAACACAATAAATTTTATGTAATTTACATAAAGTCATGAAAAGCCAGACAAACACTCAGTGACACTGAATAACCAGCACATAATCAGGTGATAGAAATATGTCCTGGGGGAACTCTTCCTTAATCAAACTATCATCTCCCTACTGAGCAGTGAAAATAATCATATATAGAATGAGTCCATCAACCTCCCATTGCAAGTAATTTAGCCAGCTGAGATAACTGACTACTGCTTCTCAACACTGATTTTCTCTAATGTATCGTGTTCCTGGAGACTGGATCCTTGGTGACAGAACTCAAAAATTCACAGGTGTGGCACTAAAAAAAAGAATTACATGCACTGTCTCTGCTGCAGAGAGATGCTATGTATGCTGCTGTAAACATTTTTGAGCTCCTTGCCACTGAGCTCAAACTCTTATGGAATAGTAAATCTCTTTTAAAAACTAAATCTCCTGACTTTACCTTGAATCAATATGTTGTACAATATGTTTATAAACAAGTTAACCAACATAAAATATATTTTTATTAACCTTTTGTCAGTTATAAAATTTGTTACTATTTCAGGGGTCAATGCAGCTTCACAAGCACACATGTCAACCTCAAAGGACCCTACATGTGATCCCTGAGTGGCACTAAAAAAGAAACACAAGTGGCTAATCTCCCAACTACATGAGAAGTACATACCAGTCAGGGAACGAATGACTCATCATCACATCAAGAGCTCTTACCAGGGCCAAAGTTCTACAGAAGTGGGACCAAGTAATAAAACACGTCAACTGAACATTGAAGCATTAGTTGCACCAAAGGCCAAATTCTAGGAAAGATACTGTTTAAGCACGTTATCAACATGGTTGTCCAAAAATGATCTCCGTTATTTGTATGACTTCAGCTACGTGCAAGGGTAAAGTGGCTAGGAAGTGGTGTCGTCGTTACAAAGTACCACTGTACCTAATGAAAGGAAAAGTACCTGTACATCTTCAAATCTAATATCCCTTACAGCATCAATGTGCAAGAGCACGTGGCAAAGGTCAGTAGAGGTTGTGGGTGAGTGTTAGTGTGAACTGGAGAGGATGAAATCCACCGGCAATTCACTCACTGCGATGAAGCATCAAATGGAATAAATAAAGAGTTTTTACTGCGTGAGATTAATGCAGCATTAACTGAAGTACAGACTAACATTGATAATGCACCTCAAATAATTGTAGATAATGGAACTTTCATGACAATCAAAAGAGGGCACAGGATGTATGCCTTGGTTGGGTTCAAACAGTTCAAACATCTATTTCAGAGACATTAAACCAAATAGGGCAAAATATACACATGTGTTAGACACATGAATTGTTAAGCACATATATGGGTCATTTGTGTAATCAAAAATTACTCTAAAGGTGAAGAATTTTAAACCATGTTCTTAAAGTTTGGTTTTGTGCAAAACAACGGGATTAAAAATCAAAAATTCCAACATATGCCAGAGACAGAGTGCAAAAACAATGGCCAGAATTTCCACAGGCACAAGGCATAACATGAGAAGTTGTGATTCAGTAAACTAAATGAAGTTTTGGAAACGGGCTGCTCCGAAACTGAAGTTGGAAATGGGTCACAAGTCACAACGAACACTACCAAGTGCAAACCTGTCACTGAAGTGAAAGAAGATTTATAGAGGGAAGTAAAGATAGATTGATAAATACATTTTAATGCCTTTCATGGAAGTCCAAATATGCTGGATTATGGTCGCAACATCTATTTTGGTGAGGAGGACGGGAGCTTTTACAGAAATCTACCTCCATGCATTTTCAGTATTTCCTGTTAACAATTTGCATATTGCCACTGCTTTAAAAAAATTTCGATTTTTCCACAATATATACAATATATATATAGGGTTTAAAATGAAAAATTACCAATATATAGCAAATATCAAAGTTACAATCATGTATGAAGTCATGCCTACTTTATTTCTGTTGCAGAAACCAGTATTATTTCGAAAAGAACTGATAACTTTCTGTTTCCAGTGATGATACATTGTACATGTTGTAACAGTGCAGGTTTCTAGTGCCCATAAATGATTATCTTTGCTAGTATTTACTTTTGTTTTGCTGAAGCAATTTGTTCATGTGTTACTGAATGTTTGTTGCCCAAGTGCTACATATATTTGTGGAAGTATATATCATTTAGTGTGCAATAAATGCAAACTATGCCATGCATCAAGAAATTCAATAAAAGGAAATTCCATGGTAACCAGTTCACAAGCAAAGGAAGCCACACTATTGAAAGTAATGTACGTATCATCTCCCGCCAATCCTACTGCTGATTCAAATTTGTGTGTTAACAGTGACACTGTTTGTAGTGGATTTGTTGTTGTTGATGTGGGCACCTTATCTGCTTTGATAAAGGAAGTGGTGAAATGTAAGCAATGTGATGGTATAGGCTATCTGGAAATAACTGAACAACAAACTAGCAGGAAGGGTTTAGCATCAAAAGTAGTTTTTCTGTGTAGATCCTGCAATAAATCTCGAAAATGACTTCAAACATTGTGCGTAATTCAATGTGATTTTGAAGTTGGTGTATGCATGTGTGCAATACGAAAAGGGAAAAAGGCTATCAAGTGTTTTGTAGTTTGATGGACCTTCCCCCTCCTCGCACTAGGAACAACAAGTACATAAAACACTTTTAGGTGCCTTGACTGTTGTGTCTAAAGCATCTATGAAATGTGCAGTAGAAGAAACTGTAAATATAATTGGAACCAGGGACATTGTTGTTGCATTTGATGGAACATGAAAACATAGAGGACAAGTGGTACTTCTCTAGAGAATGGAAAAGTTGTTGATGTTGAGTGCTTATCTAAGTACTGCCATACCTGCCATGGTAACACTGGAGGACATATTGAACATCAGTGTTCTAAGAATTATGATGGTTACACAGGAGGTATGGAGGAGTGTGGTGGAGCTCTTAAAATATTTCTGAAGTTGATTCCCATTTATAATGTTATATACATGAAGTACCTAGGCAATGGGGACTCTAAAGCTTTCAATAAAATTAATGAGTTCAATGTCTATGGTGATACCTTGGTAAAGAAACTTGAGTGTTGTAGACATGTACAAAAGAGGATGGGTGCTAGATTGAGGAAGCTAGAAAGAGAAATGACAGGAAAGTTGTTATCAGATGGATGATCTCTGTCTGGCTGAGGCAGATCAACAGAAACTGGAATAGACCTACTTCAGAGTTACTATGGACGGGCTATTATATGAACTGCACCTCTTCTTTTTCTTTTGTCGTTTTAGGGCACACAACTACAATGGTCATTAGCGCCCATACTAAGTTAGGAATGCACCGCGAGGCACAAGGTTAAAACAGCAACTAAAAGGGACAACACTATATAGGACGTAGTAACAGCCATAGGATTAAAAGAAACAGCATAATCAAATGTCCTTAGACAGGTTTGTCAAGTTGATAAAACAAAGAATGCGAGCAGCTGCTCCTGGGTCATCTGCTAAAATGGCATCCAGAGTACATGACAGGCCAAGATCAAGATGCAGAGTATTAAAATCGGGACAGGACGTTAAAATGTGGTGGACTGTCACCAACTGCCCACATGGGCAGAACGGTGCCGGCGCTTCCGTCAGCAGATGGCGATGGCTGAATCAGCAGTGTCCAATTCGTAACTGGGCCAAAACGACCTCCTCCCACCGAGAAGGGCGGGAGGAGGACGTCCAAGCCGCGGGAAGAGGTTTCAAGGCCCGAAGCTTGTTGTCCGTAAGTGCAGCCCAATCGGCATGCCACAGCGATAAAATGCGCCGACAAATGACCCTGCTACAATCTGATGAAGGGACACAACAAGAAGCTGTCTGAGGCTGGAGGACTGCAGCCTTGGCCGCGGCATCTGCAGCTTCATTCCCAGGGATACCGACATGGCCAGGAACCCACATAAAGCTAACCGGAGAACCGTCGTCCACCAGCTGCTGAAGAGAGCATCGGATCCGGTACACGAAAGGGTGAACCGGATACGGATCACTGAGGCTCTGGATGGCCCTCAGGGAATTGGAGCAGATGACATAAGCAGAATGTCGGTGGCAGCAGATGTAAAGAACAGCTTGGTAGAGGGCAAAGAGTTCAGCTGTGAAGACCAAACAATGGCCATGGAGCTGGTATTTGAAACTTAGTGCCCCGACAATAAAAGAACACCCGACCCCATCATTGGTCTTAGAGCCATCTGTGTAAATGAAGGTTATATTAATGAACTTCAAACGAAGTTCGAGAAAACGGGAGTAGTATACCGAACCGGGGGTAGCCTCCTTTGGGAGCGAGCTGAGGTCAAGGTGAACGCGAACCCGAGCCTAGAGCCATGGTGGCGTGTGGCTGTCGCCGACTCTAAAGGTTGCAGGGAGTGAAAAATCAAGGTGGTGAAGGAGGCGACGAAAACGAACTCCAGGGGGTAGCAGGGCAGAGACATACAACCCATATTGATGGTCGTATGAAGAAGGAAACCTTTACCCGCAGGAGAAAGGTTCTTCAGCATCTGCATATGAATAGAATCTGGCCCTGGAGCAGAGGGCCATGACCGGGCAAGTGCATTTTCGAGTTCCCGCATGGTGAATGGGGCATTATAACTTTCACGATTCGAGGAGCAGAAGTTAGGTGGCCTAGCCTCCTCTGCCTGTTTGCGGGGGAGGAAGGCAGGGTGGTAATGAGTGGAGCTCGAAACCTCTGTGAAAAAGCGGCCGAAGGGATTGGAGACATCCTCAGGGGCCACAAGGACATCATTCGCAACCGTCAAGCCAGAAACTGGTGAGTGGACCTTAGTGCCAGATAGCCGGCACAAGCTACACCAGACAACAGAAGGAGTAAAACTGTTGAAGGTGCTTGTGAAAGCAGCCCAGCTGGCTTTCTTGCTTTCTTTAATAATACAACGACACTGCGCACGTAATCGTTTATAATTGATACAATTCGTCATTGTAGGGTGGCGTTTAAAGCTGCTTAAAGCACGTCGATGAGCACGTAAAGCGCCTCTACATGCTGCGGTCCACCAGGGGACCGGTACGCGACGTGGAGAAGAAGTAGTGTGAGGGATGGAATATTCAGCAGCAGTGAGAATGACTTCCGTGAGGTGTGCGACCTGACTATTGCAGCTTGTGAAGGTTTGATCCTGAAAGGTCGCCCTTGAAGAGAAGAGCCCGCAGTCTGCTTTGGATATGTTCCAACTAGTTGAGCACGGAGAGGGGGTATGATGCAGGAGATGGATAACACACGGGAAGTGGTCACTCGAATATGTATCAGAAAGTGCATACCACTCAAACCGGTGAGCAAGTTGGGTAGTACATATAGAGAAGTCTAAATGGGAATAGGTGTGAGATGTGTCCGAAAGAAAAGTAGGGGTGCCAGTGTTGAGGCAGACAAGATTGAGCTGGTTGAAAAGGTCTGCCAACAGTGAGCCCCTCGGGCAGGATGCTGGAGAGCCCCAAAGGGGATGGTGGGCATTGAAGTCTCCAGTTAACAAAAATGGTGCAGGAAGCTGAGCAATAATTTGCATCTTGTCCACCCTGGTAACGGCAGATGACGATGGAGTGTAATCAGTACAAATGGAAAATGTAAAAGGGGGGGGAGAGTAATTCGGACGGCAACTGCCTGCAGGCCGGTGTGCAATGTGATGGGATCGTAGTAAATATCATCCTGGACCAGCAACATAACCCCTCCATCAGCCGGAATACTTGCCACAGGGGGTAGGTCAAAACGCACACAGGTGTAGTGTGCCAAGGCAATTTGATCGCGTGGGCATAGCTTCGTTTCCTGGAGGGCTGCGACGAGCGGACGGTGCAAGCAGAGCAGCAAATTTAAGTCCTCTTGGTTGGAGCAAATGCTGCGAATATTCCAGTGAATAAGTGCCATCATGAGAAGAAAAGGAAGATGAAAGAAAGGGTCACCTCAAAGGCCACTGAGGGCCTGGCTTCGACCGAGCACTGCCGCAGCTATCAGTAGGCGGACAGTCATCGTCCATTGGTTCTATAGGTTCATCGGCCATCTTGTTAAGATGGCCAGGAGGGGGAGCTTGCTCTGCAAGTGAACGGCCAGATGTTCAGCTACCAGCGGTACGACCAGGCAAAACAGATGACGGCCTGGGGCAGCAACCGCTGGGTGGCGCAGGAGAAGATATGCGCCGTAGCAGAGAAGGAGAACTGTGCTTCCTATGAGCCTTCTTGGAAGGTCATTTAGTGGAAGTACTGGCCGATGGCTGGGAGTTCAAGGTACGTAGGAAGTCTGCACGGGATGGTTCCTTCTTGAAGGCCCATGCATCTGACTTCTGGGTCTTCGTCTTGGCAGAAGCTGATGAAGGTGCTTGTGTCTGAGGGGTGACGGGAGGAAGAGGAGATGTCGACTGGGCGATCTTAGCACTGGCCGAACGGACGACCATAGTGCTGAAGGTCAGATCGCATGTCTGCATCGCCACCTCCCTGGTAGTCCAAGGAGAGGTGAGGACAGTACTGTATTTCCCTGCTGGGAGCAGCGTGGGCTTCCTACTAGCAAATAGCTTGCTAGCAGCCGAGGTGGACTCTTTCTCTTTGACCTGAATTTCCTGTATACAGCGTTCTTCCTTGTAGATGGGGCAGTCGCGGGAGGACGCTGCATGGTCACCCTGACAGTTCACACAATGAGGAGACGGAGGTGAACAGTCACCCTCATGGGCATCCCTGCCACAAGTGACACATTAAGCTGCATTGGAACAAGACTGGTGAGTGTGATTAAAACAATGACACTGGTAGCAGCGCGTAGGTGTCGGGACATAGGGGCGAACAGAAATAACCTCGTAGCCCGTTTTGATGTGCGACGGCGACTGAATACTAGGGAACGTGTACAGGAGTGTGGCCTGAAGCAGTTTTTGTGCCTGAAAGGCGCTCTCAGTTTCTAGTAACAATGTACCGTTATGCACCCTGGTACAAGATTTGACAGATCCGGCTATGGCATCTACGCCCTTCTGGATAACGAAAGGGTTGACAGAGGAAAAATCCTTTCCATCCTCAGATCGAGAAACTACGAGGAACTGTGGGGCAGGCGGTAATACTTTTGTCACTGGTGGCTGGTCAAGTTTCCGTTTTTGGGCAGAAGTCAAGAGAGAACAAGAAGAGAAATCCATTGCAGAGAAATCCATTGCAGAGAAATCCCCCATGATTGCCAGCGTCTCCGATGGCGCGCTCCTTCCTTGTGGGGACCCTCTCAGAGGGCACTCCCGCCTTAGGTGAATGTTTACACCTCAGGTCACACCTCCTGAGAAACGGACGGAGGGACC
The DNA here is from genome assembly GCF_021461385.2 of Schistocerca piceifrons. Lineage (NCBI taxonomy): Eukaryota > Metazoa > Arthropoda > Insecta > Orthoptera > Acrididae > Schistocerca > Schistocerca piceifrons. The sequence goes on from NC_060139.1 coordinate 1,078,488,839, forward strand.
AATCGGCATGGTCGGAAGGTGTCAGCTCAGGCAATCACCCCTGCCTGGGCCTGACCTTTACCAGGGGATACGTGTGTGCCTTACTTGTCTACCCAGGGCAGGGAATTACGCGTTACTCCGTCACCAGATACGCATGTGAACGCATGGGTCGGCCTTCAGGCATACACAGGGAGGAAGGAAGAAGAGGAAAAAGAAGGAACAGAGGGAGAGAAAGGACAGACTGTCTCTAACGCCGAGGCGGAGACCAGAGAAGGCAAGGAGAAGAAGGCAAGGAGAAGAAGGCAAGGAGAAGATGTCAAGGGAAAAAGTAAGTAAGACAGTGAGACGGAGAAGAACAATGAAAGGAGCCAACCAAAGGAAGGAAGAAACCAGAAGAAGTGAAAAACCAAAATGACCGCAAATATAGGTCATGGAACAGTCCGTCTCCAGACACAGGTGCTAACTACCCCCTTGAGGGGGAGGGACTCCTTTTAATCGCCTCTTACAACAGGCAGGAATACCTCGGGCCTATTCTAACCCCCTGACCTGCAGGGGGGATGTAGAACTGTGTTACCAATGAATCTCCACCTAAGCATGGAGGCTCTTTTCTATAAGAAGGATTCATCATGTTCATTTAGTTGGACTCCCTTCTCACTGCACCTGTAAGTTGCAGCCACTCAATAAAACGTTTATGTGACTGCAGAAATCTGGCAATGACTTTGAGCGCACAATTTACCACTAGCACTAACTAATGTTGCAGAAATCTGTGGTCCAATCTATATGAAAGTTCAGGATGTGTAACAGGTGCTTCTGGATGCCGTGATGACCAGAGGTTTCAGCCAATTACAAATGGTGTCTTATGTCGGTACTAACACTGAACTGATCCAAAGTGACACACAGAGTGTGTCTGCTTTTGGGCAGCTAGCTGATGTGATGGAGATTGCCAGTCTTGTTATTTGAATGTGGAGCTCACTATCAATAGCATCATGACAGAATTAACCATGGTCCTTCGAAACATACCATCAATTCAGCTCTGTATCAGGGGCTACAAAAGTCCTGCATCCAGTCTGCAGACTCCCTGGCTTGCACCTTATGGTAGTGTGTTTCCTGGGTTATGTTTAATATGTCAGGGGACCACTACACACAGAAGATGACTACTCGGATAGTGGGGGCCGTGAGGAGGCGACTGGCCAGCTTCTTACATTAGATGGTCTCAGTAAGCTATTGAAAGGGTGACAGTTTAAAAGAGTTCAGGGCAAAAACAGGATGAAGGTAGTTTTAGATGCAGTTTGTATTGTAATTGTAAATTGTTGCTGCTGTGTTATGAAAGATTCAGAGCTCCAATCACTAATAGAAAGCACTGAGGCTCCAATTATTTTAGGTATGCAAACATGGCTAAACCACAAGTAATTTCAGCAAAACTCTTACTGAACTGTGTTCATTAAGAATAGATTAGATACAGTCAGTTGTTGAATGTTTATTACTGTCAGTAGTAATTTACCTTGTAGAGAAATTTATGTTGACAGTTCTTGTGAATTAGTATGGATAGGTTGTGTTTGACAACTCAAAGAAAATTAATAATTACATAGCTCATTTTACCAACCACCTGAATGAGATGCTGAACAGCTCAAAGAAGTGTTCATTCATTACAAATAGGTACCCCAAGTCACACAATTACAGATGGTGCCAACTTAAATCTACCTTCCATATTTTGGCTAAAATACATGTCGCAAGTTGACTGTAGGTATGTCATGTGAGATTATACCCAAAGGTTTCTCAAAGTAGTATTTACATCAATAATTATTGGTTCAGATGCCCACTTTAAGTGTAAATTGTTGCAAAAGCATAATTGACTACCTAGCAACAAATAATCCTGAGCAAATAGGGAGCATTATGACAGATATATGGGTTAGTGTCTTCACTACTTTGGCAACAAAATAAGCTTTACTTCAAACAACAAGCTTCTAAAGAAAACAATTGACCAATTGGCAACATGACAAGAAATGAACTCTCACACAAAATTAATATAAAATTTCTATCTGTGTAGTAATATTTATAACACTTGTATCAAGTGGAATGATGTCTGTAATAGATATAAAGGAAATTGACTATTGAGCATCAGTTAGTCTACACTCAACACATGCCATCCATCTGCTCACTAAAAATCCAGAGTGTTGCACAATTCCTATTACAGAGAGGTTCCAGAGAAAACTTTATCCACCAGGTTTCATTAATGAACCCATGTCTGGAAATGTACAAAGTCCCTTCTACAACCCTTACACACCTGTAATAGGAATTCTGACATGCCCTTGGTACAGCAAGAGAAACTGTAGTAATTTTACACCAGATTGCATAGTTTACATTAAATGTATGTAATACCAATGAAAATATCCCAAGAGCATATGGTATTTATGACTACATAAATGAATGACAAAAATAGTGACTTTATCATTTCTTTTATCCATGTAATTCTGAAATCATGGTAGTATCTGGGAAACTGTTTGCTGAGGAGGTACTCTTTTGTGAGGAGGTACAGCAGTACCTCATATACTTTCAACAATGCTCAACCACAAAGTCCTGTCCTCATTTTCATTTCAGTCTTCTCCGAACATCTGGCACCTCCAAATTACTTTTCTGTCCATCAGGAATATCCAGCCTTTTGCACAATTTCACAGAAATTTAATAATGTTCCTCCACAGCATGGTCATCACTCCATTCTTATAGAAGCATTGCTAAAGGTTTCTCTAGACACATTGTGGAGATGCAAAATAGTATCACAACTACTTCCTCCAAAGGTCCCGAGTTAGAGTCTCGGTCCGGCACACAGTTTTAATTTGCCAGGAAGTTTCAGAGCCTCAAAGTGTTGACAGTTCCTGTTGGATATGGATGTGTGGCAACAGTTATGAACTACCTTACATTACAGGACATGATTTTTTACAAAATAGGTATCTTGAACCTAGTGCATTGGAGGGATGATTGTTTCAATGCTCGTGGTGAGTTTGCCCAATTGGCATTCTGAAGCTGGACTGTATGTCCTTCTAATGGAAACTTTTTATCACCCGTTATTTTGTATGTATTTAAGTATTTAGGTGTGTGTGTGAGGTGTGTGTGTGTGTGTGTGTGTGTGTGTGTGTGTGTGTGTGTGTGTGTGTGTGTGTGTGTGTGTGAGAGAGAGAGAGAGAGGGAGTGAGGGAGGAAAAAAGAAAGAAAGGAAGGAAGGAAGGAAGGGAAGAAGATCCTCAAACACCGAAGTGGAGGAAGGATAGTGGAAGGGGAATGGGGAAACAAAAAAAGAACGTAAAACAATGGAGAGACTCTCCTGATATCTGCCACGAAATATGCAGAACATTTTTTCCAGAAACATCCCAGACATGTTGCCAAAGGCAGGGGAAGAAGTATGGCAAGAGGATATACATGCAGCATGTAAGGCTTGGGCCTTATGGTAGCCAAGCATGAACTCACCAAAGAGCTGCAACCCCCCTGGATTAACTCTAGGAAGTGACGGTAGTACCCATTACATTTCCATTGAATAAGCATAACGTGTGTATCCAAATAGGAGCAAATGATGTGGAGCCCATCACATCAGTGGGTCACCATCCAACACCAAAGGCATCTGGGTGAGATCCATAAATAAGAGGCCAGATTCACATTGGGAGTGGGAAGATAACACCCCCAGCAGCACTGGAGGCTTTTGTCCTGAGACTCCTACTCCTACTCCTACTCCTCCTCCTCCTCCTCCTCCTCCTCAGGATGAGGATGTCCGGGCACTGAGGTAGAGCAGCATTCTACAAGATCCATAATTGAAAGACAGTGGGAGGACTTTGAGGCACACAGACTGTGTATCACATGGTCGTGGCGGCAGGCCTCTTGCCTGAGACACACCACAGGGGAAGGGTTCTGGGAGGGAGCCTCGTTACCAGCAGCTGCTGAAGAAGAGGGCCACTACTTCGGCTGGGTTTGGGGAGAGGAGAGAGGAGAGGATGACAAGTGGGGCTAAGGAAGAGGGAGGAGAGGAAAGGATATAACAGAGTCAAAAGTTGATGTCACTGACACAGAATGAAGGTGGTCAAATTTCTATCAAACCTCAGTGTAAGAAACAATCCAGCAACTTATACTCTTATCTCCGTTTCTTTCTTATAAGGTGGGTAATTGGGTGGGCATGCAGACTGATGGTCATGATAACATGCGTAGCTGGTGGAACACAGGCTCCCCTCTTGAGGTGGGTGCCCTCAGTCACCACATGGATTATCTGCTGTACATAGGGGGATTGCCCAGAATTAAAGCATGCAAAGGACTTCAAGGGTGGGGAATGTACGGCTTCATATCACACCAGTAACACACAACTTTGACCTGCTCTGGGAGGGTATCTCCCTCAAATGCCAGACGAAAGGTGGTTATTGGTGTATTTGTCCTTATGACCTTCCTGCACAAAATGAACGCCCTGTCATTCCACATTGCCTCTGAGTTCCTTATCAGTCTGAAGGATAATGTCCATATGAGAAACAACTTTCTGTACCATATTCAGAGACTGCGAAGTTGTATTGGACACTGGGGCATCACGAAGATTATCACAAGCAGGAAGAGCTGCAGACTGAGCGGCAGTAGTAGTTTTGATCTACAGGGAACTCAACTGCACTGTACTGAGAAATTCGTTTGCCGATCTTGTCTCCAGTATTTCCTTAAAAGATAATGGCTTTGTGGTGGTGGATGTATCCTTGTCCATCCTAATACAGATCAGGTAGTGGGGAAAGTGTTTCACCACAACTCAGTGAACCTGGCCCCCCTCCAGGGTGTAGCCAGGGAAGTGAATGCCACAGAGTGTTATAAAGCAGTGGTCAATGATCTTTTACCTCTTGAAGAGACAGCCACAGGAGAATGCCCAGAATTTTGGAGCTTGATGTGTTTCATATGGAAATCATCTGCCCTGATACCACCCTCTGATCAGGTGCCCTCCCCATGTGCACCAGCCAGGCACACAGTGGCCTTGGCTGGGAGTTTTGACGCTCCAGAACGACAAGCAACCACTCCTATGCATACATGTAGAGGCAAAAGCTCTGGTGCCAGAAGTATGATCCCTGTGTTGTCAGGAGGCTCAGCCAGATGTGTACATAACAGCCCTACCACACAGACTGGCTGCACATACTGGTGACCTGTGGAGCGGAGATGGGCTGTGATGAGGAAGGAAGTGGAGAAGGAAGGGTGGGGAGGAATTCAGACTATAGACTCAAGGGAGGGAGTTCTTTCCCACATGTTTCACACTACAGACAGAAAATTCAGAATTCAAGGTCGAATTCCCAAAGAGGGACCAAAAATGCCAAAAAGGAACGATGAAAATTAAGGGGCAATTTAAATAAAACAAGGAATACAAGAATCAAGGTGAACAGCCAGATCAACATAAGTAAGAACACAGAGAGAACAGGCAAAGGTGCAGGGGAAGAAGCAAGGACAGGGAGATAGGGGCACTGTGAAGGAAATGCAGCCCAGGGAGGAGGAAGGGGCAACAACAGCCCAGGGGCCCATGGGCACAATGCATGAACCCACAGAAGAATGTGTGCTCCCTGGAGAGGAGGGAGAAAATGTTTTCATATGATCCCGGCATAAGGCATTTATTTAGGATCAAGTCGGCTTCAGAAATTTATGATGTGATATTTTTCCATCAGCTTTGCAGATGAAGATGCTAGTTTAATATGCAATGATTCCACTTAGGCCATGACAAAATGGTTGTCTATAATTCATTTTCATCTTTAACACCGATAGTTTGACCAAAACTTCATGTCTAATATGATTAACATGCGATTTATAACATATTTGAAAAATCCATGGAGTAAACAATTTCATTATCGAAATTAACTCAGTGATGGTGCACAATCCATCATTTGTAATGTCCACTTATTGGCCTACACACTGAATTCGATGATTTTATTTGATCTGAATGCTGTAAATGTAACTGCGAAGATCCACAATTAACTTCAAAACTACACTTACATTTTATTGAAAGTGATTGGTTACACACTTCCTGAAAAACTTTTGCCTCATAATTAATGGAGCAGGAACAAACACTGCACAGTAGTTAACTTTCACCAACATTTTCCACATGCAGGGATTTAACTTTTAAAGCTGTGTTCTCAAGACAGTCACTAAAAATTTTGGCATTTCCCCATCTCAGAAAGTTTATTTTTGAAATGGAACAGAGAATCATGGCAGCAGTTCTGTTACTACATTAAAATTATTATCACAGGAATATTTGACACTACTAACAGTAGCACACTAAATTTAAAAAAATACAAAAAAATTGGGAAGGAACTATCTGAATTTTCAGAACTCCCCGAGGTTAAATTTTACACTATCTTATGACTGTAATAGCGACGAGTTACAGGAGTAATAGATCAACCAATAGGACTACCTGCATGCAAAAGTACATACGGAGAGGAATGAAAACCACATCGAGTCTTCAGTAAATCATGCAGTAGACTTCTGTTTATTTATACAATACTGGGGAAATACAGTCAATATACAAGGTGTACAAGAGACATATCAAACAGGACTAACAGGAAATGTGAAATGCATACAGAACAGGGTGGCACAAATTGTCACAAGGTTGACTCAAGGGAGAGAATCAAAAAGACACTGAAGAAAGGCAACTGGCAGACACTAAAACATGAACAATCCCAAGAGGGTCCACTAACAAAGTTTCTGTAAGTTACTTCAAACGATGGCTCCAGAAGTGTACTACAACCCTCTTCGTATTGCTGCCATAGGAATTACAGGAAATGAGCATTGTTTTCATACTACATATGTGGGTGGAATGGAGAAAAAACCCTAGTAACTGGTACAATGGGACATACCCTCTCCCATGCACATCACAAAGCTTTGAAGACTACGGGTGTAGATACATATTTATATATTCCAAAAAGTTAAATGAATATACACTAACACAAACTTGGAAACAAAAGTGAATAGTTTTTTTTCACTCTTTTTGGAAGAATGCAAATTAACAAGTTTGCAAATTTAAAAATATTACAAATGGTGATAATGTTAAAAAAGGCGACAAAGTGAGAAGAGTGGCAAACTTCCCTTTAATTCCAGTACACCACTGCAAGATGAAGTTCCTGAAGTACAGAATAAAGACTTAGGCGCAAACAGTTTACACACTTACTACTGTTATTGATGCTGTCAGTGTCAACAGAGTAGGCGCATGACACTGGCTTCGATGTCAACATCTCTGTGCTTTGTGATTTCTGCTGTTACGGACATTAGACCCAGGCACTTGTCTTAGACCACACCTAATGTATGTATGACTAAAAATCAAAGGAGAGTGTGTATTTTTCAGCATTGTTATATAATACATCGTCTTGTATTATCTTTTGTGGATGGAGTCTTTCAGGTAAACCCACAGTTTACACACAACTCATCAGATTTTTTAAAATTTTTACATTGGCTGGTAAAATTTTTTTCTCAGTTTCACTTTAAAATTGATGGACTATGAAAATGTGATCAGTGGAGTTCAAGAACAAATGGTATTAATGCTGAAAGGGAGCAATTCCCTCAAAATAAGTTTTTTATGAACCACATGCATAAAAAATTAAAAATTTATCCCACTGGTCATGGAATGATTGATGTCTATCCCTATCTCTCAGCACACACAAATTAGGCTGTGTGGTAACAGCTATGTAAGGGATGACAATTTTCCAGGCACTACACCTGCCAGCCACCTTTTCACTAGCCTCTGTCATTTCTGTCCAACAAGGATCCCTTATTACAAAGCAATATTCCAGTACAGAATCGACAAGTGCAGTGTAGGCAGTGTGTTTAGTCAACCTGTTGATTCTTCTCAGTGTTCAGCCAGTGAAACACAGACTGCTTCACCTTCCCACAAAATTTCATGTGTAACAGTTCCAATTGTTAGTAATTGTAATCCCTAAGTACCTTTTCTGAACTTTTTCTTATTTCCATGCTGCACACCAACACATTGATTCGATAACAAGTTATCAGAATATACAGTTTGACTGTGATAACTTCATAACCTTCTTTGATCTCCGATGGAAGCACCACTCTACCCAAGGTGAGAAAATGAGTGCATGTGGGCACTAAAGAGACATCTACTTTTCTCATCACCCAATGGACTGCAATGACACCCTTATCAGAGAGGTGCATTTGGATTTCTGCCTCAGTCAGACCATCGAGCAACCAAGTGTAAATAACAACATGGGAGGAATTCAGTGTTCAATGGGCATCGACACGAATAGGATAGCCATCAAGCGAAGCTGCAAGCAGTTCGTGTGCTTGAGTATCAGAAGTAGTTTCCAAAAGCAAAGTGCCACTGCATAAATGAGAGCAGCATTTCACAGCACCGCAACCGCATTAACACCTTTCTGAATAACAATCATATTTAACGTAGCGAAGGACTGACCATCTTCAGTACATGAATCCACAGGGAACCATAGTGCAGTTGAGAGGGTCTTTGAAACGTTAGTCAACTTCCATTTATGTTTCATAGCCACTGACTGTGAAGATGATTGGCTCACTGCCAGAAAATCCCCTGCGATTGCCAGCATCTCCGATGGTGCACTCTTCCTACTGGGAGCCCCTTGAGAAGGGGTTCATACCTCAGGTCACACCTCCCAAACACCTCACAGAGGGACAAATCAGCAATTTGGGAAGGTAGCAGCTCAGGCAGTCACCCCTCCCCAGGCCTGGCCAGGCCCGTTTCAGGGTTACGTGCGAATCCTACCTGTCGACCTGGGGCTGTGAATTACATGTTACCCCATCACCTGTTAGGCATCAGACACATGGGCCAGCCTTCAGGAGCACACAGGGAAGAAGAAGAAGAATAAGATCCTCAAACTCCAAAGCGGGGGCTGGATAGGTGGTGGTTCACAAAGAAAAACAAAAGAACAAAAAACAGTGCAGAGTATTCTTATTATGACTGCTGAAACTGCAGAATACATTTCCAAAACAGCCCATACATGTTACCCAAGAGACAGAAATAAGAAGTGCTAGAGGATAGACATGATGCATGCAAGGTAAAAGATGCTGCAACAGCTGGGGCCCTGTGGCAGCCAAGCACGAACCCATCAACAAGCGGCCAGCCATCTGGGATGGATAAATGTAAAACGCAGTCAACAGCTCATGTGTCATTTGCTAAAATGGCTGATAACTCAGATGGAAAACATACATTAGAATTGAAGTGGTTAAAAGAAAGGGGATTCGGTTCTAAAATGGCAAACTGTCAATGGTTGATGACAATGAACACAATTTGGTGACGGTTCTCCAATTAACAAAAAGTGATGGCTAAAAAAGGTGATAGCTAAAATGATCTCTCAGAAAGGGCCAAGAGGAGGTCAGCCAAGCCACTGGGAGAAGTTGTTTTCCCTGGACCCTGTTGCCATAAAGGGAAGATGAGAGGTGGTGCCAAAGTGACACCACCTGCTGACAGACGGCAACATGGAGATCATCAGTTTGGAAGAACTAGTGGGCCAAGGTAAACGTACTGCAGCCTCAGCAGTAGCATCAGCAGCCTCGTTTCCAGTCAGATGACGTGACTGAGGATCTACTAATTGTCAGAGTGGCTCCCTTGAGACTGAGGAACTGGAATCTTTCTTGGACCAGTTGCGCTAAAGGCTGAACTGTGTACAACACACACAGACTTGGAAGGGCACAGAGAGAATCTGAACAGATGACAATTGAAAAGCCTGTGTCGCCAGATGTACAGTGTGTCCCAATACAGTGCAAAGAGCTCTGGTGTAAACACTAAGCAGTGCTCTGGAAGTCAATACCAAAAATCTTCAGTGACAATGATGAAGGCACACCTAAACCACAGTCAGTCTGAGTGCCATTGTGTACACAAATGTACTCTCACAAAGTTCCCAGTGATGTTCGAGAAACTTACATCAATAGACAGAATTTGGATTAGGTTCTTTAGGAAGCCAATGAGGTCCAAGGTGAACATGGGCTGCCACACGAAGTGAAGGTGGTGAATGGTTCACACCAATGAGGAAAATGGGGGGTAGCATGAAGTTAAGCTGCCAGAGCAATAGCTGAAAGTTAACTACAGGAGGTAACAGAAGAGAGACACTCCCCAAACTGGCAGTCAAAGGAGTCATTGAAGAAAGCATAGGAAGAGCGGCCGAGCATGGCAGACAAATGGCATGTGTATCTGCTGACTAGAAGATCATGCCAGTATGACAGCAGTAGTTTGGCAGCTTCTGCATAGGTACTTTCAACCAGGCTAGTTTAAAACTTGCCAGCTACTAAACGGATTCCGTGATGGTGGATTATATTTCAATGGTGTAAGGTCACAAGTCTGAATGACCATGTCATTTGTGGTACGAGACATGGCAAGAATGGCACTGTAAGTGCCATATGGTAAATCACAGGGCTTTTGACCAGCCGACAACCTGAGAGCAACATGGTAAGGTACTTTTTCCTTCATGTGGATTTCCTGGACAGTCTGCTCATCAAGAGGCGCAGGACATTCTTGTGATAAGGTGTCATGGTCTCCATTACAATTGATACAGTGAGTAACACATTTTACAGTGTTTTTACAGGACATTAGAGTGTGTTTTTAATGTTGACACTAGTAGCAAAGCATCACATTTAAAATGTATGGTCAGACTGTAATAACTTCATAACCTGCTTTGATCTTTGATGGAAGCACAACTTGATCAAAAGTGTATAGGAGTAAGGTGGCAGTAACCATTTACATTACTTGATGCACTACAGTGATGACTTGATCAGAGAGGTATTATGGATTTCTCCCTCGGTCAGACAATCAAGCATCCAAGTGTAACTAACAACACAAGAAGAATTTTGTGTTTGATGGTCCTCAACATGAACAGTATAGCTATGGTGGGGAAAAGGTTTATGTAGTTGTTGGGCTTTAAAATAATTATTGGTTTCAAAAAACAAAATATCATTATGTAGACAAAATCAAGATTTCACTGGGTCAGCAATTACATCAACACCTTTCTGAATAAGGAGTGGATTAACTGTAGCAAAAGAATGACCATATGTAGTACATGATATCATGAGATACCAAATTGCAACTCTGAGTGCCTGATTCTTCAGCCTCATACCTTTTGCGTTTCGTAGAATGAGACTGAGATGAAGGTAAGTGGCCCATTGTGAAAGAATTGCCAATGACTGCCAGGGTCTCTAATGGCAAGCTCCTTCCAACCAAGTAGAACAAGCCTGTTTGGTTTTGTGCCTGATTTCCACTTTCATGGAAGTTGCAACTAATTAATCTCATCATTCAGATGTATTTTGCAGCCAGTCTCCTTGTTTGACAAATTTTCTAATAAATTCTGACCATAGACTGGAAGGCAGTATAGGTAAATTGAGATAAGGGAGTATATGACTCAAATTTAGTCAGAAATGACTCAGTCTGTGCATCCAGTCTTAAAAACATTTTAAATGAGCTGTCAGCAAGAGGCAGCTAAGACTCTTAGGAATTTTGATAGTTACCTTAGGCTCTGATTTTACCTACTTGTGTTCCTACTTCCTTCACACATTATTAAACAGCCCTTAATACACTCCTGGAAATTGAAATAAGAACACCGTGAATTCATTGTTCCAGGAAGGGGAAACTTTATTGACACAATCCTGGGGTCAGATACATCACATGATCACACTGACAGAACCACAGGCACATAGACACAGGCAACAGAGCATGCACAATGTCGGCACTACTACAGTGTATATCCACCTTTCGCAGCAATGCAGGCTGCTATTCTCCCATGGAGACGATCGTAGAGATGCTGGATGTAGTTCTGTGGAACGGCTTGCCATGCCATTTCCACCTGGTGCCTCAGTTGGACCAGCGTTTGTGCTGGACGTGCAGACCGCGTGAGACGACGCTTCATCCAGTCCCAAACATGCTCAATGGGGGACAGATCCGGAGATCTTGCTGGCCAGGGTAGTGGACTTACACCTTCTAGAGCACGTTGGGTGGCACAGGATACATGCGGACGTGCATTGTCCTGTTGGAACAGCAAGCTCCCTTGCCGGTCTAGGAATGGTAGAATGATGGGTTCGATGATGGTTTGGATGTACCGTGCACTATTCAGTGTCCCCTCGACGATCACCAGTGGTGTACGGCCAGTGTAGGAGATCGCTCCCCACACCATGATGCCGGGTGTTGGCCCTGTGTGCCTCGGTCGTATGCAGTCCTGATTGTGGCGCTCACCTGCACGGCACCAAACACGCATATGACCATCATTGGCACCAAGGCAGAAGCGACTCATCTCTGAAGACGACACGTCTCCATTCATCCCTCCATTCACGCCTGTCGCGACACCACTGGAGGCGGGCTGCACGATGTTGGGGCATGAGCGGAAGACGGCCTAACGGTGTGCGGGACCGTAGCCCAGCTTCATGGAGACGGTTGCGAATGGTCCTCGCCGATACCCCAGGAGCAACAGTGTCCCTAATTTGCTAGGAAGTGGCGGTGCGGTCCCCTACGGCACTGCGTAGGATCCTACGGTCTTGGCGTGCATCCGTGAGTCGCTGCGGTCCGGTCCCAGGTCGACGGGCACGTGCACCTTCTGCCGACCACTGGCGACAACATCGATGTACTGTGGAGGCCTCACGCCCCACGTGTTAAGCAATTCGGCGGTACGCCCACCCGGCCTCCCGCATGCCCACTATACACCCTCGCTCAAAGTCCGTCAACTGCACATATGGTTCACGTCCACGCTGTCGCGGCATGCTACCAGTGTTAAAGACTGCGATGGAGCTCCGTATGCCACGGCAAACTGGCTGACACTGACGGCGGCGGTGCACAAATGCTGTGCAGCTAGCGCCATTCGACGGCCAACACCACGGTTCCTGGTGTGTCCGCTGTGCTGTGTGTGTGATCATTGCTTGTACAGCCCTCTCGCAGTGTCCGGAGCAAGTATGGTGGGTCTGACACACCGGTGTCAATGTGTTCTTTTTTCCATTTCCAGGAGTGTATTTTCTGAGCCCAGACTCTCACCATTTTATTTTCCATTCACCAAATAGTGCAAAACATCTGTGGGAAAACAGATGTGATTGTAATATTGTTGAAATCAACAAGGCGGGACAGAATGGTTTTAAATAAACCATGTAAAGCTCTTACACGTTAGTACAACCCATCTAAGTCAGCAAGCACTATATGTAAGCCTCATATCCCGAAGTCTATAAATGCAGAATCCTCTGGATTACCCTAGACTTTGAGCTCTTTAACTCTCTTGGAAATGCCATTAGGGCCATCAGCAGACACCTAACAACTCGTCTTTCCACTTTTACCTTAGACTAGCAGTCACCTGCCTCAAATCCTACATTCTTTTACTGCACTTCTTTTTCCCAAAAAACCCTGAAGTGAGGCAGCTGCTCTGAATCTGGCCCAACACTAATCCAAAAATGTACAAATAGATCAAACTCAGTCACTACCATGTCACAGGCGGCAACAGTATCCTACAGTTGTTTGGTTAAAAATGGCTCAGTCTGAACACAATACTGTAATTTACTTTTGGCTTAAAGCTGCATTTCAGAGGCAATGTTACTCTCTGGGAACACAATTGGTAAGAGATAAACAAGCTGCCAATGTTCCAAGAAGACAGGTGGTTCACAGCAGCTAGACACAAATGTATCTCTGCCTCTATCACAGCACCCTTTACACATAATGTAGCATCGTTGGCCATTGGCCAAAGGTTTGTGCAGTAGGTGCTTGATGTGATTGCCTCAGGGTAGGATCTACATAGTTACTAGGACACACCACAACTGTATGATACACTCCCTGCCTGCACAACAGCAGACAAATTAGAAATACTACTTTCCTTTACTAAAATTAGTAATTTCTCACTATCTGCAATTCTTTCTTTCGTTTCTTATAGGCCACTTCCATCCCATCCCCTCATTTAGATCTCCCCTTGACAGGGTCTAAAACAGGCAATAAAATTTTCCATATGTGTTTGTAATTGAAAGCGGTTCATTATGCCTAAGACAGCATAACTGAATCATAGCTAACACTTGGTTCAAGAATCATAAAAGAAGGTTGCCTACATGGAAGAAACCTGAAGACACTGATAGGTTTCAGATAGATTATATAATGGTAAGACAAATATTTAGGAACCAGGTTTTAAATTGTAAGACATTTCCAGGGGCAGATGTGGACTCTGACCACAATCTGTTGGTTATGAATGGTAGATTAAAATTGAAGAAACTGCAATAAGGTGGGAATATAAGGAGATGGGACCTGGATAAACTGACTAAACCAGAGGTTGTACAGATTTTCAGGGAGAGCATAAGGGAACAATGGACAGGAATGGGGGAAAGAAATACAGTAGAAGAAGAATGGGTAGCTTTGAGGCATGAAGTAGTGAAGGCAGCAGAGAATCAAGTAGGTAAAAGACAAGGGCTAGTAGAAATCCTCGAGTAACAGAAGAAATATTGAATTTAATCGATGAAAGGAGAAAATATAAAAATGCAGTAAATGAAGCAGGCAAAAAGGAATACAAACGTCTCAAAAATGAGATCAACAGGAAGTGCAAAATGGTTAAGCAGGGATGGCTAGAAGGCAAATTTAAGGATGTAGAGTCTTATCTCAATAGAGGTAAGAGAGATACTGCCTACAGGAAAATTAAAGAGACCTTTGGAGAAAAGAGAACCACTTGTATGAATATCAAGAGCTCAGATGGAAACCCATTTCTGAGCAAAGAAGGGAAAGCAGAAAGGTGGAAGGAGTATATAGAGGGTCTATACAAGGGTGATGTACTTGAGTTCAATGTTACAGAAATGGAAGAGGATGTATATGAAGATGAAATGCAAGATATGATACTGTGTGAAGAGTTTGACAGACCATTGAAAGACTTAAGTCGAAACAAAGACCCGGGAGTAGACAACATTCCATTAAAACTACTGACAGCCTTAGGAGAGCCAGTCCTGAAAAAACTCTACCATCTGGTGAGCAAAATGTATGGGACAGGCGAAATACCATCAGACTTCAAGAAGAATATAATAATTCCAATCCCAAAGAAAGCAGGTGTTGACAGATGTGAAAATTACCAAACAATCAGTTTAATAAGTCATGGTTGCAAAATACTAACACAATTTCTTTACAGAAGAATGAAAAAACTGGTAGAAGCTGACCTCAGGGAAGATCAGTTTGGACTCTGTAGAAATATTGGAACACGTGAGGCAAAACTGACCCTACAACTTATCTTAGAAGCTACATTAAGAAAAGGCAAACCTATGTTTCTAGCACTTGTAGACTTGGAGAAAGTTTTTGACAATGTTGACTGGAATACTCTTTCAAATTTTGACGGTGGTAGGGGTAAAATACAGGGAGCAAAAGGCTATTTACAATTTGTACAGAAAGCAGATGGCAGTTATAAGAGTTGAGGGGCATGAAAGGGAAGCAGTGGTTGGGAAGGGAGTGAGACAGGATTGCAGCCTCTCCCCGATGTTATTCAATCTTTATATTGAGCAAGGAGTAAAGGAAACAAAAGAAAAATTCGGAGTAGGTATTAAAATCCAGGGAGAAGACATAAAAACTTTGAGGTTCACCGATGACATTGTAATTCTGCCAGAGACAGTGAAGGACCTGTAAGAGCAGCTGAACGGAATGGACAGTGTCTTGAAAGGAGGATATAAGATGAACATCAACAAAAGCAAAACGAGGATAATGGAATGTAGTGGAATTAAATCGGGTGATGCTGAGGGAATTAGATTAGGTAATGAGTCACTTAAAGAACTTAAGTAGTTTTGCAATTTGAGGAGCAAAATAACTGATGATGGTCGAAGTAGAGAAGATATAAAATGTAGACTGGCAATGGCAAGGAAAGTGTTTCTGAAGAAGAGAAATTTGTTAACATCGAATATAGATTTAAGTGTCAGGGAGTCGTTTCTGAAAGTATTTGTATGGAGTGTAGCCATGTATGAAAGTGAAACATGGATGATAAATAGTTTGGACAAGAAGAGATTAGAAGCCTTCGTAATGTGGTGCTACAGAATAATGCTGAAGATTAGATGGGTATATCACATAACTAATGAGGCGGTATTGAATAGAATTGGTTGCATTACGTACAAGGCAGATTAGTGTCATACAGTACCAATCTGCAGTGTACGATATGATGCAAATATGTTATTCAGTTAGCAAGAGCATGCCGCTATTTCGAGGCAGCATGACTATTACGAGCCAAAGCAGTTCTACATATACCCTGAAAATAATGTATGTTGTCGAAATAACTAAATATACAAGGTCCTATGTTTTAACACCCCCTTCTATTAAGTGTGTGTACGTCGCAAATTCTCGCAAGTGTACCATATACTGTCGGTCATTCACCGTCTTCCATAGAGCCCACAAGGCAAACATGGGTTATCGGAAACGTCCGACTCCACCCGTCTTGTTTGACCAATAACGTCACCAATATGGCGGAAACGACCATTCACAACTCCCATATCGCGATTATGACGTCGTTACGAAAACATGACAACAAACATCAAAATAGATCGAAAAACACTCAGACACAATGTTACTCCAAAAATATAGTGAAACTAACGGGACAAGCGGGGGAAATTGGGGGTTTCTGGGTGGAGACAAACTAAAAATAAACACACGCCACTAAACCAGACGACAAAAACGATAAAATAAAACGACAACAACCTTCCCTAAATCAACTAAAAACAATATCCACTGGAACACTTCCCTCGAGTTATATAGGTCAACAGAAACTACCGATACCACACTATAAATCTCAGAACTTTCGCCACCACCACACTTATTACTACCATAAAAAAAGAATCAAAATGGAATCGAACACTTCCCTTGACAAGGTATTCTTAAGACATCACCACATATAGCCGTCCCTGGTCCGAGATCCTGGAACATTAGTAAGCCTCATTTCTTCACGACTTCTTCCACAAATCCGAATAGTTTAAGGAACTTTGTTAGAGACAATGCAGTGTCCCCCATCATCGCCAACAACCGAAAACTATTGACGTTGTCAGTCATATCCACATCTATCAAAGACATGAACAATGCAATTTACCAAAATTCACACACGACGACCAGAAAGAAACTACAATAACGTCGACATAACAAAACCAAAGCCGTTAACTCACTGAAAAATATTCCGCTGAAAGCACAGGCACTATCGACACCACACACGTGCAATGATACCGCGCAAATAAACCCCATACGCCACATAACACGCTACCCATAAACACACCACCAGAGAGAACCACCGACCGCAACAACACGCTACCTACAAACACGCCACACAAGCAAACTAAACCAAATACATCACCTGTCACACAACACATAAACACACCACCAGAGAGCACCATAGATCACATCAAAACGACACCTACAAGCACGCCATTCTCACAAACTAAATTCCGCGCCTTCGTGACGTCACACACCACAAAAGCCGACGGGTGGAATCGGACGCTTCCGTTGACCCACTTCGTTAACGAAAGCAATCTTTCTAGTCGGCCTATCAATTCCAGAGGTCGTCTTACAAGTCGCGACTTACTGAACCGCCACGGAAACAAGAATAATTCGATTTCTGTAAGAGATATCGTAAGAAACGTATACAACACGTAACTGTTACGTCGTAGGGAGGTTTACCTTTCTCTGGAAGTCTAAACAGCAACCCGGCTGGATAAATTGGAAGTGAGGAACCCGGAATTGTGCAGATTAGAAGTTTCGAACCGCAATCGCTGGATACAACCCGCTAACTGAGGCGCCACGAACCCATGGTTCGGGGATGTGACGTCACAAGAGCTGGCCAGCCAATACGGCCGCAGCTCGCAACTTTTCAAAGCGCTCTACCCACGTACCAACTGGCCGAGCGACAAACTGGATGCGTTTGGCGTTTAGACGGACCGAGCGATGAATTTCCTTGTCGGGATGTCGTGCGGGTAGGAGTAACCGACGCACGCCCGCCTCCTCCTCCTCCTCCTACCACCCATTCTCTGGAAAAGTGCAAAACATCCCCACCAACGCCTGAGGTTTTGTGGACCTCCTACCACGCCGTGCGTCAGCGCCGGCACGGAGACCTGCCTCTGAACTAGCAGAGTGCTCCATTAATTCGGGCTGAAACACGCCTCCTCTCTCTAGGACGGGTTCAGGACCCACCCGGGGCAGGCGATGAGTCGCACGGAGGTGAAGGTGTGGATGTTTTACCAAATAGACGCGCCTCCACTGACGGAACAGTTTCTGTCAACCTGCAGATTATGGGGCCCCTCATCATACAAGATATTTCCAGTCAGCGTTTGGTGTGAGAAAGTCTCGACACCTAGTATATATGCTAACAGCTCATGTCTAAAACTACATTTGAAAACATTTCTTACATCTTTTTCATAATTTCTTGTAAGACAAAGGAAACGTTAACATTATTTTAATAAGCCATTTTTGCACCAAACTGAAGAAAGTTACTGATTGAATTCTATATATTTTAAGAAAAGTGAGTTGGTTATATTTAGAGCCGGTCTGGACAAATGGCGCTGAGGGGCGAGCGGTGGAGAACAGGAAATGAAAAGCGAGTCAGCAGCCGGACGCCGCTAGAGAGAGCCAGTCGCCTTGTCACATTTTTCCGACAACACCGACTGTGCTAAATTAGATTTACGTTCTGAATGAGGAACACCACTGCGTCTACGCACTTGAAAGAAAAAGTGGAGAAGTCACATCATTCAGTGCTAAATGGAAATTGCTCTTTGAACGCCATTCAAATTGCTTATACACCATCGCACTATCATGAGCTGTGAAAAACGTTCATTGGAACGTCGTTACACCACCAGGCACAAAGACGACTTCATTAGGCAAAGAAGAGTTAAAAGAAAAATAGGGGAGTGACAAAATCTTTTATGGTCGACGTCACCAGTTATTTGATTTCATCAAGTCTCTTAATCCAAGGGGAGGATGATTTACATATATGGCCGACTATATTGATGCTATAAAACAAAAGTTAATCCTGTGGAAAAATCAGCTTCTAGTTCATGACATAGAACATTTCTCACAGCTCAAGGCAGTCATTTCTCGACCAGACATGATTACCTTCGTTTCAGTAATTGAAAAATTTCGTCACCAGTTCTCAGACAAAAGTCAAGACTTTGCACGTCGAAAACTGATTTCGATTTATTTGTCAGTCCGTTCATGGTTGTCACTGCTAATGTACCTCCTCATTACTTCCCACTTGAGCTGATATGACCTCTAATATAGTCCACTACAGGAATTTACAAGAATCTTATACAATATTACCCCAAGAGCCATATCCTCGACTGCACAGACAATTCGGTAAAGTTAGTTCAACGTTTCGATCAACGCAAGTGTGCGAACGGTATTTATTCTGTTGTAAAATTGAGGAAATCCCCTCAACGTTCGGGTTTAGCAGATTTTAATCTCTGCGACCCCACGTGTTTGTATCACGAACCGTAGTTCCATCTATATCACATACTAGCTTAGCACCCGATACTTTTCACGCGTAGTCTGTATCCTCTGCACAGATTTTTTTTTGTTTTTCTTTAATCAAATTTTTATATTGTTCACAAATTGCAACACCTTCTAAACGTTTCACACTAATGGAGGCCATATATGCATGATCTTTTCCGAATGTAATTCTGACCAAAAAGCAATTCCAGGAGCTGTAATTCAAGGATTCTGTTAATCTTGCCGTTTGCATTCTTGTGATCATATTTCCATTGAAACACATACTTCTTTATAGCTAACCTAGAAGTGAAATACTCGTACCCATTTCGTAGGCTAAGCTTTACAATTTTTTTAATGTAACGAAATATTTTCCTAACAATTTTACGCCCTAAAGGATTGAATTTCTGTAAAGAGTAAACAAATACATATTTTTTTAATTTCTAACAGAGAATTCAAATACTAATTTCCAAAGATTTAGCTTTGAAAACGTTTCTATAATGAAATAATTTTATAAAACCTTTTATCCCCTCTTTCACTCCCTTAAGGCACTGAATTTCCAAAAAAGTGAAACTTTTTTTAATTAACATCCATTTTCATAGATTTAGCTTTAAAATAGATTAGTTGTTCTGTAATAATGAATATTGTGCAACCTACGACTGTTTTTAAATAGTGATAATGAACTATTTCCAGAAAACGTTCACTATTTTCCCCACTTAGTGGTTGAATTTCCAAAATTGCTGAAACGTGTATTTTTTTACTTCTAACCGAGAAACCAAATACTAATTTTAGTAGTTCTAGCTTCAGAACTGCCTTAATTGCGACATATTTTGAGAAAGCCTTCCGTCCCCTATTTCACCCTCTTTTTTGTCTTCAATTTCGAATGATCCCTACTTAAACGATATCTACAGTATAAGATTCACACCCTCTCCAAATTTCAAGTTTCTATCCATAGCGGTTTCGGCTGGGCGATGATGAGTCAGTGAAACAGTCTGGCCCTGAACCTTCCTGGCAGATTAAAACTCTGTGTCGGACCGAGATTCGATCTCGGCATCTTTGCTTTCGCGGGCAAGTGCTCTACCAACTGAGCTATCCAAGCACGACACACGATCCGTCCCGACAGCCTTAATTCCGCCAATACCTCGTCTCCTTCATTCCGAACTTCACAGAAGCTCTCCTGCGAACCTTGCAGAACTTGTGGAGCACTTGCCCGCGAAAGGTAACGGATTCGAGTATCGGTCCAGCACACAGTTTTAATCTCCCAGGATGTTTCATAGCAGCACACACTCCGCTGCAGAGTGAAAATCTCAGCCTGGCCTTATTTGACCCCCTTAGGGGTTGGTTTTCCAAAAACAGTGAAACACGTTTTTTCTTTCATTTCCAAACAAGACGCCACATACCTATTTTCATAGATTTAGCTTTAAAAATGCTTTCACAATGAAATATGTGCATAAAACACTTCACCGCCTATTTCACCCAACCTGCTTCCCTTGCAGAACGAGTGGTGAAGTGGAAGAGTATGCATGAGTGGTAAAAGGCAGTTACTTAGTTGTGTTCATACTTACGCGCGGCGTAAAAGTGCAAACGATGCTTTTAGTGCTCCGTTTGACCCAATTCGTGGTTGTTTTAAAGTTATCAGTAACCCCCCCCCCCCCTCCCTCAAAATCCAACTCCAGATTCGCCACAGGATCAAACTCCCTTATGTATAAGAGCTTGAAACGTCTGATTGCTTTACAAATCAGTTAATATGTTAAGCTAGTTTTTCACCCATCTCAATGTATATGACGTCATACGTCATATCACTTGAACTATGCGTCGTACAACGATATGCTGTTGCAGGTCGGTGTAGTGGTATATATGTGGATACTGCCTGCAAAATATGTTGCGAATTGAGTCAGTAGTAAATAAATAATGAATTAAAATGTCATAACTGATCATGGCTACAAAATACTAACAGGAATTTTTACAGAAAAATGAAAATCCTGGTAGAAGACCACCTCGGGAAAGATCAGTATCGATTTCAAAGAAATGTAGGTACACATGAGGCAATACTGACCCTATGACGTATTTTAGAATATAATTCAAGGAAAGACAAACCTACGTTTATAGCAACTATATACTTAGGGAAAGCTTTTGACAATGACGACTGGAATATTCTCTTCGAAATTCTGAAAGTAGCAGGGATAAAATACAGTCAGTGGAGGGCTATTTACAACTTGTATAGAAACCAGACTGCAGTTTTAATAGTTGAGGGGCATGAAAGGGAAGAGTGGTTGAGAAGGGAGTGAGACAAGATTGTAGCCTTTTGTATGTTCATCCTTTTAGCAGGAGGTCTCTGGGACGACGGCCGTTTACTATCGTGAAAAAAAAAAAAACCACACACCTACAGCTGTCCTTAAGATTTTAACTTATTTTGTACCGCATCAAAGACAGCCTGAAGATGACGCAATGAAGCGTTGAAACTGGTAGCGACAAAATAAATTAAAATCACGAAGACAGCTGTAAACGTTTTTATTTTTTGTCACGAAGATTGTAGCCTGTCCCATATGTTACTCAATCTGTACATTGAGCAAGCAGTGAATGAAACCAAAGAAAAATATGGAGAAGGTGTTAAAGTCCAGGGAGACGAAATAAAAACTTCAAGGTTTTCCGATGACATTGTAATTCTGTCAGAGACAGAAAAGGGTTGGAAGATCAGTTGAATCGAATGGATAGTATCTTGAAAGGAAGATATAAGATGAACATTAACGAAAACCAGAAAGAAGGATAATGGAATTTAGATGAAAGGAAAATGTAAATGGCGTGTGAGTAGGGCCTCCCGTCGGGTAGACCGTTCGCCTGGTGGAAGTCTTTCGAGGTGACGCCAACTCAGCGACTTACGTGTCGATGGGGATGAAATGATGATGGTAAGGGCAACACAACACCCACTCCATGAGCGGAGAAAAATCTCCGGCCCAGCCGGGAATCGAACCCGGGCCGTTAGGTATGACATTCCGTCGCTCTGACCACTTTTTTTATTTATTTTTGTTTTGTTTTTAATCTAATTTAGTTCGTTTTCGTTCGTTGTATCCGTTCTGGGCGGACGTCGAAAGACACCCGTTTGAGTTCGTTGTTGTTTAATTAACTCAGTTTTTTTTATTACAGAGGGCAACGGGCGGACACTTAGAGGAATTAAATGAGGTGATACTGATGGAATTAGATTAGGAAAACGAGACTGAAAGTAGTGGATCAGTTTTGTTATCTAGACAGCAAAATAACTGATTATGGTCGAAGTAGAGAAGATATAAAATGTATACTGGCAATGGCAAAAAAGCATTAGTGAAGCAGAGAAATTTGCTAACATCGAATATAGACTTAAGTGTTAGGAAGTGTTTCCTGAAGTTATTTGTCTGGAGTGTAACAAAGTATGGATGTGAAACACGGATCATAAACAGTTTAAACAGGAAGAGAATAAAAGCTTTTGAAATGTGATGCTACGGAAGGATGCTGAAGATTAGATGGGTAGATCACGTAGCTAAAGAGAAGGTACCGAACAGAATTGGGGAGAAAAGAAATTTGTGGCATAATTTGACTAAAAGAAGGGATCCATTGATAAGACACTTTCTGGGACATCAAGGGATCACCAATTTAGTACTGGAAGCGAACAGTGGAGGGTAGAAATCGTAGAGGGAGACCAACAGATGAATAAACTAAGCAGATTCAGAAAGATGTAGGTTGCAGTAGTTATTCGGAGATGAAGAGGCTCGCATAGAGGAGAGTAGCATGGAGAGCTGTACCAAACCTGTCTTCGGACAGAAGACTGCAACAACAAAAAACCGGATCCTAAAACTTTAATACATGAGAAACTTTTTTTCCTACTTTATGAAGAGCCATAGTGAGAATAAGTTTCACGTCCGTTTGAAATTATAAGTTTTTTGTTCCCATGTCTGCTACACAAGCTACAACCTTATACGAGTTACTGTCTAAGGCGACAATAATTTCATTCAAGAGGGCAGCTGTCATGCGAACATCAAAATCAAAATAAACAGGTTGTTTCGAACTTGCAAATAGTCCACGCACCATAACAACTAAAACATTACTGTGGGGTCCTGACACTCTGTCCTCTTGTTGATCATAGTAAATCCTACTGTCGATGTTCATTTGGTCGAAGGACGAAACGCAAACACGTTGCCTGTCAGTGAATGTTTTAGCCCGCATTTTTATCATAATCAAAACATCTTTCAAAATGCCACGACTGCAACTAAAACAGCGGTTTATCCAGGCCCTCAACGTCGACACAGCTGGTAGAGGATACCCGATTTTTTCCCTCGGAAAATTATAACACTTCCGAGATATAGCACGGAGAGTAATTGATTTACAAATGTCTTCGTTACTCCATCTAACCCTTTTTGAGTCACTTAATAAACTTTTTATTTGATTGAGTGAAAATATTTTTCCCAGCACACGAGTAATTTCCTTAGACACAAGAACCTCCTTATTAATTTCTTCCTCGCGCGTAAGTCGTCGCGTTCTAGACAGCTGATTCCGAAGATATTTATTTCTCGATCGAAGTTGCGCACACTTGTCTGTAAGAACAGCATTCCTTCTTTCTAATGCCGCTATAGTATTCATCAAAGTAACTTCATCTGTGTCTGAAAAAAAACTGTCATCTGTACATGTGTTATTATGATGTTTCTTATTTGGTGACAGCTTTTCCCGAGTTTCCAGAGATCTCTTATGTAGTTCTCGTTTCTTATACCGTATGGTTCAGTCTTCTGTTGCGGGTGACACATTGACAGTCGCACTACTGCACGGCAAATTGCACGAAGGAACTGCATCTGGCTTGAGCATTCTTTTTCGGTGCAAATTAAGTAATTCAGACTGTAAATGCCTTAAGTAATCTGTTTCTGCGAAATGGTGAGAGCATATTCGTGTATGCGCAACATTTACACTGTCTTTCCTACAACATTTCGACAACCATAGTTTTTGTAATGTTTCATTACGCGGGAACTGTGATACATTACGTCAGTTCCCTTTGTGTTCCGGTTGTACGAAAAACAGCCCGTAACAGCACAGCCTGGCTTTGTAAAAATTAATTTTCTCACTCTCTTGTAGATTCTCCAATAAGAATTTCACAGGACGAACAATAAACTACAGAGCTGGCGAACACAATGTTGATCCCGCTGTCCATTATTGCTAACTATTTCAGTTCCGAATGAAATATCAACTAGAGCAAAAACCGTAACACTCCCGAATTCCGAATGTTTCCGCTATTGACTTGAGTACCTCAGAAGGAAGAACACAATCAACATACTCTTTCAAACACAACACAATTCGAACTGTGTACTGTTTGGCACAGCTGCTTCCCCCGTGACGTCATGCGCTCTACTGAGAAAACATATTGCTTTCTGTGCATCGCTTACTCCTGCTATTTAAAACACATCTCTGCGATATCTAGTTACAAATTCTTAGTTACATAGTACAGGCTGTTCTTATTAATCCGCTACACACGTCGTTTCAACTGCGAGTAGAGAACCACTATGTGGTGCACTAACCAAACTGGCTTTCTCCTATGAGTTGAAACGTAAGTTCCTCACAAATCATGTACCTTTAATCACTGTCTTCATAGGCTCAGCAAGGGGAGTTCTTACCCCCTCCTAGAATGGA
This sequence comes from Schistocerca piceifrons, assembly GCF_021461385.2. Lineage (NCBI taxonomy): Eukaryota > Metazoa > Arthropoda > Insecta > Orthoptera > Acrididae > Schistocerca > Schistocerca piceifrons. Next base: position 1,078,513,851 of record NC_060139.1, read on the forward strand.
ATGTAGACTTTTTATTATTTTCAGAATTCTCATGAATTTCTAGAAATGACTGTCACTGATTGTAGCGTTGCTGAATCCAAGAGGAAGTAATCTGGCTGGTGCCCGTGCGGTTCTAGGCGCTTCAGTGTGGAACTGCGCGACCGCTACGGTCGCAGGTTTGAATCCTGCCTCGGGCATTGATGTGTGTGATGTCCTTAGGTTAGTTAGGTTTAAGTAGTTCTAAGTTCTAGGGGACTGATGACCACAGATCTTAAGTCCCATAGTGCTCAGAGCCATTTTACTCTGGCTGTAGCAAATCACCGCAGCGTTTGGTTGTCACTTTGTTAATGGGAAATTATTCTGTTTTTCGTGCCGTAGATCTATTTTGCAATCTTGGGGCACGTGAAACTCTGCGGAACATTGCCAAAAAACAAAGGACGTACGGATCAGGAAGCGTTGTGAGTGTTATGTAGCTGTTTCGTTTCAGTAACTCGTGGAGGTAAGGTAGATGTGAGGCATCACAATTCTACCAAGAATCATACAAATAGATTCGACATCAAGGTATATGTCTACATTCATGATTAAAGAAGATACCCAGGAAGAATTTCTCGTTGCTGCTGCAGAACTAAAAAACGGCTTATAACATTGTCAAGCATCAATCCTTCAGCTCTCTCGACTGTACCGCAAAACTGATTTCCGCAATGTATCTTGACTCCAAAGTCGCCGCATAAACAAAACAACAACAAAAAAAAAAGGTTCAAATGGCTCTGAGCACTATGGGACTTAACTTCTGAGTTCATCAGTCCCCTAGAACTTAGAACTACTTAAACCTAACCAACCTATGGACATCACACACACCCATGCCCGAGGCAGGATTCTAACCTCCGAACGTAGCGGTCGCGTAGTTCCAGACTGTAGCGCCTAGAACCGCTCGGCCAACCCGGCCGGCAGCAGTCTACAGACAGGACCAAAGCTACAGCGATTGTTGAAATCCTCTCACCGCACTCTGTGTCCGAATGCATAAAACAACTGAAATAAGTTTCATTCTACGACGCAGGCAGTGACGCATTGAGCCACAACGTTGAAAAGATGTTTCTTCTTTTTCCTTTACTTGTTCAATATTTTACTGAAACTGGTGGAATCCAACAGAAGTTACTGAAGTTTGATTCGCTGAATACGAAACATCGGAGACAAGTGCAAAGTTTTATCCTGACCTTTAAAGACAAATGCCAATTCCATTAGACAAATTAATCCCTTTTTGTGGAAGCAGTATCAATACCAACTTCGGAGCGCTTCATTAACATGGTCACCGGAATTCGTTCCTGAAAATTAAGGAACTAGGAAAAAAACAAGGAATTGGATGCTCTGCTCATGTTCTCGACATTACTACTCAGAAGAGCCAAAAATCGGATACACCTACCTAATCTAGTGTAGGATCCCCGCGAGCACGCAGAAGTGTAGGGACATAGCGTGGCATGGACCCGAATAATGTCTGAAGTAGTGCTGGAGGGAACCGACATCGTGAACCCTGCAGGGCTGCCCATAAATCTGTAAGAGTAGGATGGGTTGGAGATCTTTTCTGTACAGCACGTTGTAAGGCATCCCGATATGCTCAATAATATTCAGGTCTGGGGAGTTTAGCGATCAGCGGAAGTGTTTAAACTCATAAGAGTGTTTCTGGAGCCATTCTGTAGGAATTCTGGACGTGTGGGGTGTCACATTGTCCTGCTGGAATTGTCCAAGTCCGTCGGAATTCACAATGAACATAAATGGACGTAGGTGATCATACAGGATGCTTAGGTATATGTTACCTGTCAGAGTAGTATCTAGACGTATCAGGGGTCCCATATCATTCCAACTGCACACGTCCCACACCATTACTGAGCCTCCACCAGCTTGAACAGTCCTAACATGCAGGGTCCATGGATTCATGAGGTTGTATCCACATCCGTATACATCCATCCGCTCGATACAATTCAAGACGAGACTAATTCGACCAGGCAACATGTTTCCCGTCATCAACAGTCCAATGTCGGTACTGACAGGCCCAAGCGAGGCGTAAAGCTTTGTGTCGTGCAGTCATCAAGGGTATACGAGTGGAGCTTTGGCTCCGAAAGCACATATAGATGTTTCGTTGAATTGTTCGCACGATGACACTTGTTGATGGCCCAGCATTGAAATCTTCAGCTGCGGAAGGTTTGCACTTTCGTCACGTTGAACGACTCTCTCCAGTCGTCGTTGGTCCCGTTCTTGCACAATCTTTTTCCGGCGGCAGCGGTGTCGGAAGTTTGATGTTTTACCGGATTCCTGATATTCACGACACATTCGTGAAATGGTCATACGGGAAAATCTCCACTTCATCCCTACCTCGGAGATGCTGTGTCCCATCGCTCGTGCACCGACTATAACACCACGTTCAAACTCACTTAAATCTTGATAACCTGCCATTGTAGCAGCAGTAACCGATCTAACAATTGCGCCAGACACATGTCTTATATAGGCAGCGCAGTATTCTGGCTGTTTACATATCTCTGTATCTGAACACGCATGCCTATGCCAGTTTCTTTCGCGCTTCAGTGTATATCAAGTGTTGCTGCAGACTTAACTGACGGAAATAATCGTCATGAAAATATTTCATAACTTTTCAATATACACGATTAGGACAGAGAAGTAGAAAGAGTTCTGCTTACACGATGGTGTCAATTATCAGGTTCCTCTGTCTCACTCAAAAGCAAGATGGCTGTCGTTAATGCCCACAACTGAGAGATTCTTAAGCCGTGGATTCCATTAATACAGATTTTGACGGTGAAGACAGGTCACCTATAATAATTTCAAATTTTTTGAGTAGTCCGATCAGTGAAATTAACTTCATGTTTCTGCAGTCAAACTCGGCTCTTTGAAAAAAATATAAAAATCGTGATAACTGAAATCATTAATCGACACACAAAGATGTCTGAATGAAAGGAAGACTGGAAATGTTATTGGCATGCAAAATCAAGATGAATTAGAACAAATTAAAGAATGGGAACCATAATCAAGAAATAATTAATTTTATTTCGAAGTTTGACGTAGACACAATGGTTCTCTATACCATAGCATTTGATTAGTGTGAGAGATTGGCTTTCTGTTTTAATAAATATCAAGTTTTTGATTGGGCCTGAAACCCCAGATCGGGTGAAGATTGAAAACATTATTATATACCTGACTAAAAATGTGAATACTTCAGGCGACAATTATTTTCAGGAATATGTGTACATGAAGGGCTTTTTAGAAACTAAGCGTGACTGGAAGAAAAGTGTACATATTTTCTTAAGCAAATCGAAAACCATGAACGCAAATGCCAACGGCTAAAATCATGCGAGTATTTGTTTTCTATTCCCACATTCAACGCCACTGTGGAAAGAGTACTTTCGCTGATGTCGGCCCAGTGGATTGATGAAAGAAACTGACTGCTGCCAAAGACTGTGGAATCAATCCTACACTGCCATTTAACTGCAAACTAACTTGCACGGATTTTTATAAATACTTAAAAGGGAAAAAAAGACTTGCAGGAAAAGGTGAAATCTTCCGGACATTATTGTGTACCAACTACTTCGGTCGCAACAAATTCCACGTATTTCGTTTCTAAATAAAAAGTGATTATATTAAATGAAATTTTTACTTCATTTCTACACCCCCATCTCAGAGCGCCCCGACGAGGCCCCAGATAGATATGACAATCCTAGGCATGAATCAAGTATTTAAGTGTTTAGGTATATACCCATTGTTTCATTACCACATGCTACTAGTGTACATCGTAGAAAACTATCGCAGCATCGGAGTCGAGGGAACCAAGGTCTATGATAAGGATTAGGATGGAAAAAACTGACCGGTTAAAACCGATACCGGTATTTTAGTTCTTCATAACCGGTATTTTTCCGTATTTTTTGGCCTAGGTAATAACAGGTGTTTTTATTTGTCACTAATAGCTGGGAAAAGTACTGAAGTATCAGTTAGCCATAGCAGCAGTGCAAAATTTTTGTTTTTTAATAAAGACGCGTTTATTTTCAGACAGGCACAATTAAAAGCTAGCTCTCGGCCACAGCCTTCATCAGCAAAAACGAAACACACACCACTCACACACACAAGCAAGCACACCTCATGCAAACACGACCGCCAACTCCAGCATCTGCGGTCAGAATGCCTGTCTGCAACTTAACATGTCTTCTTGACGGGAAGTAGCAACCTATCTTTCCTGCATTGTTGGTGTTCCTACTTGGAATTTCCCATGGTTTGTTTTTAAATAGATCTTTTTTTTTGGAAAAACAGCAGTTTTATTCAGACATTTTCCATTGTTTTGAAATACTGCATTATTGTAGAAAAAGAGAAAAGTGATCAGCGCTATTTTAATAATACTGCCGACAGAAACGACCAACAAATACATGGTATAAGAAATGGTACAGCATTGCTGTGACAGTTATGTCCCTGTTGCCATGTGTCGTGGCTTAACGTAAACGTGTGTGCGTGCAGTGTAGAAGACTTACCCCCACCTGGTCTATATGGTAGTTTCTCCCTGTCGTCACCGGACATCAATCCCATTGGAGAATGGCACCAATCCTAGAGTCCCATCCACGAGCGATGGCGGTTCGCGCAGGCAAGGACGGGGATTGCATTGTTGCCGGTTACAAGTGGCAGTTGCCGTACTCGCATACACCAGATGAAAGCGTGTATCCTGCAGATTATATCTCTCGCTTGCTAGTGCAGAATTAGTCTCCTACCACCACCATCAACCATGACAACTCGAAACAAATGGAATAAAAATTCGACAAAGAACTCGCTACGATCGCGTATGATGGTCGCATTGCGCTAACAGTCACAGCACAGCTCTCAGAACACTGCTGAAGACTCATTGGCTACCGAAGAACGCGCGACGTAGGTGCACAGAACGAGCCTAAATTCGAAAGCCATTGTTCGTGATTACATCTCTAGTCTGGAAACACATTCCATTAGAAGTACTGATAGCCTTGGGAGAGCCAGCGCTGGCAAACCTCTACCATCTGGTGCGCAAGATGTATGAGACAGGTGAAATACCCTCAGACTTCAAGAAGAATTACAATAATTCCAAACCCAAAGAAAGCAGGGGTGGACAGATGTGAAAATTACCGAACTATAAGCCACGGTGCAAAATACTAACACGAATTATTTACAGACGAATGGAAAATCTGGTAGAAGCCAACCTCAGGGAAGACCAGTTTGGATTCCGTAGAAATGTTGGAACACGTGAGGCAATACTGACCCTACGACTTATCTTAGAGAATAGATTAAGGAAAGGCAAACCTACGTTTCTAGCATTTGCAGACTTAGAGAAAGATTTTGACAACGTTGACAGGATTAATCTCTTTCAAATTCTGAAGGTGGCAGGGGTAAAATACCCTGAAGCGAAAGGCTATTTGCAGTTTGTACAGAAACCAGATGGCAGTTATAAGAGTCGAGGGGCATGAAAGGGAACCAGTGGTTGGGAAGGAAGTGAGACAGGGTTGTAGCATCTCCCCGATGTTATTCAATCTGTATATTGAGCAAGCAGTAAAGGAAGCAAAGGAAATGATCGGAGTAGGAATTAAAATCCATAGAGAAGAAATTAAAACTTTGATGTTCGCCGATGATATTGTAATTCTGTCAGAGACAGCAAAGGACCTGGAAGAGCAGCTGAACGGAATGGACACTGTCTTGAAAGGAGGATGTAAGATGAACATCAACAAAAGCAAAACGAGGATAATGTAATGCAGTCGTATTAAATCGGGTGATGCTGTGGGAAGTAGATTAGGAAATGAAACGCTTAAAGTAGTAAATGAGTTTTGCCATTTGGGGAGCAAAATAACTGATGATGGTCGATGTAGAGAGGATATAAAATGTAGACTGTCAATGGCAAGGAAAGCGTTTCTGAAGAAGAGAAATTTGTTAACATCGAGTAAAGATTTAAGTGTCAGGAAGTCTTTTCTGGAGAGTAGCCATGTATGGAAGTGAAACGTGGACAATAAATAGTTTAGACAAAAAGAGAATGGAAGCTTTCGAAATGTGGTGCTACAGAAAAATGCTGGATATTAGACGGGTAGACCACATAATTGATGAGGAGGTATTGAATAGAGCTGGGGAGAAGAGAAATTTGTGGCACAACTTGACTGGAAGAAGAGATCGGTTGATAGGACATATTCTGAGGCGTCAAGGGATCACCAGTTTAGTATTGGAGAGCAGCGCGGATGGTAAAAATCGAAGAGGGAGACCAAGAGATGGATACACTAAACAGATTCAGAAGGCTGTAGGTTGCAGTACGTACTGGGAAATGAAGAAACTTGCACAGGATAGGGTAGCATGGAGAGCTGCATCAAACCAGTCTGCAGACTGAAGACCACAACAACAACATTATGGTAACCGTAATAAATCTTAAGCTTAACAATAATTTGTTCATCGTATACAATAAGAATAGAAAGTAGCTCACCTGCTATCTGTGTCTACATAATATGCGTTTATCCGCTTGTAGCCCTTGAAAAAGGACAAACCACCACGCAAAATACGAGCTCCTCAACCTCAGTTTTCATCCTTTAGCGCTGGCTTTTTATAATGCCCAAATAATGGTGTGATCCTCGATTACAACATGATTTTTGAGCTGAGTTTCATAAAATTAGAATCAATAGGATAATACTAGTAATTTTTCGTAGTATTCAACCACTTAACACTTGTCGAGAAAATGAGTGAACAATGGTCGGACAAAGATTTCTTTTATTGCCTATTCATAATTTTGATTCTATTTATCTTGAAACTGAGGAAGTCAACTTTTTTCTACATTTATTACACGAAATAACAGAAATAAAAACTTAAATCGGTTATTTCAAAATTTGAGCGGTCAGGTGTCCGTGGCACTGACGTTGTAATAAACCGATATAACGGAAAACCAGTTGTTTCAACGATTACCACCATGCGGCAGCAGTGTCTTCTGTTAACATCTGCTCATCCGTAATTTAAGAGAAACGTTATTCATTGTCTCTTAGCTCTTCTCTTTCTCTGCATTCTTGCAGCTCACTTCTGTGGCTAACAATTAAGCATTATTTTCATCGGTATCTCACAAAATAATTTGTTAGTTGTCATGAGTTTAAATGTACGTTTCCAGTTCAAACCGTTTCTTGTGCTGTATGTGCGTTCTGTGTTACGATATAGTGTTCCTCCCGTGTGCTAAAAAATAAAAAATAAAATAAAATAAAAAAAGAATAAGGTTATACAATAAAAAGCTTCATCACGAACAATTTTCAACTGCAAAAAGAAAGACGCTTTCGAAAAGGTTCTACGACAAGCATCTTATCTTCACACATTAAAACCAATTTATGCTCAAATGGTGATGTCATTAACACTACCCTCTCATAATGTGGTGCTTTATAAAAAACTGAAAATGTATTGTTATGTGAACCAACTGGTATCCCACATTCAGCTAGGTCTACTGATAGCGACCGTGAAATAATCACAAATCCAGACCCAGGCACTTGACCTAATACGTTAACATCCTCCATGATAAATGAAATTGTACAGAAAGGCTCTATTAAAATTGTATATATTTTTATTATCTTTAATACGAGAGGGGAGGAAAATTTTCAATTCATTTTTACGTACCAACTTTACCCAATGGAGAAAAAAGGGATCGAAAATGGATTGTGTATTCGAAATGCACCAAAAACGTTCTTTGTTACTGTTGTAAAATTTTTCGATCTCCTACAAACAAGCTGTCAAGTGACAGACTCTGTGACTGGGTTCATTTAGGAGATCGGCTTACAGGCCATGAACTATTAGTTGCCCACATACACTCTGCAAAAAGATGCATACAGTGTGAGACAGTTGAAACAAAAAAGTGGTAGCTATGGAAGTGAACTACTAGAAAGAGAAAAGGAACACTTGTTTTCGGCTCTAAACAGAATTATACGCGCCACCAGGTATCTGGCTGAGCATAATATGGCCTTCATAGGAGCCAGCTAAAAGCTCTGTCAATATAATTATGGCAATTTTCTTGGTTTAATCGAAATAATTGCAGAATTTGACCCTGTTTTGCAGAAAATTTTAATCGCGGTTAAAAACTTAAGAAATTCTTGACCGTTCTTGTGTACAAAAACATTCAACATTAACTCATAAATTTGCTTGCACTCAAAGTACAAAACGTTAATTTTCTAGAAGAAAGTACATATTTTTCAGTCATCCCTCATTGTACTCCTGATACAACCAACAATGAACAAATGACATTGCTTGTTAAGTTTGTAAACCTATAAGAACACACAATGACTGTAGACTTTATGGATGTCTCTTCAACAACAGGAGAAAGTTTGCCTAAAACCCGTGCATCGAAAGTAGACCAACTAGGTCTCAATATTCGTGGCTGCGGAGGCCAAAGTTACGAAAATGGTACAAATATAGAAGGTAATTGAAGTCGTGTTCAAACCAGAATCCCGATGTAATCCAAGAGCATTTTATTTGACATGTGCTAGCTGGAATATTAATCTTGTGCTATCAGATGCGGCAAAACCTACAGCAAAAGCAGTCACATTTTTTCGTGTAATTCAAAGACTATACTTTGTTTTCGGTGCATCCTCCCAGAGAGCGGAAATCATATTGAACAGAGTACCAAAATTAACAGTGAAGAAGCTTTCAGAACCTCGATGGGAAAGCTGGGTGGAGAGTGTCGAAACTATGACGTACCAATCAAGAGAAGTCACAGATGCCCTTCTTGGGGTGAGCAATAGCATTGATGAATTGAAAACAAAAAGCGAAGAACACTTACTTGCTGTGAACGAATTAGATAACTTCTAGTTTATTGACGGTGTTGTCATACGGTATGAGCTTCTCTTTGCCCTTATAGCAGCAAGTAAGGCCCTCCAGGCAGAAAACATGAATTTGAAATTAACAACCAAAACGCTCGAAAGTTAAATGAAATTTAAGTGAGAATTTCCGTGAGGAAGATTTTTTTTCACTACGAAAGTGATAGCTGAAACTTTACAGATTGGGCAAAATTTGAACAAAAGAGAACTGGCACCAAAAGAAACCAATTTGGTTGTAAAAATGACGATGTGCTTTGCAGAGCACAGCTTCCAGAGGAGAAGACGAAACTGATTTTTTCTACCCTGTCGTTGACACAGTATTAATAAGTTTGCAACAAAAGTTTGGGCAGCTGACTAAGTATTCCGAAATATTCAGTTTTTTTCATCAAAAAACTTGAGACACTTATAGGATAAAGAACTGAAAACGCTATGAAATAAACGTGTCAGAGAGCTAAGTATAAAAGGTAAATGGTGAATAAACAAAAGACATTGTTGCGTCAGAACTTTTGACAGAAATCAAAGTGTTCAGAGAAAAAGTGAACAAGAATATGAGAACTTCAGTGCTAATATTGAAATACTTAAATGAAATTGGAAACCCATAACCCAACAATTATTGCTAACCATGCCAGTGACTGTCGCTTCCAGTGGGAGAAGCTTTTCACATTCGAAGCTGATCAAGAATTACGAGGGGCGTTCAGAAAGAAATGCAAAAACATTTTTCTCTGAAAGGAGGTTGGTTTTATTTTGGGTTTCAGTACACCATATTATACTCCACACTTCTGGCTGCAAGAGACTGATTTAACTGTAGGATCTTGGAGAAACATTTCGTATTGTGTTGATTAAACGGGATTCTTTTTGCCTTGCTTCGTGAAACTTTATTAGGACTTTAAGCCCATTTTCGAATACAGAACTATTTCCGAAGATGGAAACCACGTGCAGGTAAATGCATGTCAAATTCTTAATCTACGAAATCTCGCCTTAAACTATAAATGTTGCCTATTTTGACGTTTATATTTTCATCGAACAACTTTATGACATTTAATAGGACAGTGTTTACTCCAGCTACGAATAAGCGGACTGGTGTGGATCTGTGTGCAGAGGAATGAGTATTTCTGTGATTACTTATTTATGAACGATAGCACAAAGGTTCCCCTTCTAGTTGCAACATTTTCTAAAATCAGTGAATAACTGAAGTAAGTCGAATGCTGGGAAAAAGTGAATTCCAACTGAATGACCGCGAACAATACGTTGTGAAGATTGGCGAAGCGCCGCAACTGACCTCGTACACCCTCCCTGCCTCCCACTGCACGGCCCGTACAATTGTTGGCCAGTTGATACTCCTGCATTCCTTGTTGAGTATGTTGCAACTGAGACATGCGGAAAAACTTTAGACACACAATAAAAATGTAATAAATCATTACTGGAATCACTGGATAAGATACCTGCTATAAAATAACGACATGAGTAAAAGTCTGTTTGATCTTCTGCACTCCACGATTTAGGAAGGAAAAATACGTCTTCTGACTTCACACTCAGAGTTGTTTCCCTCATTTCCTGGGCCTTCCCGAATCTCTTCTTGGTTATGGCTTATTAGCCCAATGCGTTTTGGCAATCTGTCTTCATTTATCCGGTTAATACCTTCTTTCGATCTTCTTCTGTTACCGTCCACTCTCTAATATTCTAAACGTTAAGTTCTGATCTTCCGTGTTCATTACGTATTGGGTCTAATATTTTGTACACCCTCTAACATTTCTTGAAGTCCTCATTTCCGACCTTTCGGTGTTACTGACGTCCGTCTGTCTCACTCCCATTCATTAAACCTGGTGATGCCTTTATTTACTTTTATTCTCATGCCCTTTCCTGTCTTGTTACTCACCGTCACCACAAATGTGTTCAAAAACGTTGAAACGTAGTTTCAGTATATCAGCCTTTATTGTCACTTATTTCAGCAGCCAGATAGGAGAAATAAGGGATTTGTTCTGTAGCTTTTGAGTTGATAATAGTCTTTGAACAGAATGGGAATATTCCCTGAAATGCCATTACGCTAGTTTTAGGTAGGGAGAGTGTTGTACCTAGCGGATAGTGTAGCTAGGAACACGTGTTTCCTTTTGGTCGTTACTTCAGTCACATGACAAATCTTAGACTCACATGAAGAAATTCTCGTTGGAGACCGCCATAAGCAGTTTACGCCATTTTCTTTAGTTTTTAGCACTGATAGAAGGTTATGTTTCGTGAAGCATTCTTAAATATTTCGCATTGTACACATTTCAATTGGTGTATAATATACAAGGTGACTCAGCTGCCCCTACGGATCTTGTTTTATGCAGCCCGCCGTGTTATAACTGGCCTTCAAAGACCATGCGAGAGATTTTCATTCTCTCGTTCGCCACGCGCAAACTACAAATCCTTGAGAAACAATTAACAGGACATTTTTGTAGGAATAATTTTACACTGGGGTCCGTTTTCGCTAGAGGCCGTAGTTTTCGAGTTACTCAAGAAAATCGTACAAAAGTGACCTTCAAATGCATCCTTACTCCCACACTCAGCCCCTACCAGTCGGGATTTCTAGTACGTTGTTCACGGCACTCGCTCCTACTATTCGACAAAGATTTGTGACTGCACGAATTATTTCCCACTTTCCTTCACGTGGTTTCCATCTTGGGAAACAGTTCTGTACTCGAAAATGGGCTTACAAGCCTAATAAAGTTTATTCCTATATTCCACCACTGGATTAGTTGAGCACTTAAGAACTGTGTAAATTTTACCTAACAATTTAGTGAATTCTAACAGTACAAAATAAACAAAACTGTTACATCGTTGAATTCGTGTGGCTTTCAGACTACGAATGTACTCTGCTTGCGAGGGTTAAGTTTAAGCGTAACATCTACAAAAGTCGTTTTTCTTTCATTACCCTCGCGGACAGGGTAGTAATGTTAAGGGTATAACCGACTATGCTGGTGGCGTGATACCCCAATCAACGCAGGCAAAGAAAGGTCGAAAATAATTTTCCCACTGAATTTTTTGCATATTCTATATCTGAATGTGTTCAATAGCATCGTTCATTATCTCCAGGGGCATTCACCACACATTGTGTTCCATAAAGGTCTCGTTTCATGCGTTTTGTCTATCACTTGCAATAATCCTGTTTTATTTTTCGTGTATTCGATTTAGACCTATTACTGTTAATTTTACACCCCATGCAGTCTTCCCGCCTGTCACTGACTTAACAAGTAATTCGTGAACATCTCGGTTAAACTACGGTGTTTCGTGTGTAGCACCGCCTCCCATTACACTTGCTGTTTTCGTACCTAAAGCTTCTCGTGCTGTATCTTGTATACGAAAAAATTGTATTGAGACCTCTACACATTATGTTGAGCTCATCGAATCAGATCGTGAAAGCTTTATCGAAAAACGAGAATGCGAGACATTTCCTCGTTTCCAGACGCGTCTTCGGCCTGCAATCTGACTGACTGGAGTAGCTATCCTGGGCTTACACTGTTATACACAGCGACAACAGCGCCTCAAGCGGTGGAGAAGCTACGCTGCTGAATACGGTATTCATTAAATGTAAACAGTATCGTTTATATTCATTTTTAAGATGTTTTTTACGAAAGGCAGCGTATGTAGTGCAAGAAATTGCAGTAATAATAGGAAGAAGACACCAAATTTGTCATTCTTCAGGTTTCCTAAGGACCCTGAGAGGTATGAAACATCATATTAGAGCGCTCTTTATTTACGATTTTTTTCTAAACTTTATTGAAGTACTGAATTTGTTTTTCTTTTTTAGGAGCAAGAAATGGTGAATAAACAGTAGAAGACAGGACCTGCTGCAAAAAGATGCCCTTTATTTGCACAATAACGTGAAGTTTTGTGCGTTACATTTCGAGTCAAACCAGTTCATGAGCACGGAAAAGAAGACATCGATATGCAATGCTGTTCCTACGTTATTTGTCGTGCCGAATAAGCCACAACTAGTGACGATGAAGAGAAAATTGCCATACAAACGTGAAAGTGTTACTGCAAAAACAATAAAACTGTCTCCTGACACAGAAGAAACAACTACCACAAGTGTTACTACACGAGAGACATATAAAATCACTAACAACGGAATCTGCAACACAGACATCTTTTGAAGATGAAATGCTTAGATTACGTGAAATTATTCGCGTGTTGGAAAATCGTGTGAAATGTAAAAACGTGCAAATCATTAGACTTAGTACAAAATTACTACGTGACAAGGAAAGTGCCCATTGTAAGAATAAACTGCAACCACGTCACAGGACACAAGTACAAAAGGATAAGCTCATTTTAAAAAGTGTTGGTTCCAAGTACTTGAAAAAAGATGCTCTCGATTTATTGATAAGCCAAATCAGTATACCACTGAATGGAAAACGTGGTGCGAGATGGGAAGATGAAACTAAGTAATTTGCACTTAATTTGTTGTATTGTAGTACTCAGGCATACAGGTTTTTATCACGCTGTTTTAGCCTTCCATCAGTACGTATCCTACAAAGGTTGTAAGTAGGCTGTTTATGTTTTCTTATTGGCAACGTTACGTAGCGCTCTGTATGAAAATCGGCAGCCGGATGTGAACAGCGCGTAGCGTTGCGCAGTTGGAGGCGAGCCGCCTGCAGTGGTGGATGTGGGGAGAGAGATGGCGGAGGTTTGAAATTTGTTAGACTGGATGTCATGAACTGCTATATATATTATGACTATTAAGGTAAATACATTGTTTGTTCTCTACAAAAATCTTACATTTGCTAACTATGCCTATCAGTAGTTAGTGCCTTCCGTAGTTTGAATCTTTTATTTAGCTGGCAGTAGTGGCGCTCGCTATATTGCAGTAGTTCGAGTAATGAAGATTTTTGTGAGGTAAGTGATTTGTGAAACGTATAGGTTGATGTTAGTCAGGGCCATTCTTTTGTAGGGATTTTTGAAAGTCAGATTGCGTTGCGCTAAACATATTGTGTGTCAGTTTAAGCACAGTTTTGTATAGATTTTTCTAAGGGGACGTTTCAAGGTATGTGGAAGATATACAGTTAAATTGTGGGATAAATAATAACATATTTCATCTTTTAAAGCAGAAAGTGCAGCAGTTACCATAAACTGATATAATTGTTAATTTGTCTATGGATGAGATATCACTAATGGAAAATTTGATATATGACAGCTCTAGGGATCGTGTTATTGGATTTGAAGACATGGGTTTCATACGTACATCTGTGGTTGCCAATACTGCATTAGTTATAATGATTAACGGCATCTTCTCAAATTTTAAACAGCCATTAGTATATTATTTCTCCAAAGGACCAGTAGGAGCCACCCATTTGACGCGCATATTTTTTGAAGTTGTCAGAAAACTCACAGAGATTGGTTTGGTTGTAAAAACATGTGTGACAGACCAAGGCTCGAATTTTGTGGAGTGGAGGCACAGACTGGGTATCACACCAGTTAATCCATGCTTAGTACACGAAGGGAGTAAGATTTTTTTTATGACACCTCACACTTGATAAAAACATACGTAATAATTTATTCAGGTATAACATTATCCACACAACAGATGAAGGAGGGATTGGCACTGCTTCAAGGAAGGACATTTGTCATTTATACTCAAGTGATTATGAAAGGAAGTACAAGTTGGCCCCCAAGCTCACTAAAAGAGCTGTCCAACTGCTAGCATTTTCAAAAATGAAGGTAAACACTGCAGTTCGTGTGTAGAGTCATACAGTAGCAGCACGCTTTTAGACACTTGTTACTTGTGGCACCATATCATCATCTGCTATTGCTACTGCAGATTTTTGCCAAAAAGTAAACGATATTTTTGACATATTTAATGCATATAGTGTTAAAGGGCCTGTATCCTTAAGGAACTGCATTACAAGTGCCTCAAGACATTTGGAAATTTTAAATACACTGAAGCCATAGATGTTGTTGTTGTTTGTTGTTGTGGTCTTCAGTCCCGAGACTGGTTTGATGCAGCTCTCCATGCTACTCTATCCTGTGCAAGCTTCTTCATCTCCCAGTACCTACTGCAACCTACATCCTTCTGAATCTGCTTAGTTTATTCATCTCTTGGTCTCCCCCTACGATTTTTACCCTCCACGCTGCCCTCCAATACTAAATTGGTGATCCCTTGATGCCTCAGAACATGTCCTACCAAACGATCCCTTCTTCTGGTCAAGTTGTGCCACAAACTCCTCTTCTCCCCAATCCTATTCAGTACCTCCTCATTAGTTATGCAATCTACCCATCTAATCTTCAGCATTCTTCTGTAGCACCACATTTCGAAAGCTTCTATTCTCTTCTTGTCCAAACTATTTATCGTGTATGTTTCACTTCCATACATGGCTACACTCCATACAAATACTTTCAGAAATGACTTCCTGACACTTACATCTATACTCGATGTTAACAAATTTCTCTTCTTCAGAAACGCTTTCCTTGCCATTGCCAGTCTACATTTTATATCCTCTCTACTTCGACCATCATCAGTTGTTTTGCTCCCCAAATAGCAAAACTCATTTACTACTTTAAGTGTCTCATTTCCTAATCTAATACCCTCAACATCACCCGACTTAATTCGACTACATTCCATTATCCTCGTTTTGCTTTTGTTGATGTTCATCTTATATCCTCCTTTCAAGACACCATCCATTCCGTTCAACTGCTCTTCCAAGTCCTTTGCTGTCTCTGACAGAATTACAATGTCATCGGCGAACCTCAAAGTTTTTATTTCTTCTCCATGGATTTTAATACCTGCTCCGAATTTTTCTTTTGTTTCCTTTACTGCTTGCTCAATATACAGATCGAATAACATCAGGGAGAGGCTACAACCCTGTCTTACTCCCTTCCCAACCACTGCTTCCCTTTCATGTCCCTCGACACTTATAACTGCCATCTGCTTTCTGTACAAATTGTAAATAGCCTTTCGCTCCCTGTATTTTACCCCTGCCACCTTCAGAATTTGAAAGAGAGTGATCCAGTCAACGTTGTCAAAAGCTTTCTCTAAGTCTACAAATGCTAGAAACGTAGGTTTGCCTTTCCTTAATCTTTCTTCTAAGATAAGTCGTAAGGTCAGTATTGCCTCACGTGTTCCAGTATTTCTACGGAATCCAAACTGATCTTCCCCAAGGTCGGCTTTTACTAGTCTTTCCATTCGTCTGTAAAGAATTCGTGTTAGTATTTTGCAGCTGTGGCTTATTAAACTGATTGTTCGGCAATTTTCACATGTGTCAACGCCTGTTTTCTTTGGGATTGGAATTATTATATTCTTCTTGAAGTCTGAGGGTATTTCGCCTGTTTCATACATCTTGCTCACCAGATGGTAGAGTTTTGTCAGGACTGGGTCTCCCAAGGCCGTCAGTAGTTCCAATGGAATGTTGTCTACTCCAGGGGCCTTGTTTCGACTCAGGTCTTTCAGTGCTCTGTCAAACTCTTCACGCAGTATCGTATCTCCCATTTCATCTTCATCTACATCCTCTTCCATTTCCATAATATTGTCCTCAAGTACATCGCCCTTGTATAGACTCACTATATACTCCTTCCACCTTTCTGCTTTCCCTTCGTTGTTTAGAACTGGGTTTACATCTGAGCTCTTGATATTCATACAAGTGGTTCTCTTATTTTTAAAGGTCTCTTTAATTTTCCTGTAGGCAGTATCTATCTTACCCCTAGTGAGATAAGCCTCTACATCCTTACATTTGTCCTCTAGCCATCCCTGCTTAGCCATTTTGCACTTCCTGTTGATCTCATTTTTGAGACGTTTGTATTCCTTTTTGCCTGCTTCATTTACTGAATTTTTATATTTTCTCCTTTCATCAATTAAATTCAATATTTCTTCTGATACCAAAGGATTTCTACTAGCCCTCGTCTTTTTACCTATCCTATCTGCTGCCTTCAATACTTCATCCCTCAAAGCTACCCATTCTTCTTCTACTGTATTTCTTTCCCTCATTCCTGTCAATTGTTCCCCTATGCTCTCCCTGAAACTCTGTACAACCTCTGGTTCTTTCAGTTTATCCAGGTCCCATCTCCTTAAATTCCCACCTTTTTGCAGTTTCTTCAGTTTTAATCTACAGGTCATAACCAATAGATTGTGGTCGGAGTCCACATCTGCCCCTGGAAATGTCTTACAATTTAAAACCTGGTTCCTAAATCTCTGTCTTACCATTATATAATCTATCTGATACCTTTTAGTATCTCCAGGGTTCTTCCATGTATACAACCTTCTATCATGATTCTTAAACCAAGTGTTAGCTATGATTAAGTTGTGCTCTGTGCAAAATTCTACCAGGCGGCTTCCTCTTTCATTTCTTAGCCCCAATCCATATTCACCTACTACGTTTCCTTCTCTCCCTTTTCCTACACTCGAATTCCAGTCACCTATGACTATTAAATTTTCGTCTCCCTTCACTATCTGAATAATTTCTTTTATTTCATCATATATTTCTTCAATTTCTTTTTCATCTGCAGATCTAGTTGGCATATAAACTTGTACTAGTGTAGTAGGTGTGGGCTTCATATCTATCTTGGCCACAATAATGCGTTCACTATGCTGTTTGTAGTAGCTTACCCGCATTCCTATTTTCCTATTCATTATTAAACCTACTCCGGCATTACCCCTATTTGACTTTGTGTTTATAACCCTGTAGTCACCTGACCAGAAGTCTTGTTCCTCCTGCCACCGAACTTCACTAATTCCCACTATATCTAACTTTAACCTATCCATTTCCCTTTTCAAATTTTCTAACCTACCTGCCAGATTAAGGGATCTGACATTCCACGCTCCGATCCGTAGAACGCCAGTTTTCTTTCTCCTGATAACGACATCCTCTAGAGTAGTCCCCGCCCGGAGATCCGAATGGGGGACTATTTTACCTCCGGAATATTTTACCCAAGAGGACGCCATCATCATTTAATCATACAGTAAAGCTGCATGCCCTCGGGAAAAATTACGGCCGTAGTTTCCCCTTGCTTTCAGCCGTTCGCAGTACCAGCACAGCAAGGCCGTTTTGGTTATTATTACAAGGCCAGATCAGTCAGTCATCCAGACTGTTGCCCTTGCACTACTGAAAAGGCTGCTGCCCCTCTTCAGGAACCACACGTTTGTCTGGCCTCTCAACAGATACCCCTCCGTTGTGGTTGTACCTACGGTACAGCTATCTGTATCGCTGAGGCACGCAAGCCTCCCCACCAACGGCAAGGTCCATGGTTCATGGAGGGGGGGGGGGGGGGGGGGAAGCCATAGATACAGTCACGGAAATTTGTAGATGCTGATGGGGAAATCTTTTCACCTAGGATTAAGTGTGTTAAATGACTTCTGGGTAACATAAGCGCTTTGAACATGTTTTTTGATGATGTTGTGGATGGAACCAAGTTATATTTATTAACACGCAAAATTAATCAAGATCCACTGGAAAACTTTTTCTCAGTGATAAGGCATAGAGGCGGTTTTTGTAGCAACCCATCACCACGAAAGTTTTGTGCTGCATTCAGTAATTGTGCTTTAAGCAAATTAATGAACACACACAGTGTAGCTACCTCCAATTGTGAGGGTATCAACTGGGTTCAGACAATAGTGGATATGAAAGCAGCGCCCAAATTACTTGTTTCACCACTGTTGGACATCAGTGACACGAGTTCAGTGATCAGACTACCAAATGTGGAAGTTCAAACAGACCTCGGAGAGGTAAACAGCATGAGATACGTGTTTGGTTATGTATTAAAGAATCTGCTTACAATTCATGACTGTTATAAATGTAGGACAGTACTTGTAGATGGCAGCCAAGACTTAGACGCAAATGACAAAGTTTATTGTCATTTTAAAAGCTATGAAGGCAACTTTGGAAGCCTATTGATTTGTGCAGAAGATGTCAAAGAATTTGCAACTCATTGTGAGACTAAGATGACTACTACTTTTGATGAATATGCTCACATAAGTAATTGTGGTGCTTCCTTTGTGAACACCCACCTGGGTGCTGTGCTGAACCAAGCTGCTGTTAATAAGACTGTTTGTGAAAGTGAGGCTCTTTTACATTATTAAATTCATGAATCAAGAACTAGTCTGTAGGAGCAAGAGAAGAAATAAAAAAGTGATGAAGCTGGCTCATTTGGGTTGCTAAAGTGTTAGGACTGATTCATTCATTTAATTTTATTTTCGTGAAATGTATCAATGGGATATAATAAAGTTGTAAAATAGTCATGGTTTTTATTGAGATAACGTGATACCATAAAGAATAAGATGGAAATTGTATTTTTGGAACCATGCTTCCTGCGAAGCAGAACGTAATGAAAGGTGATGTGTCGCAACTGCCGTGAGATAACGTGATACCTCTGCCAGGCACTGAAGGTAATTTGCAGAGTATCAATGTTGATGTAGATGTGTTACATACATAGGAAAATCCCAGAATGTATTATCAGTGCTAACATGAAAGAAAAAACAAACAAAAGAGGAAAAATTTAGCGCACATGAGGGCCTACTTCCTTCAGCCCTTACGCTACACTATAGTTATGTAATTTCGGCCTTTTGTCTTGGGTATCACAGGGACCCGGCAGGTTAGCCGAGAGCACTAATGCGCTGCTTCCTGGACTCGGGTAGGCGCATAGTCCCAGGATCGAATCCGCCCGGCGGATTAACGACGGGGGCCGGTTGCTACTTTCGCGTTCTCGCCAGTACGGAACCAGAACGTTCAAGTTCTACCACCGTAGAGACGGAAGATCCGCGATTCGGAATGTCAGAACTGTGTAGTAAGTAGCGGCCGGAGCACCACCACAAAATTACCCAGCACTAACACTCCAAACTATCCACTCTCGGATAGAGATTTTAACCGTGTTCAACCCAGTGGTAACGTATCGAACTATTTTTCTCCGAATCATACAGTTTGGGGGAAAAGCAGTGAGAATAATTACTTTTGGAAACCTTTTATCAGTCAAAGCCTGTTATAACATTAAACTGTTTCGCTTAATAAAACGGCCACCAGCCCAAATCGGCCACAGTGTCCACACAAAAAGATGAAGTCAATTTTCGACACTGAATAAATAACTACTTTCACTTACTACGGTCACTTGGCAGTAAGTACTATTAATCCCACTTTCTGTACGACTAAATTTCATTTCTTTAGGACTATTAACGTTTTACTAACACCAATATTTATCTGGCTTTCTTTGACATGGAGAAGCAACACGAACAATTACTGTTAAGACTGTTGCAGTTAAACATTTATGTTACTTTACTTTGAGAAATACTATTGAAAACTTATCCTCATGGTCACGCAAAGCGGTGGCTCTTAAACTGATACGTGCAAACTTTAGTATTTAATAATGAGATTCAGAATTTGCTACCAAAACATTACTATTGCCAGTAATTTACTATTATTCAAGTTTCAATAAGCATCAGGATATTCGGAATAAATTCGTTTAGGTAAGGACCCTACTGAGGTAAATGAAATAGGAAAATTACGGTTAAACACAAAGGTACATTGAACACTTATATTCCACTGATTGAAGAAGGATGGTTCATACTGTGATACACTTCTAAATAAAGTACTTTGCCTGTTACTGATGTCGAAGGTGGCGTGAGGCGGTGCTGCGTAGTAACATTGCGCAGGTACGGCTCTTGATTTACTTATCTCTGTCTTCCTCTTGGTGGCGACGATGAAATTGCAAATTTTTGAGCTATTAATTTATTGCCGTGCTGCGCCAATCATGTAGAACATGTCAGAGGCCAAAACCCAGTCTTGCAGGTAAATTAGGGGCCTCTAGTGCTTGACCAACGAAATGCGTGTTCACCACTTGCATTGCAGCTACCGACTCTATGCTACTCGCGCGCCAATTCTCACTCGCGCGCCCCACCAGCTTTTCCATTCTTCCACCACAGAACGGAGTTCCGTTCTACCTATGATCCCTACACTTCTGCTTACGAAAAACCTACGTATGAACCATCTACAATTGCATGACAGCATATACATACAAAATTAACATAATTAATTACAGTTGTACTTGAAATATTACATAATTATTTACAAAATATGTTTTAATACATTTATTCCACCTACGTCAAAGACGTTATTTTAAACAGATAAACTACACTTAACAAGAGCTTACTCTCGTTACAGTATTTTATTCATTTTGCAAAATTATTATGGAACAAAAAAATTTTAAAATATACAGATTAATGGCAGTATTATATTTACATTAGCATTACACGGTGTGCTGGTCAGCCTGGATGTGGTTTTTAGGCCGTTTTCCACATCCCACTAGTTGAATACCGAGCTGGTCCCGCCTCAGTTACACGACCCACAGACATTTGAAACACATTCGCACTATTTCATGATTTACACAAGATGCAGACAGCTGGGGTACACTGATTCTTTCGCCTGTCGTACAGGGTGAGGTCAGCAACCCCTTCAAATTAGCCAGGCCACATCAGATTGTAACCATGCCGACCCTGAGGAAACTGCGGGATGAGACACAAGCGAAAGAAAGACAGAAAGAAGTCTTGGGTATCACAGTGTCTCTTGAAGGCTTATATTGCTGATGACAGGGGTGACGTGTTTGTGACAAATCTTCAATGTGCCGTTACTGTAAGTTGCAGTATAAAACAGATAAGTGTGCCAAAGAAATATGGCGTCTGCCACGTCGAGCCATTTACGTCTGGAGCGAATGCATGTTGAACGTTTAGCGTCTTCGCCTTCAAATGACTGTGTGGAACTAACAGTGGAGTTTCGCGTCACAAATTTATGCAGTTTCCGTACGACACAAGCTCCGTACGGACTTTCAGATTCAAATGGCCGTTATGGCCGCCCTTCCCCTACCATTGTTAGTTACTTTATTCCTCAGTTATCTGTCTTCTGGCTGGTTTGATGCGGCCCACCATGAATTCCTCTTCGGCGCCAAACTCCTCATATCAGAGTAGCACTTGCTAGCTACGTCGCCAGTCACTTGATGTATTCCAGTCTGCATCTTCCTCTTTAACTTTACCCTTTATATCGAGTGCAATGGACGATAATCCCTTATGTCTTAACACGTGTCCCGCCATCCTGTTCCTTCTTCTTGCTATGTTTTCCACGTATTTCTTTGGTCGCAGATTTCATGCTCTCTACTGGATGTAAAATTAGAGCCTCTTGATAACTTCATTAACTGATTGTATAGACAATGTGGACTCCTACCGTCTGTTCTGTCTCTTGGTAATTGATTGAGGG
This sequence comes from Schistocerca piceifrons, assembly GCF_021461385.2. Lineage (NCBI taxonomy): Eukaryota > Metazoa > Arthropoda > Insecta > Orthoptera > Acrididae > Schistocerca > Schistocerca piceifrons. The sequence continues at coordinate 1,078,535,860 of NC_060139.1, forward strand.
AACAAGGAGAACCCAGGATAGCGGGAGAGTTTTCCGTTCCATGAGTCCTGCGTCATCCTACTTGACAGCCCGAGAGAATTACTCAAACGAACCGTACATCTTATCGACATAAATGCTAGGAGTTAACAGAACCTCCACATTACTCCCAGTGCAGCCTTTTTGTGCTGAGGTTATGTTGCCTCGTATCAGATAAATTTTTATAAGCCCACGACAAATTTCTTTACACCGTATCCAAAGGAAGGCGTCTCTCGACTTCTCCAATACTTCAAACGAAAAGTATTAAAAATGGCGTATCCGATGTCGGTGCAACGTTAGAGCCTTCACTTGGTACAGAAGGCGCTGCGTTGTACAAGCTTCTCTCCATCGAGCTGACTCTGTACTTGTCGATGCTATCTCCTGTGAACTCTGTCGATTCATAGAAACCTTATGGCTCCATTCTACCTTCGCTCAGGTCACATCATCGACCAACTGGCAGAATACAGGAGAGAAATATGCAGCTCTTATAGCTGTAGATGCTGTTACTTTTCTCCGTAAAGTAGTATTTGAAACAATATCTATCATTATAGCAAAGCTGCAATTGTAGCACGTCGTATGTATAGATGCAAATGTGTGATGAAACACAATACATAGCCCCGAATGAAATTTTCACTCTGCAGAGGAATGTGAGCTGATATGAAACTTCCTGGCAGATTAACACTGTGTGCAGGATCGACACTCGAACTGCGGACCTTTGCCGTTTCCGGGCAAGTGCGTCTCCCATTTTTTTTGTTCTGTTTTTCTCTCGTTTTTTTTCCCCACAACAGTTGGTCAGGGCGTATGTCACATTACAGCTGTCCAAGTTGATTGTTGAACACTTCATTTTTTATTACCGCGTGTAGCCAGCCCTCTGGCGCAACACGCTGAGCTCCCGTGCAGGCAAACCGAGTGAGCTGCCCAAGCACGACTCTCGACTGGTCCTCACAGCTGTACTTACAGCAGTACCTCATATCCTACCTATGAAACTTTTTAATCTACTACGAAGTATCACAACATAGCGTGTTTAAAAAATGATTTCACAAAATTAGGGGACAGGTTCCTCACAGTAAAGCAAGCAAAAAAGATTATATAAACGTGTTTCTGAAAAGCCTTCGTTTTCGAGTTATTAATAAAACCTTACAACAGGCTGTATTCCTATGTTAAAAATATGGTTCGCGTTGTTGTTGTTCGGAGTTGTTATAATATTCAAGTCGCATTTACAGTCAATATTCCCACAAAACATCTCTTTTTTATGTAATCAAAGCTTAAAAATAACTAAATATCAAGATTCCGTCACGTGATCGAAAACACAATGTTATTGGCTGACGCTCTAGTGACGTCACGGACCAGAACTAAGACGAAGCTATGGGTGTGTTACAGGAATGTTAGCCGTAGTTGCCCGCTTTTTGCGTACTTTTTCTGCAAATAATTTAGCTATCAAGTGAAGTAAAATGCATTTACAAATTTTAAGTAACAATAGAACGAAATTTCGTGAACGCTGATAGTGCAAAGCTTATGAAAATTGACGTGTTTATGCTCTACTCGTTTAGAGCGGCGATATGTGCAAGACGGACATTCTTTTGCCTGCTCCCTGCAACGTCATTAAAAATGTTCAAAGCTAAGGAACTGCCGAAATTTTGCAAATGGATCCGTATATTACAAATAGGCTGCGACTATCTGTCATGGAATACGACTCAAAGCACAGTAAAATAATTATTGGCAAATTTCTTTCGTTCCCAAGTTCTCTTCAGCACTTTCTCATTAGTTACATGATCTGTCCATCCATTCTTCAGCATTATTCAGTAGCAGCGCATTTAAAAAGCCTCTATTCTCTTCTTGTGCTCATTTCCGCTTTGCAAAATACTCAGCAGAGGTATGACAACAAGCATGGGCTCTGTGGCCCAGCGGGAAGCGCATGTAACTCGGGCTGAGAACAACGCAGGTTCCAGTTCAGTTCTCGGAGGGGCATATATTTTTACATCTTCCACTAAGTCTTAGAGGCTGTTCTGAATGAAGTCCCCATGACACCTGTAAGACTTGCTCGGAGAATGTATGATCTATCGGATGGTCACCTACAATTCCAGCTCACATATGAAATTAAACTGATAGTGATGCCTAATCTGTACTGTATCCTCGGTATTGTGAAGGGCCATATGTGTTGGTTGTGTGAAGTTTTTATTGCTTCTCTTCCAAGTGCTGCCTCGTCTTTAATCAAAACTGAAGAGAAATACGACGCATTGGCACTTTGTCCAACAAACCATCGGCACAAGTTCTGTGGCGGATGACCAGAAGGTGTAAGGCTCTGTACACATTGAAGATGATACAGATACATGAGTTCGTGTTCAAGTATCCACCATGCTAAACTTGGAGATGTCACAACATGCCTGGGAGACTTGTCTTGCGCTGGTAGTTCGCTCTTGTTCGACAGCCCGTGGCATGTGCTCTTCTTGGAGTCGCATACGAGCAACATCTGGGTTTCATCGAGTAATGGTCTGCGCTGCTGCGGATCCTCTCTGGACATCGCGACGATCCACAACACAGAGGTTGGATGACTGGGCTGTTCTCGGTCTGCAAACGCCATCTGCTACAGCCGTGCAGTCTCATGTGCACCCCTGCGAAGACAACGCTTTCTAGGATGATGTTGCAATCTTCAGGCCGAAAATTGGTTTGACGCGGCTCCCCATGCTACTCTATCCCTTGCAAACCTCTTCATCTCTGGTGTAACCTACATACCTCTGAATCTGACTACTGTGTTCATCTCTTGGTAACCCTCTACGATTTTTACCCTGCACGCTTCCCTCCAACACAAAATTGATGCTCCCCTCATATTTCAGAATGTGTCCTCTCACCCGATCCCTTCTTCTAGCTAGGTTTGCCACAAATTTCTTTCGTTCCCAAGCTCTCTTCAGCACTTTCTCATTAGTTACATGATCTGTCCATCCATTCTTCAGCATTATTCAGTAGCAGCGCATTTAAAAAGCCTCTATTCTCTTCTTGTGTAAACTATCGTCCATGTTTCACTTCCATGCATGGCTGCACTAAATACAAATACTTTCAGAAAAGACTTCCTAACAGTAAAGATACATTCTTTGTTAATAAATTTCTCTTCTTCAGAAAAGATTTCCTTCCCATTGCCAGTCTACGTTTTATATACTTTCTACTTCAGCGATCATCTGTTATTTTGCCACCCAAGTAACAAAACTCATGTAGTGTCTCGTTTCTTAATGTAATTCCCTCAGTATCACCTCACTTAATTTGTCTTTCCATTACACTTGTTTTGCTTTTGTTGATATGCATCTTATATGCTTCTATCAGGACACTGTCAATTCCGTTCAGCTGTTCTTCCAAGTCCTTAGCTGTCTCTGGCAGAATGAGGATCTCATTTGCAAATCTCAAGGTTTTTATTTCTTCCTCCTGAACTTTAATTACTACTCCAAATGTTTCTCTGGTTTCTTTTACTACTGGCTCTATCCATAGGTTGAATAACATCGAGGACAGGCTACAACCCTGTCTCACTCCCTTCTCAACCATTGCTTCCCTTTCATGCCCATTATAACTTGCGTCTGGTTTCTGCACCAGTTGTAAATAGCTTTTCGCTCTCCGTATTTTAGCCTCCTATCTGCAGCATCTATTGATTATGATCTGTAGAATAAAAAAATGCTTCAAATGGCTCTGAGCACTATGGGACTTAACATCTGAACACATCCATGCCCGAGGCAGGATTCGAACCTGCAACCGTAGCAATCGCGTGGTTCCGGACTGTAGCGCCGAGAACCGCTCAACTACCGCGGCCGGCTCTGTAGATTAAAATTGAAGAAACTGCAAAAAGGTGGGAATTTGAGGAGATGGGACCTGGATAAACTGAAAGAACCAGATGTTGCAGAGAGCTTCAGGGAGAGCATTAGGGAACGATTGACAAGAATGGGGGAAAGAAATACAGTAGAAGAAGAATGGGTAGTTTTGAGAGATGAAATAGTGAAGACAGCAGAGGATCACGTAGGTAAAAAGATGAGGGCTAATTGAAATCCTTGGGTAACAGAAGAGATATTGAATTTAGTTGACGAAAGGAGAAAATACAAAAATGCAGTAAACGAAGCAGGCAAAAAGGAATACAAACCTGTCAAAAATGAGATCGACAGGAAGAGCAAAATGGCTAAGCAGGGATGGCTAGAGGACAAATGTTAGGATGTAGAGGCGCTCAGTTCTAAGCAAAGAAGGGAAGGCAGAAAGGTGGAAGGAGTATATAGAGGGTTGATACAAGGGCGATGTACTTGAGGACAATATTATGGAAATGGAAGAGAATGTAGATGAAGATGAAATAGGAGATATTATACTGCCGGGAGAGTTTGACAGAGCACTGAAAGACCTAAGTCGAAACAAGGCCCCGGGAGTAGACAACATTCCATTAGAGCTACTGACAACCTTGGGAGAGCCAGGCCTAACAAAACTCTACCATCTGGTGAGCAAGATGTATGAGACAGGCGAAATATCCTAAGACTTCAAGAAGAATATAATAATTCCAATCCCAAAGAAAGCAGGTGTTGACAGATGTGAAAATTAACCGAACTATCATTTTAATAAGCCACGGCTGCGAAATACTAACATGAATTCTTTACAGACGAATGGAAAGACTGGTAAAAGCCGACCTCGGGGAAGATCTGTTTGGATTCCGTAGAGATGTTGGAACACGTGAGGCAATACTGACCCTACGACTTATTTCAGAGAATAGATTAAGGAATGGTAAACCTACGTTTCTAGCATTTGTAGACTTCGAGAAAGCTTTTGACAACGTTGACTGGATCACTCTCTTTCAAATTCTGAAGGTGGCTGGGGTAAAATACAGGGAGAGAAAGGCTATTTACAATTTGTACAGAAACCAGATGGCAGTTATAACAGTCGAGAAGCAATGGTTGGGAAGAGAGTGCGACAGGGTTGTAGACATTCCCCGATGTTATTCAACCTGAAAAATGTCAAAGCTTTTCATGTTTTTAATTAAAGGAGATAATTGCTTTTAAAATCAATCATTAGTTTATGGCAATATATGAAGTGTGATGGAGGTGAATTATTGTGTCATTAAGCATCGGTAAAGAGCTATGATTCTTCTCTTTGCAAACTTGGTGTACTTTGTGCATGAAAGGAATTCTTGAAGATTTGCTTAAAGAAAACGAACAAAACACCACGAATGACCTACACCCGGTAGTAAGGATAGCGATTGGAAAAGTAACCTTGCAAGGAATCATAGATAGCGGAAGCCAGCTTTCGGCTATTTCAAGGCAGCCTTCGAAGGGTGCAAGGGTGATCAAACATGGCCTACCCTTAAAATGAGCCGGCTAGTGTGGCCGAGCGGCTCTAGGCGCTTCAGTCTGGAGCTGCGCGACCGCTACGGACGCAGGTTCGAATCCTGCCTCGGGCATGGATGTGTGTCATGTCCTTAGGTTAGTTAGGTTTAATTAGTTCTAAGTTCTAGGGGACTGATGACCTCAGCAGTTAACTTCCATAGTGCTCAGACCATTTGAACCTTTAAAAATAAAAAAGATTAAAATACGGGGGGCAATCGCGGGAAAATGCATGGAAGTAGGGCAACAGGTACGACTGGAATTTACCTGTCACAGCTACCAGTTCGAAGGCAATTTCATTGTGGTCCCAAAGTTGGCGATCAAATTGTAATAGGCATGGACTTCTTGTACGAGAACCAGGCCGTAATTGATATAGGTAGCGGCACGGTCACCTTCCAGAAGGGCAAGATAAGGCAGGTCAGATTTGAAGAACAGGCTATTCCGGCGCAGCTCCCTACTAACTGTCTGCGACTATATATTGTAGAGCAAGGAGGCAGAAATGGTGAGGAAGAAGAACACGAACAACGCATTCTGAGGTGGCTAGAAGAGGCAGTTCATGTAAAGGATGAACTAGCACATGTGATAGACGGCAACGTCGACGCATGCGGGAATATAGCGATAAAGGAACGAGAAGATTCAAAAATGGTTCAAATGGATCTGAGCACTATGGGACTTAACATCTGAGGTCATGAGTCCCCTGGAACTTGGAACTACTTAAACCTAACTAACCTAAGGTCATCACACACATCCATGCCCGAGGCAGGATTCGAACCTGCGACCGTAGCGGTCTTGCAGTTCCAGACTGTAGCGACTAGAACCGTTCGGCCACTCCGGCCGGCTGAACGAGAAGATCTGAGGAACATTCTAAAGGACAACTTAGAAGCCTTTTGGCCGAAACCAAGGGCTATACGAAACCTCCAGTACGAGTTCCGAGTGAAGGTGAAAGGGTACAGTACCACCCGACATTGAAAATAGGTACAACATACTTCATTATTTTTGTCAGAACAACACATTTTTTTTGTAAAATAACTCAATCTCAATTAATACAGCGAAGCCGGATACCAGTGTGGGAAAGAATGACAATTTATTTATTTAACTAATCACATGTGCACTCCCACAAAGTAAATCCCTACATCCAGTTTGGTGAGATCTGTGAAATGAATGAATGTAAGGTCGTCTGCTAACCGCAGATAGTGAATGTGAATATATGATCATCTTTGAGACGATCCTTTGGCCACCTTTGGTGGGAACAAAGAGATGAAATTTACCTGAGCTTTGAGCGCCTGAAATGTGGCTGACCAATGCGGTAGCAAGGTGCTCCCCCCACTTCGACAAAGGTGTGAGAGGACCTAGAGAACGGCCATGTTTCAGCACTCTGCCGCTGGATCTTGTGCTGTTAAGACCTGTTTTAGTTGTGCTCCGTAATGACGAAAGAGTGGAGACATGGTATGCATGTGGAATATTTAAGAGTAGTTTGAAATAATAATTTCTCTATTTCAGGAACTTTTGTGGGGAGAATTAAATGTCAGGCAGGTAATATTAATGGGATCGTAGCAATCTTCGGAAGTGACCAACGGTCACAACGAAACCACGTGTACCAATAAGTTGAAATACTTCCGTGTGCTTAAGTTAAGCTGAATTATTAGCGTGTGTACAATAAGTTGAAATATTTAAGAAATAGCGTGTGTACCATAAGATGAAATATTTAAGAAATTGCGTGTGCAGGACTTGAAATTACTTCCACGTGGTGAGTACTGTGTGAGTCTCAATCTGTTTATGAGACAAAGGATAAAGAGAAGTACTCGTCCATGGTATCAGTTGAGAACTCGCGTGTGTGATGAGTATGTTCTTAATATTACTTTGCGTGATATGATTCCGTGTGACGCTAGATTCAAACTCTGAGAGAGAAGCAAGGTGAGTCGGCAGTCTATCTAGCAACGCCACTTGGCTTGCATTGCACAGGAAGACGTGCATATATCTCCAGAGTTCATAGTAGGAAAGTAGAATTACGAAGTGGGGCAGTGTCGTGTGAAACTGGGATAAATATTAATTGAAGTGGGAAAGCTGAAAGTGATAGTGTTGTGACTATTTAGTGTTTTGTATTTCTTATTGCAGTGTGATGTACGTCATGTAATTTGGGTATGTGTGGTTTGCATGGGAGGGTAGCAAGGTAGTTTCAAAAGATTAGTGGGTTATGCTTGTTCCTTCTGTATCGCTCGATCTGGAGGAAAGTTTCGTGATGATGATTGTGAGAGTCGAAGTGTGAGATATAATAAAAGATCCACCATCCTATCCAGAAAGTGCACTGTAGCGTTAAATAATTACGAGACCATAATATAGAGATTCACCAATGTAAAGCCATGCCCACTGGGCGAAATTTCTCATGTGTTATTGTTGTAGGTTATAGAATTTGTGTGTTTAGGTTATAGAATTTATCGGAATAAATAAGATAGTCAAAAGAAAAAGATTGGTGGACTTTTCCTTCGAATTGTATGTTGTCATAATGTCCCGAATTTATAATGTGTGAGCCATTCATATTCAGTGCGGTGGCCACGTGTTGACAAAAGCCCTTGAATAAAAGACAAAAAGAAAATGTGGAGCGTAGTGTACAGTCAGAGTTCTGTAAATTACTGATAGTCAGATGCGTTTTTCCGTTGCGTATTAATCATATAGGAGGATAACTTGTAGCTTAAGTGTGAGTACTAGAGTTCATGTTACTCGATAAATAAGAATGAATCCACTCGCTTTGCAGACCACTCCTCTTGCAGGCCTGACTGCTTGATGCCACAGTATGAGAAGGCATGTGGGTGCCTCTCAAAGGAACATCGAAAGTTTAGAGTTACTCCAAACCCCATTCCATTGGCGATGAAACAAAAGGTCACTCGTGAGCTGCAAACTATGTTAGACAACGATGTAATCGAGCACGCGACCGTAGCGGTCGTGCGGCTCCAGACTGTAGCGCTACATCGTCATACTCTAGCCCCATACATATAGTGACAAAGAGGGACGGTTGGATTCAGTTGGTTCTGGATACACGCCAGATCAACACGATCATAGAACCCGAAACCGATAGGCCAGAAAAATCAGAAGAATTATTAGAGAAATTTTATGGCGTCACCATATTCTTATCGATCGAGCTGCGTAGTAGTTTTTGGCAGCACGAACTAAAACCTTCCTGTCGGCAATACACAGCGTTCCTGGCCTTCGGACGTAGCTACCCATACAAAAGACTGCCGTTCGGGTTGAATGTATCCTCGGCTGCATTCATCAGAAGCCTAGATACGATCCTGCATTACACCCTAAAGGATCGGATCACGACATACGTGGATGACATCATTATCGCCGAAGCCTTGTGGGAGAAACTTAATGAAGAACTGGGGAACCCATTGAGTACTTTCAAAGCATACGGTGTCACGGTAAATTTAGAAAAATCATGCTTTGGAAGGTCTCAGATAAAGTTTTTAGGCCACATAATCTCGGCCGAAGGGATCTATCCCGACCCGGAGAAATTAGAGGCATTTGAACAGTTCGCCACCCCCACCACCAGAAAGCAATTTAGAGGCTTTCTAGGTTTATGCAATTTTTACAAAAAATTCATAAACCTAGACTGTCTGGCTACCCCTCGTCTCTGTGCCCTTACGGGAAAGAAAACACCTTGGGTGTGGGAAGAGACAGCTGAGACTGAGTTCCATAAGCTAAAGGCTGCCTTAGTAGAAGCTCCCATACTATCGCATCCGGACCTCAGCAGAGACTTCTGTATAGCTACAGACTCGGCGAAAACAGGATTGGGTGTAGTAATGTTCCAGGAGTTCGAGTCCGAGGGGGGCATCGAAAGACGGAAAATCGGTTTCGCCAGCAGAACCCTGTCGAAATGCGAAAGGAACTACTCGGTAACAGAACTAGGGGCATTGGCTGTTGTGTGGGCGGTTGAGAAGTTCAGGTATTTCCTGTTTGGGAGAAAATATCGCGTCTACACTGACCATAAAGCGCTACAATTCCTGCTAACAGCCAAATCACACCACGGGAGATTAGGAAGATGGGTACTTTATGTGCAACAATACGAATTCTCGATCGTACACATTCCGCGTTCGACTAATATTATCGCCGACGCACTGTCCAGATCCCCTATCGGATTAACCGCCGCTGTACAAGATCATCTCGAGGAAAGTAATTTTAGCATCTTCTACATGAGGAAGGTTGCGTTCGAGAATTTCGTAACGGCCTCCATGCAAGATATTGCAAGAAACAGGATAAGGACCCAGTCTTGCGAAAGATTAAGGAACAATGGAGGGATAAAGAACAGGTCAGAATTCGGCAATTTTATATCGTAAGAAAAAACATCCTTTTCTACCGTAGGGAAATCGAGGATGCGCCTTCGGTTTTGTGCATCCCCGAAGAGACGATCAATAAAATAATATGGTACACGCACCTGAGCTATGCACATTTCGGCCCCAGGAAGTGCTATCTAAAATTAAAAACCCTGTGCCATTTTAGGAATATGGAGAGGCGCATCAGGAAGGTACTCTCCGTCTGCTAGTTGTGCCAAAAGTCCAAGCACAACAACCAGAATTCCCGAGCTCCCTTGTATCCGATGATCCCACAAAGACTGAAACAGTTAGGGGCCACGGATCTTCTCGGTCCATTACCAGGGACCAGTCGTGGTTATTGCTATGTGCTCGTTGCGGTCGAGATTATGTCAAAATACGTAACGTTTGTGGTGTCACCGCCAGACACCACACTTGCTTGGTGGTAGCCTTTAAATCGGCCGCGGTCCGTTAGTATACGTCGGACCCGCGTGTCGGCACTATCAGTGATTGCAGACCGAGCGCCGCCGCACGGCAGGTCTAGAGAGATTTCCTAGCACTCGCCCCAGTTGTAAAACCGACTTTGCTAGCGATGGTTCACTGACAAAATACGCTCTCATTTGCCGAGACGATAGTTAGCATAGCCTTCAGCGACGTCATTTGCTACGACCTAGCAAGGCGCCATTACCAGTTACTATTGATACTGAATCATGTACCGTCAAGAGCGACGTTCACCATTAATGGATTAAATTTAAGTATTCCACCAGCTACGTCCGTTTTTTCTAAATTCTAATTTTTTTGGCCTGTTCCAGACCTCACGCCAGCCTGCGTGAACTAAAACGCGTGCCTTTCTGCTTCCTCTCATACCGGTGTTGGCTCTCCTGCCAACCCACAGCAACGTTCACCCCGTCACGTAAGGCAACAGCAGCGACGTTATCAAAGGCAATCTGCAGGGACTTCTTATCGCAAGTAGGTAAAGTTGAGAGCATCATTACCGACAGTGGGCCGCAATTCAGGGCGAGGAAATGTGTTGAAACACTGGGACGACGCGGTATAAAGGCCATTTTCATTTCAGCATTCCACCGTCTTCGAATCCATCCGAGTGCGTGATTAAGGATTTAAGAAACCTTGGCCGAGTGTACTGCGCTAAGCAGCACGCCAACTGCGAGGTTTTCTTATCTGATTTTCAACAGGTTATGAATGAGCCTCAAGGGACAACGAAGTTTCGGCCGATTACGGTATTAAGAAACAGACACCCGACACACCGAATCAGGGAGCTGGTTGACTTCCCTTCTCGAGAGCGGACGCAGCACAGAGCTGTAGTAAACATGGCACTGGAAAATATACAGGCGGCGGCAGAAAAACGCAAAAGGTTCACAGACAGAGGGGCGAAGGTCAGACACTTTGAGGTCGGACAGAAAGTCCTATTGAAACCGCACCGACTGTCATGCAAGCAAAAGGGGCTCTGCCAGAAATTTTTTTCTGTTTATGATGCACCATTCATAGTAAGAAGGGCGGCCCACCCGAACTCATACGAGTTAGAGTACATTAAGAGTCAACTATCATTAGGGTTACATCGTATAACGCATATGAAACCTTTTATTGGTTAGAAATGGTAATTTGTTTGCCTTTGTGTTTCTTGTGTTGCGTTAGTGTGGTGTGCGTACTGTAAGACCTTCGGTACACACACCATCAGATTATTTGACTTGTCGCTCTAACGAAGTAGGCAAGTATCAGCAATATGTCTCGTGGTCTTATCGTGGCGTGTTTATCTTCTGCCGTTAGGTCAGACGATAGAAACGCCACTTGCACGCTTAGAGTAACAGATTGACCGTGACCAACTTTAAACAGAACTTCATTAATTTTCACACACATTTATTAAAATAATAACAATCATAAACCTTACTTAACTTGATTCTGGATGCTATTTACAATTGACAATCTGAAGTTCCTTTGGTCTTGGTACGTTAATCTTATTCTCACCTATCTCTGACACTTGACAAAGTGTCTATACATTTATCTCCATGGCTATGTACAGGAATATGATAATCTTATTAGGCGCAGACTGAAACTTGACTATAGACTAATGCAGACTAATGCAGACTGATTGATTGGAGGTGTGTACACTCGTTATAATACCTCGCGCGTTCATGTATCACTGCGCGAGTGAGATCCGCGATGAGAAAAGGTTCTACGTTAGCAGCAATCCCATTGGCTGCATTACATATTGTTGTGTCGGTATCTGGGCCGACACCGTGAAGTTGAGATGGCTGAAAATGCACGCTAGACTAACGCAGACGGGCGTGATGTACTGGAACAGGATACGTAATTAATGTTAGGAAGAAAAGTACGGAGCAGGATTAATACTTATCTTTAATATCATTGTGGTACATCGATCTTGACGATACACAGGAGACTTTAAGTTCAATCACTGTATGGCTAATGGCGCCTTGCTAGTTCGTAGCCATTAACTTAGCTGATGGCTATTCTGTCTCTCGGCTAATGAGAGAGAAAGGCTTCGTACATCTGGTCGGTAGCTAGGTTCTCGTACAACTGGGGCGAGTGCTCTCTCGTATCACGAGACCTGCCTTGGTGGTGGCGCTCGGTCTGCGATTACACAGTGGCGACACGCGGGTCCGACATGTACTAAATGGACCGCGGCCGATTTAAGCTACCACCTAGCAAGTGTGGTGTCTGGCGGTGACACCACACATATTAATACGCGGATCGGCGGAAGCAGAATTTGGTCCGTCTTTATGGCAGCGACATCTCGTAGTGCGGAGACGGACGAGCGCTGCGCCTGCGCTGTTGTGCTTAGCGGGGCGCGCTCTATTGGGAAAGTTGTGTGCGCGCTGACTACGCGGAACTATGTACACAACAGTTAGTAATAAGTTCTTGAAATGACTAGGATTTAGAGTGTATCAGGTACATCATGTTTTGTGTAGTGTCTTATTTTTGTGTCTTGTCTTCGGTGTGGGGAGAAATGGATTGTTGGGCAAGCCTTCAACATGGCGAACAAAAAATTCCAGGAAATGTAACAACATCCGAGTTACGCGACGGAAAATCAAACGATGCGAGATTAAAGCAGTTAGCTGTAATAATTAAACATTCTGTTGTTTTATGTGTAGGATAAGGAACGAAAGAAGGAAAACTGAACGTCAAGGAAGATCAAAGGAAGACAGAATCGGACCAAAAGGTACGCAAGGAAGGACTGACAAAGAAAGCCTAAATCCAGTGAAAAGGGTAACATAAACTGCAGGGCGTAAACACAAGGATGTAAGTAAAAAGACGCATAGAGACACTAAGCATTGAATGTATTCTAATGTTACAGACGGGAGACAAAGAAGAAGACCACGTAACAGACTCACACGAGTACTGCAGCCAGACAACAGTGCCAATTGTTGTAATTGTCTTTTAATAACTGTTCCAGATGGCCATCCTTAAATTCCTCAGCACATCCACATGTCCCAAACATAAAAGTACGATAGAAAAGAACGTAAAACGAGATTCCAGCTGGAATATTATTGTTAAAAACTATTAGTAAACAGATAGAAAGAAGAGTGTAAATGTACATTTTCATAGAAATGATATTCCTTTTTGTAACCCAAAGGCCTAGATAATTAGATTGGTATAGGTTATATTGGTTCAAATTGCTCTGAGCACTAACAGCTGTGGTCATCAGTCTCCTAGAACTAAGAACTACTTAAACCTAACTAACCTAAGGACATCATACACATCCATGCCCGAGGCAGAATTCGAACCTGCGACCGTAGCAGTCGCGATGAAGCGGGAACGTGTTGTATCTCCGCTTACAGTCGCTCATGTGCAGTGAACCGGCATTTATCGCCGCGCCCACGCACTATGCTCATGGGAGAGGCTTTGTGGCAATAAATGACTAAAGCGGTTTCTGGACAGGACACATTTATTTTTCCTGCCGTTACAATAAATGACAAATAATATACTTCGCTAATGTCCGTCTACATAGGCGCGTTGCACTGGCGGCACGGCTCGGTCACCGATCCCGGAGGGTGTACACTCCAGTGACGAGCCGTGGCGCGACCGCGTGGACCGAGCGAGACAAAAGACCGCGTCACAGAATGTTCTGCTCTTGGCGCGACCGGAGGCGCCGTAACGTCCGCGAAGAAACGAAAGACAATTTAACGGCGACTGCGTTTACGACTGCGCGTACGCATTTACGGCGGAGTCACGTTGACTCGACGCACGTGGTCCGCGGCGGAAGAACTGTGGAGACGTGTGTCGCGTCGCGTCGACTAGCTCGCACTGATGGCAGCTTTGTTCCCGTGCGGTCCGGTGTGCGACGCATAACGGTACAGCTGCCCCTACTTGTGTCGGCAGTGCCGTAGTTCAGCCCTTCGTGCGTTGGACGGTGCTGCCGCCACACAGATCCCCCCTTGGAGAGCGGAGCTCCGTAGCTGCGAAAACGCGGCGATCGTTCGGTGGCGTGCGTGTGTTTAAAAGTTCGTGCACTGCGTGATGGCAGTGCGGCAGCTTTGGCGGGGGTCGGTCGGCGTCGGAAGGGCGGCGGCCCGTGACGTCAGCGCGCCGGACCGGCGAGCGTGCGGTGGGCGTGTCCTCGCTCTGGCGGCTAGTGACAGCGGCAGCAGGCACCGGCTGCGACTGTCCGTAGCGATGCGCGTGAAGGCGCGCGTTGCAGGTCATTGGTGGCGACGTCTCGAAGGCGCTTGCGCGAGTGCGGTACCGTCGGAACTCGAACGCGGGTCCGGGAGCTACTACGGACAAGCCGGGCGGTGTGGTGCGCGATGTCCGGAGCTCGACGGAGAAGCGAATGAGGTAAGCAGGCGCGGGTGCCGATCCGGCCTCAACGCCCGACGCGGCGGAGGCAAAAGACGCGAACGCGGGTCCAGGAGCTGCGACGAACGCTCGACTGGAGTTACCGGCCGAAGGCACTTGCAGCTGGAGGTCGGGTCTCTACAGCGGACGGCGGCTCGTGGGCGCCGAATTCTGACGGCGTTCGGCGGCTCAGACGCGTGATTGCCGGTTTGGGTGTCGTGGCGCGCTGGCGACGCAGCACGGCCGTTTGAATCGGACGCGGCGGCCGGCGCGCGTGACGTAGTCCGCTGGCGGCTGTGGTGGGGGCGACCGGTGCGCCTGTGGTGGGCGCGGTCCGGACGGCCGTACCAGCTGCCTGGGCGTGGTGGAGGGAGGCGCACGTGGCGGCGCGATGACAGCAGGCTGCAGCTGTGCGTCACCGGCGGCTCCGGGTGCGGGTTCCGTCTGACCGCTGGCAGAGGGCGTGTCGTCCGTGAACAGATCTTCTGCCGGGTCGAAGAAATGCGTGGCTGATGGAGCGGGCAAGACGTAGGCTGGTTTGACGCGGTCGACTGACACTGTCGACGGCTTTCCGTTGCACTCGAGGACCAGCGTTCTGTCTCCTCGGGCGATCACGCGGTGCGGCCCACTGTAGGGCGGTCGGAGAGGTGGCCGTACTGCGTCGGTACGCAACATGACGTGCGTGCAGCGCTGCAGGTCGGCGTGGACGAATATCTTCCCGGTGCCGTGCCGCGTCGGTGCGTGCGCTCGGAGGCCGGCCATGTGACTGCGCAGACGTTCCGCCAGAGTGGGTGCCACGGCGTCGCGTGGGAGACTTGCATCTTCGACAAAATCGCCCGGGATTGTCAGAGATTGCCCGTAAACGAGGTCGGCAGGTGACGCGCCGATCTCCTCCTTCGGCGTGACTCGCAGGCCGAGCAGCACCAGTGGGAGCGCCTCTGGCCATGAGGTGTCGTGGCAGGTTAGAGCGGCTTTGAGAGTCCTGTGGAACCGTTCGACCATGCCATTCGACGCCGGATGGTAGCTGGTTGTCCTGTGTAACCGGGTGCCACACAGTCTGGCGACGTGCGTGAACAACGCGCAGTCAAACTGGCGGCCACGATCAATTGTCACGTGACTGGGACATCCGAAGCGTGCCACCCAGGTGTCGACGAATGCGGTGGCGACGGTCTCGGCTGTGACGTCCGCGACGGGCGTTGCTTCCGGCCAGCGAGTGAAGCGGTCCACCATTGTTAGGAGGTACCACTTGCCTTGTGAGGGAGGAAGCGGGCCGACGAGGTCCACGTGGACGTGTGCAAATCGGCGTGTCGCGTCCGGGAAGGTGCCCACGGGTGCGTGGGTGTGCCTCCCGACTTTGGCGCGCTGACATGACGTGCAAGTGCGCGCCCATTCGCGGCAGTCCTTCCGAAGCCCGGGCCAGACGAAACGCGCAGCCACGAGCGTCGCAGTGGTGTTGGTGCCGGGGTGTGACAGTCCGTGGATACGGTCGAAGGCACTGCGTCGGAATTTCTCCGGGAGAAACGGTCGGTGCGTGCCGGTTGAGGTGTCACACCAAATCTTCCGTGCGGAGCCGGGGACAGGCACCAGCTCCAGTTGCAGGCCGCTGGAAGTGTCGTGACGGAATCGGTGTAGTTCTTCGTCACTCTCCTGTACTTGGGCCACGTCCTCAAAGTTCACAGGGGGTGAAATAACGGCACACGCTCGGGACAAACAATCGGCGACGATATTGTCTATCCCCGAAATGTGTCGAATGTCAGTCGTGAATTGCGACACGTACTCTAACTGCTGGAGTTGGCGCGGTGAACACTTAGTGTGGTTGTTCTCGAACGCGTGGGTAATGGGTTTGTGATCGGTGAAAATGATGAACTGTCGGGCTTCTATGGACGGTCGGAAGTATTTCACCGCCGCGTACACCGCAAGCAACTCTCGGTCATAAGCGCTCCAAGCACGTTGCGAATCGGAAAGCTTTTTGGAGAAAAAACCGAGAGGCTGCCAACTCCCGCCGACGCGCTGTTGTAACGCCGCGCCGATGGCGGCCTGGCTGGCGTCCACGACTACAGCTAAGTCCGCGTCATGTACCAGGTGCGCGAGCAGCGTCGCTTCCACGAGATTCCTTTTTGAGTCCGTGAAGCTCTGCTCCATTGCGTCTGTCCAATTCACGAGGGTCTTTCCTTTTGAGGTAGGACCTTGTAACGCCTTAGTCAGCGGCTCTTGCACTGCTGCGGCGTTGGGCAGGTGTCGACGATAAAAGTTCAACATGCCGAGGTAGCGTCGTAATTCTTTGTGCGTCTGCGGACGCGGCATGTTCTGTATTGCCTTAACTTTCTCCGGTAGCGGTGTCGATCCGGTGGGCGTAATTAAATGGCCGAGGAACTCAATTTCCGTCACGCCGAACTCGCATTTAGCGGGGTTAATGACGATGTCGGCTTCACTCAGGCGCTGAAATATGGTCGTTAAGTGGCGGCGGTGGAGTTCGGGCGACTTGGAATACACCAAGATGTCGTCGAGGTACGCGAAGCAAAATGGCAAGCCTCGCAAGACGCCGTCCAGGAACCGCTGCCAAGTCTGGGCAGCATTCCGAAGACCGAAAGTCATAAACAGGCTTTCGAAAAGCCCAAAGGGCGTTACGATGGCTGTTTTTTCGATGTCTTCGGGCGCCACCGGAATTTGGGTGTACGCCTTTGCGCAGTCAATCTTGCTGAACACCGCGCAGCCCGCCAAGGCGTAGCTGAAGTCTTGAAGGTGTGGGACTGGGTAGCGGTCCGGCACCGTTCGCGAATTAAGGGCGCGATAGTCCCCACACGGGCGCCACGAATTGTCTTTCTTGGGCACTAAATGCAACGCCGATGACCATGGGCTGCTCGATGGTCGCACGATGCCTTGCCGCAGCATGGCCTCGAACTCTGCCTTTGCTGCTGCGAGTCTGTCCGGCGCGAGTCGACGTGGGCGACACGATGTGGGGGGTCCGGGTGTGGTTATTATGTGGTGCACCGTCGAATGTTTGATGTCTCTCGGTGCACCGGCTGGGCGGGTGAGGTCGGGGAATTGTTCCAGAATGTCAGCGTACGGTCCGGGGCACTTCACGGGTTTAACGCTGTAGTATGCAGCCTGCCGGCGCTGTCCCGCTATCTTTAACTTAGTCGTGGCGTCGATGAGCTGGCCGTTTGCGATGTCGGCTAGTAGCCCGTAGTGGCCGAGAAAGTCTGCGCCCAGGATCGGCTCATTGACGTCGGCCACGGTAAAAGCCCACGAGAACGTGCGCCGTAGGCCCAGATCTATATTGCGGCTGTGTGTGCCGTAAGTTTTAATCGTGGAGTTGTTCGCCGCTGTAAGGCAGAGTGCCTCGGCCCGCCTGCGGTCTCGTAACATAGAACGGGGGAAGATCGAGAGGTCCGAACCCGTGTCGACGAGGTACCTCACGCCTGTCCCCCGTTCCGCAACAAACAGACGCTTCGATATCATATTGCAGCCGGGTGCGCCTAGGTCCGGTCGCAGCTGGCGTTTGGGTGCGAGCAAGGAGCGCGGCACCTGGTTGCTTCGTTGCCGAAGCGGGCGTGGTACCAGCAGTAGCCGCTTTGTGCGTGCTGTGACGTCGGCGGGGTACCGTTGGAGCGGCTGTTGCTGCGTTGCCGGCTGCGTGAGCCACGCCGCCTGTCGCCCGGTCTGCTGCCGCTGCGGCGCGTGCTGCCCTCTTGCTGCGAGCGCGCCCACCGGTCGACTTGCATCGAGAGAGCTGCCACCTGTGCCGTCAAGTTTTGCACTAGCTGGTGCAGGTCGGCATCCGATGCGGGTGCGGGAGGCGCTGGCCGCCACGGAGGTGGGGGGACGGAGTCGTAAGCTGCCACAGCCGCGGTGCTAGGCGCCGTTGTCAGCGCATCGTGCACCCTGTCGGCCAAGTTAGCGACGGCGTCCAGCTGCATCTCCGTCTGTGCGGCTATCACTGCCTGCACCTGAGCTGGGAGGCTGCGCACCCAGATAGTGCGCAACAGCGAATCTGGCACCATATCGGACTGCGCGAGGCTCCGCAAGTGGCGCAGGAATTGCGAGGGCCTCCGATCGCCGCATTCCTCTTGCCGCAGCAGTTGGTGCACACGCTGTTCCTCTGACGACGAAATCCGCCGGATCAGCTCTTCCTTGAGCCGTTTGTAGCTCGACTGCGTCGGTGGGGCGGTGATTATATCCCGCACTTCGGCCGCATAGTTCTGGTGCAGCTGGCTCACTACGTGCCCAAATTTCGCCAGGTCGCAGGTCACGTGGTTGCTCATAAATACCGCCTCAACCTGGCTGAACCACATCACGGGGTCGCGCGGCCAAAAGGGAGGCAACCTGATCAATGCCCGTCCAGCGCTTGTCGGCGTTCCGGCGGTCGTAGCAGGCGTCGGTGTGGCGGGGATTTGCGCGCCAACATTGTCCTGAGCTGTCTGCGGCTGCGCGGCGTCCGTGCGTGTAGTCCGTGCCTGTAGCTCATTCTCTAGCCTCGTGTTGCGTGCGAGCAGTTCTTCGACGGTCTTTCGCAACTCCTCTAGTGTCGCCATCTTAGTTCAGAGTCGAATCCTCGTACAAGAGGAAAGCACACAGTGAAAATAACACAAGGGAAACACACGAAAAGAAAAAAATAACACTAAGCAGTCCGCGATCAAAATATACGCACACAAAAACAATACAAATAAGTTAGTTAAAAAAAAATTACTAAGGAGCACTGTTCGGCGCGGGCGTATGCGCGCAAGCCTACTCGCGGTTCCACGTCTCTCGTACCGACGAACGTTTGTCACCACGTGTTTTTTTAGCCTCAGATCACGTCGGGGTCACCAGTGAAGCGGGAACGTGTTGTATCTCCGCTTACAGTCGCTCATGTGCAGTGAACCGGCATTTATCGCCGCGCCCACGCACTATGCTCATGGGAGAGGCTTTGTGGCAATAAATGACTAAAGCAGTTTCTGGACAGGACACATTTATTTTTCCTGCCGTTACAATAAATGACAAATAATATACTTCGCTAATGTCCGTCTACATAGGCGCGTTGCACTGGCGGCACGGCTCGGTCACCGATCCCGGAGGGTGTACACTCCAGTGACGAGCCGTGGCGCGACCGCGTGGACCGAGCGAGACAAAAGACCGCGTCACAGAATGTTCTGCTCTTGGCGCGACCGGAGGCGCCGTAACGTCCGCGAAGAAACGAAAGACAATTTAACGGCGACTGCGTTTACGACCGCGCGTACGCATTTACGGCGGAGTCACGTTGACTCGACGCACGTGGTCCGCGGCGGAAGAACTGGGGAGACGTGTGTCGCGTCGCGTCGACTAGCTCGCACTGATGGCAGCTTTGTTCCCGTGCGGTCCGGTGTGCGACGCACCGTTGCCGAAATTCCGCATAACGGTACAGCTGCCCCTACTTGTGTCGGCAGTGCCGTAGTTCAGCCCTTCGTGCGTTGGACGGTGCTGCCGCCACAGCGAGGTTCCGGACTGAGCGCCTAGAATCGGTAGACCACTGCGGGTATAAGTTATATTGTTTTGTTTATTATTGCAATAAAAGTGCGTGATGACTGGGTGTTGTGTGATGTCCTTAGGTTAGTTAGGTTTAAGTAGTTCTAAGTTCTAGGGGACTGATGACCATAGATGTTAAGTACCATAGTGCTCAGAGCCATTTGAACCATTTAATAAAAGTGGATGTAACTTTTATAACTGAATTGAGTAAAATAACTCAGTCCTTTTGAATGAAAATAACGATCGAACGATTGAGAAGTTCTGCAGTAAATTGTGATGTATGGAAAGGTCACGGGAGGTGACCAGCAACAAGGGCTTTACTATAATAACATCTAAATGAATGCAAGTAGGGGAGATTTGTATTTGTTTCTAAAATGTACTTTAAAGTTCTGTACACAGAAACGACAAGGAACTTTGGGAGGCTGAACATAGAGAGAGAAAGGGGAGCTTACCGGTCACAAGGGACCAGGCTTCGCAGCCCCTGGGCAGAACGGTCGAGCGGCTGCAAGGAAACACCTTGTAACCTGGGCAGAACGGTCGAGCGGCTACAAGGAAACACCTTGTAATCTGGTTACCGCCGACAGCGACAGCGTAGCACAATTGGCGACGCCGAAGTGCAGCCAGTTCAACGCTCCAGACATAAACACAGCTGACGCACGTCACTGTTCAAGGGATTCTTGGCGAAGGCACAGAACAACACCACAGAAGAATTGGAAGGCGAAAACCTCACCTAATATTCCATCTGTCGATCTGTATTCCTGTCTGCCATCGGAAATATTGAACCATCTGGGAAATCCCATGTACCTTCCCGGCGCCATACTGCGCAAATGGCAACAAACGGCGCCTACCAAATTGTCCTCTCGTGCATCAAGAAAACGCCCAAATCACGCCATACTATGAGCGTCAACAAGAAGAAAAGAAGAGCGTGGAAAACACGCATGATGGTGACACTTAGATGAAGTACGGCAGCGGACAGCACAGGCTAGTGTGCTTACCGCCCTTGGCTCGTTACAATGACTTGGCTTGTCTATCAAGAGGCCAATCACAGCAGCACAACGTCACCATGTTTGTGGCTTGTCTATCAAGAGGCCAGGCAAAGTAATTCAACGTTCAGCGAGCAACATGAGAGTTGAGTGGCGTACCATAGATGCAGAAAACGAACTGTAACCTTACCCAGCAGTCTGCAATTGCTTCATGTCTCTCTCCCTATAAACAGTGATCCCTAATTAGTGCAACAGCAGCAGCAGGTGACCGTTAAAAGTAAAACAAATATGAGAACACTTTTTTTCATACGTGCACTACAGTTACACACACAGAAATCAAACAACCCAAAGAACCTCACTTCAGGCAACAAATAGGACTGCCAACATTAAGTTTTGCATTCGTTTGTTTGTGTGTTCTCGTTCTATGTGTTCTTGTGTTTGTTAAGATGTTCCTCTTATGACGATTATGTGTTTATAGGGAACTGATGCCTACTATGTTTTTCATATGTTTTATGTGTTTAGTTAAGACTTTATTTCATAACTATGATGTTCTTATATCTTCTAGCGTTAGTTGTGAGGTAAAGAGCTTTTTTGTTTTGGTTTAATATATGTGATGAAATGTCTATACTGAAAAAAATAAAAATGAATGAATGCCTGCAAACAGAATACAGAGTTGGTATGGATGCTGTAAGCGTACGACATAAAACAAATGTTACTCATGTGAGCGTATGTAAATACTAATAAGGATGTCTGTAATCTGTTAAATATAATATTAGGTACTCTGCCGAAAGATGTAGGACATTTTTAACATGTTTGCTTCAGTTTCACTTTTGTTTTATTAGCTCTGAAGAGCGCAATTTGAAATTTAATGTTTTAATGTTTTTGCAGAAGGTAAAGTTTTCTTATCAGTCAATAATAGACATGCTTTTCTTATTTTTTCCAGAAGGCATTGGCCAAGAAACTCAGTTTTTAATACTAACGTAAAAAATTCCACCTCTTTCTCCCTCACACACGTGGTATCTTGCAAATCTGTATATTGAGCAAGCAGTAAAGGAAACAAAAGAAAAATTCGGAGTAGAAGTTCCTTATGTCTTGGTGACGTTAGGATATAAGCTTTATATGCTCACATTTTTGAAGGCATTTCTGCCAGTTTTCGGGAAATTTCACATGTTTTTCTGTTAGACTTTCAATAGTGGCAGTTAGACACGAAATGAGGTTTTGATAGGATGTCATTGTAAAGGTATGAATACTGTGTTTGAGTGGGAAACTGATAATGTATTTATTTATGCTGGTGTTGGCCAGGTGTAAATCCTTGCCAAATCCGCAAAAACAGCTGTTCAGTGATAGAAATTTGTCTTACACATCCAGAGATAGAGGGTTTAAAATTTTTATTTGTACATATGACTTACTGCGAATGAAGTAAGCCATACTCCCTATAAAAATTCTTTGCAACAGGAGTGTATTGAAAAGTGTCAAAGCCTTTCATGTTTTTAACTAAAGGAGATAACTGCTTTTAAAATCAGTCATTAGTTTATGGCAATATATGAAGTGTGATGGAGGTGAATTATTGTGTCATTGAGCATCGGTAAAGGGCTATGATTCTTCTCTTTGCAAACTTGGTGCACTTTGTGCATGAAAGGAATTCGTCTGATGCGTTCCTAGCTGGGAAGCCCGGCGGCCAGGTGGAGCGGCGGCCGCGCGCCCATGTCGGCACGCTTCACAGGGGGCAGGCCCCCAGAGGATGAGCGACAGGCGAAGACGCTGCACACATCAACATGCTGCCAAGGGAAGCCGTGGACATTCGCACGTGTGCCCGAGGCAGCGGAAACTAAAAACTTAGAGTGAAGAACAGTTTTGTCTTGATTCTAGGTAATGCGGACACAGCGGCGAGTAGAATAGCAACAGCACGACTGGGGTGTCCCAGAATCTCAAATGACCTGAGGAATTTTGGCTGTTTCCCGCGAGCAGAACACCTAGGAACGTAGCGGCAATACTCAAAGGGAGAAGTCTTGGTTTATTTTTATACTCTGTCTCACACAGCAACACGGGTTAAGTAAATATACTGGACGGGTTCAACAATGACCAAAGATAATAAAACAATGTAAGAACAATATATAATTCCGGCGGGATTTGAATTCCCGCCCCGATTCGTACTGCGCGCCACAGGCCGCCCAGCCAATCAGAGTACGCCAAGCGCTCAGCGCAGCAACTAAGTCCGCTTCAAGGTCACCCGCCTAGCGAGCAATCAAGAGGGGCCCAGCCTACTGCTTCCCAATGAAAAGTATTTTTAGTCTTTTAAAAAAAAAAAAAATCTCACGGGATAGATAAGGATGGTTCTCGGGTAAGTGGATCAATCTTTATTGTCTATAATACAACATACAGTCACCAGTAATGTTAATTTTACGGTTTCCGTTGCCAACTTTAGCCCATATGAACAGGTACTCGTCTGCATTCAATTTCTTCTTTCTTCTAGTATTCAAAACAAAAGGCATAGATAGAACAAGCGTACCAAAAGGAACTTTAGCCAAGAGTCCTGTAGTCTCTGCTATACTCCATGTTTTCCAGACCAAAGTATTTGCATCTGGGAAGGCTTCAAGGCCACCGTAGTCACAGTGATTCCCCCACACTACAGCAAGTGTGAGCCACGTACTACCTCCAAACAAAGCCTGTACATCACAAGTGAATTGCAAACGGAGGCCTCGAAAAACATTCGGGCCTCCAATTAATTGTTGCTTATTGAACTGTCCAGCCAGATCAATGTCTATGGCCTTCAAAGCACGATACACAGGAACGCTGTGCCACAGGCGACGTAGCCAAGCACGTCGCTGAGGCATTGCTGTGGCACGTTGGCTTGCTACGTTCACTTGTGTTAACGTGCCACAGCAATGCCTCAGCGACGTGCTTGGCGACGTCGCTTGCGGCACAGCGTTCCTGCGTATGCAGTGTGAACAAAATATTGATTGTGGTGGTTATTGGTCGCGCCAGACCGCTCGAGAAATTTTTTTTTTTTAAATAAAAGACACTAATTGTCCTTTAATCTTGTCATTAATGAAGTAGAACCTCAGTGGAATCTGATTAATCGTTTTATTATATTTTAAAAAAACTACACATTCATCTTGCCAAAAGCCGAGAAGCGATTCTTCTTCTTGTTATTGCTCTCTGGGGCACTCTGGGATGCTCTCTGGGTCACTCTGGGATGCTCTCTGTCTCAGTCTCTAATTATATATTGTTCTTACATTGTTTTATTATCTTTGGTCATTCTTGAACCCGTCTCTAATTATATATTGTTCTTACATTGTTTTATTACCTTTGGTCATTGTTGGAGCCGTCCAGTATATTTACTTAACCCGTATTATATTGTTCTTACATTGTTTTATTATCTTTGATCATTGTTGAACCCGTCCAGTATATTTACTTAACCCGTGTTGCTGGAAAATTAACTTCCCGTACGTCTTATTCTTATGGCTCTTATCAATTTTCTTATCAATAATTAATGAAAATACAAGTACATGCTCTCTGGGTCACTCTGGGATACTCTCTGTCTCAGTCTCTAAATATATATTGTTCTTACATTGTTTTATTATCTTTGGTCATTGTTGAACCCGTCCAGTATATTTACTTAACCCATGTTGCTGGAAAATTAACTTCCCGTATGTGTTATTCTTATGGCTCTTATCAATTTTCTTATCAATAATTAATGAAAATACAAGTACATGTTATGACTGTGCCTCTTCGTTGCTCGCTAGGCGGGTGACCTTGGCTCTCTTTTCCTCGCGGAATGCGACGGCTAGGTAAGGGGGCAGTTCGTTTTCTGCATCTTTGGTACAGCACTCAACTCTCCTGTGGCTCGCTGAACGTTGAATTACTTTGCCTGGCCTCTTGAGAGGATAAAATGCCTTGGCTACGTGTTTTGAAGATAAGGATCGCCTAATGGAATTACAATCCACTGACAATGCAAAGACTGCGTCACAAAAGCGGAAGTTTTGTGTACAGCTTTCCTGTATCTACTAAGTGGGATCGGAGATATTTGCATACGCTTCGCTCACCCCAGCTGCAGTAAAGTGTTGGCCAGTGGTACGATAATCCAGTCGGATCGCGTCGCTGGAAATTGCATTAAAGAGCAGCAGTGGCGCGAACTGCGGAACGTAATTCTGCGGTCTGGAGAAGGCGGCGCCCCTGATAAAGTGTTTTGCTCTCCGAGCCGACGGCACCATTTGTTATCAGAGTCGCTAAGGCGGAAGGACAGCTACAGGCGAATCCCTTTCTCCTGCAGAATACCCGTATTACGTCTTCCACGTGGGCAACAAAAATTCCATCCTGCACAACTGAATGGCTGTTTTGTTTCTATCATCAATGGTATATAAAATGACCGAAATTATATAACTGTACGTACACTCATAAAAAACTTTTGCATCACCTCGGTAAGGAGAGTTCCGGAACCTATACAGAAAATTGGAATAGAGATCAACGTAAACGTCATTTCCGGCCTTTTTATTGCTCATGAAAACCACACATTGCATGTTGCACCACCATACAGAGAGATCTTCAGAGGTGGCGGTTCAAAAATGTTCAAATGTGTGTGTGAATTCCTAGGGGACCTAACTGTTGAGGTCATCGGTCCCTAGACTTACACACTACTTAATCTAACTTAAACTAGCTTACGCTAACGACAACACACACACCCATGCCCCAGGGAGGAGTCGAACCTCGGGCGGGAAGCACTGTGCAATCCGTGACATGGCGCCTCAAATCGCGCAGTCACTCTGGGAGACTAGGTGGTGGTCAACATTGCTGTACACGCCGGTACGTCTAATATCCAGTAGCACATCTTCTTGCATTGATGCATGACTGTATTCGCCGCAGCACAAGTTTATCATGGCACTGTTGGTCCAGATCGTCCCACTCCTCAACGGCAATTCGACGTAGATCCCTCAAAGTGATTTGGGGGTCACGTCGTCCATAAACAGCCCTTTAAATCTATCCTAGGCATGTACGATAGGGTTCATGTCTGGAGAACATGCTGGCCCCTCTAGGCGAGCGATGTTGTTCTCCCGAAGGAAGTCATTTACAAGATGTGCACGATGGGGGCGCGGATTGTCGTCCATGAAGACGAATGCCTCGCCAATATGCTGCCGATATGGTTACACTATCGGTCGGAAGATGGCATTTACGTATCGTACAGCCGTTACGGCGCCTTCCGTGACCACCAGCGACGTACGTCGGCCCCATATAATGCCACCCCAGAACAGTAGGGAACCTCCACCTTGCTGAACTCGCTGGACAGTGTGTCTAAGGCATTCAGCCTGACCGAGTTGCCTCCAAACATGTCTCCGACGATTGTCTGGTTAAAGGCATATGCGACACTGATCGGTGAAGAGAACGTGATGCCCGTCCTGAGCTGTCTATTCGTCATGTTGTTGGGCCGATCTGTACCGCGCTGCATAGTGTCGTGGTTTCAAGGATGGACATCGCCATGGACGTCGGTAGTGAAGTTGCTCATCATGTAGCTTATTACGCACAGTTTGAGTCATAACACGACGTCCTATGGCTGCACGAAAAGCATTATTCAACACTGTGGCGTTGCTGTCAGGGTTCCTCCGAGCCATAATCCTAAGGTATCGGTCATCCACTGCAGTAGTAGCCCTCCGGCGGCCTGAATGAGGCATGTCATCGACAGTTCCTGTCTCCCTGTATCCCCTCCATGTCGCTTTGGTTCACTCCGAGACGCCTGGACACTTTCCTTGTTGAGAGCCCTTCCTGGCACAAAGTAACAATGCGGACGCGATCGAACAGCGGTATTGACTGTCTAAGCATGGTTGAACTACAGACAACACGAGCCTTTTACCTCCTTCCTGGTGGAATGACTGGAACTGATAGGTTGTCGGACCCCCTCCGGCTAATAGGCGCTGCTCATGCATGGTTGTTTAGATCTTTGGGCGGGTTTAGTGACATATCTGAAGAGTCAGAGGGACTGTGTCTGTGATACAATATCCACAGTCGACGCCTATCTTCAGCAGTTCTGAGAAATGGGGCGATGTAAAACTTTGTTTGATGTGTGTATTCTGTTAGGAGGTGTGTAGCGTTTCCCGGTGTTGTGTTGGCAGAAGAGCCAACACCGTGTTACTAGTGGGGGCCGAAATGCACGCGTTTTACCTCACGCAGGCTGGCGTGAGGAGGGAAGGATTCTACTGACGTGAGGTCTGGAACATGACAAGGAATTACAATTCAGAAAGCGGACGTAATTACTTTGATACTTAACTTTAATCCATTAATGATGAACGTCGCTCTTGACGGTACATGATTCACAATATTATCTGTTCACAATAGTAACTGAATACGGCGCCTTGTTAGGTCGTAGCAAATGACGTAACTGAAGGCTATGCTAAACTGTCGTCTCTGCAAATGAGAGCGTATGCAGACAGTGAACCATCGCTAGCAAAGTCGGTTGTACACTGTACAACTGGGGCGAGTGCTAGTGAGTCTCTCTAGACTAGACTTGCCGTGTGGCGGCGCTCGGTCTGCAATGACTGATAGTGCCGACACGCGGGTCCGACGTATACTGACGGACCGCGGCCGATTTAAAGGCTACCACCTAGCAAGTGTGGTGTCCGGCGGTGACACCTCACCCGGAACCACATTTTTATCACCTGTTTACAAATATGTAGTCGTGATTTGCCACCTATTTTCAGTCTTATACTGTTTTTCGCATATCTACTGGTTCTTATGTAGGCAGTATACGGATACAGTAAATATGTCCAATTGACAGTAGGTCACATTTATGCAGGGTGGTTCCGTGATGATGTTATTACCTCTGGGGGATGACGGAGAATGGTAAATGTATCAGTTTGAGATAAGCGACCCTATTGGGGAAACGACTGAGCCGGAAGTTCGTAGCGAGAAATGCGAGAATCGTCCTGATATGTCTGAAAGTGGACTACTTCTACTGAAAACTGTTTGCTATCCATATTCTGAGAAATGGTAATGTGGACCAAAACAAGAAAAAACCTTGCATTAAACATGGGCTCTAAAGTTCATACCTTAGGAGCTAGGAACGCTTGTTCATCTTTGCTACTGCGAAACGACATCCGCTTACTGTACAAGTGCTCATAGCTATTAAGGTGTGCATTTTAAAGCCCATCTCTAATGGACATATTTTTCTTGTTGTGGTCCATACTATCACCTTTGAAAATTGCCCAGCAACAACAGCACCAATACGTGTATCACTGTCAGAGGTAGCAGAACGATTTTCTCTTGTAACTTTTTATTTGGTCATTTGCAGACCAGTGTCCTTTACCTCAAATTCCTACATTTTCCTTTATCCATCATCACACAGTCATCCTATATTCTCCGCTGACGATGGGCTCTATGCGGTTATTTCATGCAGCGTTGCTTGTCTGTCAGCACAGACAACTCTGCACAAACGCCGTTGCTCTCGGTCGTTAAGTGAAGGCCGTCGGCCACCGCGTTGTCCGTGGTGAGAGGTGATGCCTGGACTCTGGTATCCTCGGCGCACTCTTGACACTGTGAGCCACCAAATATTAAATTCCCTAACGATTTTCGAAATGGAATATCCTGTGCATCTAGTTCCAACTACCATTCCGCGTTCAAAGTCTGTTAATTCGCTTCGTGCGGCCACAATCACGTCAGATCAGAAACCTTTCCAAGTGGATTACCTTAGTAAAAACGACGGCTCCGACAATGTTCTGCCCTTTTATAGTCCTTTATGCGATGCTACCGCCATCTATATATGTGTCTATCATTATCCCATAACGTTCCTCACCTCAGAGTATTGTTTCATTCCTACGCTTCGCCTGCACAAGCGTGGAATTGAGTATATTGCTTCGACATTAAGATTTTCTTACACATCACTATCATTTCTCTATAGGGTGATTCCATGATGCTGTCACAAATTTCAGGGATGATGGATAATGCTAAATGCATCAATCTGAAATAAGTACCCTAGTGCATAAACGACCGTATCGAAAGGTCTAAGTTCCGTTTGAGGCTGGCGCAGCGCTAAAACTAAGGGCCCAAACTTCCAAACCCTCATTGTGAAGTACAGAATTCGCTCTGAATCCTACAGAACTCCCTTTGATAGTCTCCACTGTTGATGAGCTAGAAACTGCGCATCTGATTTTATGTCAGAGAGAATGAAAATCCTAAGTCTTCTACTTCTACTACTACTCCATCCAAACAGGCCTCGGAAGACCCAACGGTATCGACCGACCGCTGCGTCATCCTCAACCGATAGGCGTCACTGAATGCGGACGTGGAGAGGCACGTGGTCAGCACACCGCTCTCTCGCCCGTTGTCAGTTTCCCTGACCGGAGCCGCTACTTCTCAGTCAGTTAGCTCCTCAGCTGGCCACACGAGGGCTGAGTGCACCCCACTCGCCAACAGCGCTTGCCAGACCTGGACAGTCAACTAGCGAAGTGCTAGACAAGCCCGACAGCTCGTAACTTCGGCGATCTGAATGGAAACTGTGTTACCATAGTGGCAAGGTCGTTGGAAATACTAATTCTGTGATACAGTAATTATGACCTCCATTTACGTGCACAAGTTTCACTAGCTGCTACATTTTCAACAGTTGTTGAAAATGGCGTCTCCCAAAGTCAATGCAGGCATGGTACCATCACAGAAAATTGTGTTGTACCCGTCGTAAGACACTTGGTGTCATTTGAAGACTGTCGCAGGCAGCGAGAATGTTTGCCTTCAATCTGGACAGGCGTATTGTATACAGGACGTTTCACATGGCTGCACAAGAATAAATTGTGGTGAGGTGAAGTGAACGTACTGGCCACGAAACAGGACCTCCTTCGCCTATCCACGTTTCACGAAATGTCTCATCCAGATGTTCACGAAGCCACAGTGCAAAGTGAGACCGAACTCCGTCATACTGGAACGACATCCGTCGACGAATAGCAAGTGGGATATGTTCCAGGAATCTGGATAGTGTGTCTCTGATGAACAGTGTGTACATTAGTGCATCAAAACGATTCTCGCTTATAACTTCCGAGTCGGTCGATTCTGGACCAGGACCCCTTACCTTAAAGTGATACATTTACTGTTCTCCATCATCCACGGAAGTTCGTAATATCGTCACGACATCAACCTGTGCATTACACAGTACATAATGACAGCCTCTGTAAATCAATGATTAGCGTTGCTGCCTTTGGTGTGCAAGGCCCTAGGTTGGATTCCCGAAGCCTCCTCGGATTTTTCTGAACGGTGTATATTCGGCCTTAAGAGGCCTAATGAGGAACTGCTTGAATAAAAAGGCAGTCGCATTGTAAGGGGTTGGTAACGTGCTGATCACATGTCCGACGATCATACATCGCTTCTCGTACTGCCTTGTAGGCACCAGGTAACCAGTCAGAATAGCGCTAAGGCCTAATCCGCAATCAGTGTTTTGGCTTACCTTTGTTTTATACATAACCCTCCCTGTTCCCAGTTCAAAACTTGGCCTTACTAACATGCTGAAGATCGGCTGAAGGATAATGGGGAGTGGCACTGCTGTGAAAATTTAGAGAACCGATGATGTAGGCTGACCACCAACCTACGTTTCGCGTTAAGGACCACGAAGATAAGATACGAGAAATTAGAGAGCGTTGTGCGGCATATAGACGGTCGTTTTTCCCTCGCTGTATTTGCAATTGGAACAGAAAAGGAAATGACTAGTAGCGGTACAGGATACCCTGAAAGGGTACAGTACCGTCCGACATTGAAAATAGGTACAACATACTTCATTATTTTTGTCAGAACAACACATTTTTTTTTTGTAAAATAACTCAATTTCAATTAATACAGCGAAGCCGGATACCAGTGTGGGAAAGAATGACAATCTATTTATTTAATTGATCACATGTGCACTCCCACAAAGTAAATCCCTACATCCAGTTGAGATCTGTGAAATGAATGAATGTATGGTCGTCTGTTAACCGCAGATAGTGAATGTGAATATATGATCATCTTTGAGTTGATCCTTTGGCCACCTTTGGTGGGACCAAAGAGATGAAATTTACCTGAGCTTTGAGCACCTGAAATGTGGCTGACCAATACGGTAGCAAGGTGCTCCCCCACTTCAGCAGAGGTGCGAGAGGACCTCGAGAACGGCCATGTTTCAGCACTCTGCCGCTGGATCTTGTGCTGTTATGACCTGTTTTAGTTGTGCTCCGTAATAACGAAAGAGTGGAGACATGGTATGCATGTGGAATATTTAAGAGTAGTTTGAAATAATAGTTTCTCTATTTCAGGAACTTTTGTGGGGAGAATTAAATGTCAGGCAGGTAATATTAATGGGATTGTCTTCGGAAGTGACCAACGGTCACAATGAAACCACGTGTAGCAATAAGTTGAAATACTTCCGTGTGCTCAAGTTAAGCTGAATTACTAGCGTGTGTACAATAAGTTGAAATATTTAAGAAATAGCGTGTGTACCATAAGTTGAAATATTTAAGAAATGTCGTGTGCAGGACTTGAAATTAGAGACGAGTACTTCCACGTGGTGAGTACTGTGTGAGTCTCAAACTGTGTATGAGACAAAGGATAAAGAGAAGTACTCGTCCATGGTATCAGTTGAGGACTCGCGTGTGTGATGAATACGTTCTGAATATTACTTTGCGTGATATGATTCCGTGTGACGCTAGATTCAAACTCTGAGAGAGAAACAAGGTGAGTCGGCCGTCTATCCAGCAACGCCACTTGGCTTGCATTGCACAGGAAGACGTGCATATATCTCCAGAGTTCATAGTAGGAAAGTAGAATTACGAAGTGGGGCAGTGTCGTGTGAAACTGGGATAAATATTAATTGAAGTGGGAAAGCTGAAAGTGATAATGTTGTGACTATTACTTGTGTAGTATTTCATATTGTAGTGTGGTGCATGTCATGTAATTTGGGTATGTGTGGTTTGCATGGGAGAGTAGCGAGGTAGTTTCGAAAGATTAGTGGGTTATGCTTGTTCCTTCTGTACCGCTCGGTCTGGAGGAAAGTTTCGTGATGATGATTGTGAGAGTCGAAGTGTGAGAAATAATAAAAGATCCACTATCCTATCCAGAAAGTGCACTGTAGCGTTAAATAATTACGAGACCATAATATAGAGATTCACCAATGTAAAGCCATGCCCATTG
Source organism: Schistocerca piceifrons (assembly GCF_021461385.2). Lineage (NCBI taxonomy): Eukaryota > Metazoa > Arthropoda > Insecta > Orthoptera > Acrididae > Schistocerca > Schistocerca piceifrons. Next base: position 1,078,567,921 of record NC_060139.1, read on the forward strand.
GGCGGAATTTCTCATGTGTTATTGTTGTAGGTTATAGAATTTGTGTGTTTAGGTTCTAGAATTTATCGGAATAAATAAGATAGTGAAAAGAAAAAGATTGGTGGACTTTTCCTTCGAATTGTATGTTGTCATGATGTCCCGAATTTATAATGTGTGCGCCATTCATGTTCAGTGCGGTGGCCACGTGTTGATAAAAGCCGTTAAATAAAAGACATAAAGAAAATGTGGTATTGCCAGTGCGTAGTGAACAGTCTGAGTTCTGTAAATCACTAATAGTCAGATGTGCGTTTCCGTTGCGTATTATTCATACAGGAGGATAATTTTTAACTTAATTGTGAGTGCGAGAGTTCATGTTACTCGATAAATAAGAATGAATCCACTCGCTTGGCAGACCACTCATCTTGCAGGCCTGATTGCTTGATGCCACAGTATGAGCAAGGCATGTGGGTGCCTCTCAACCCTCCACCACACACCATGTGGTGGTTTGTATGTAGATGTAGAGTGGAGTAAATAATTGTTTCATTCAGCGAGTGCACCAGTGTATCGGTGTCCAGGGTCACCACTTTGAGCACCTTTAAATGTTCTACTCCTGGGCAGTGGTACAGCAGAGTCAAAGTCAATGTTGTGTTATGTAATTAATAACGTTGTGTTTCAGTGAATGGCACACTGTGATACATGTTTGAATAGGTCTTTAGGAGAGGAAATAAATTACCGAATAAAAAATACAGGGTGCCATTTAAAAAAGCCATATCGCTGTTCACATCATTGTAAAAAACAAAGCTGAAACGAAGGAAATTGTGCTGATTGATGTCCCCCTGACGACTAAAGAACATTTGCTTGAAACATTTTGTAATTTGCATCTGGACAAACAGTTATTTAGGGTGGTCAAGATAAATGGGTTACCCTGTATAATTGCGAAAGTGTTGCCGGAGCAGGAACTCTCGGTTATGTCCCATAAGCGCTCGATGGGATTCATGGCAGGCGATCGGGGTGGCCAAATCATTCTCTCAACTGTCAAGAATGTTCTTCAGACTGATCATCAACAACTGTGGCCTGGTGACATGGCGCATCGTCATCCATAAAAATTCTGTCGTTTGGAAACATGAAGGCCACGAATGGCTGCAAATGGTCTACAAGTAGCTGAACATAGCCGTTTCCAGTCAAAGATCCTTGTAGACGCAACCCACACCATTACGAAACCACCACCAGCTTGCACAGTGCCTCGTTGACATGTTGGGTGCACGGCTTCGTGAGGTCTGCACCACTCTCGAACCACACCGTCAGCTCTCACCAACTGGAATCGGAATTCATCTGACCAGGACTCTGACTTCCAGTCGTCTAGCGTCATACTGATATTAAAATTAAATCACTACCATTAGCTGCTGATAGGCGTTGATATACAACGGGGACAATTGAAAATGTGTCCCCGACTGTGACTCGAATCCGGGATTGCCTGCTTACATGGCAGATGCTCTATCCATCTGAGCCACCGAGGGCACAGAGGATAGTACGACTGCAGAGACTTATCGCCGGCACGCCCCCCGTGAGACCCTTGTAACTTATAGTCCACACACTACATTCGTAGTGCCCCTGCCATTATACCCATTACTCGCGGCAGACAATCCACGGAGTCCCGTAAGAGTTCAGGCAATTCGTGTGCATCCGCACTGAAGAAAGTTAGCGTTAACGATCTGTTCTTTCGGACATGTCCGGAAGAAGAGATGCTGTCTTCATATCGTACCGAAATTGTCGCGAGCCCAGCAGAGTCGCTGCAGGTGATGTCGTGCTGTTAGCAAAGGCACCCCCGTCGGTCTTCTGTTGTCATAGCCCATTGACGTCAAATTCTGACGCGTTTTCCTAACGGATACGTTCGTCGTACGTTCTACATTGATTGGTGCGGTTGTATCATGCAGTGCTGCTTGTCTGTTAGAACAGACAACTCTATGTGAACGCCGCTACTCTCGGTCGTTAAGTAAAGTCCGTCGGCCACTTCGCTGTCCACTCTGAGACGTAATGCTCGAAATGCGGTATTCTCGGCACAGTGTTTATACCACGGGTTCTTGCATATTGAATACCCTATAAATTTGCGAAATGGAATGTCCCATCCTTCTAGCTCGAACTACCATTCCGCGTTCAGCGTCTGTTTATTCCGGTCGTGCGGCCGTAATCACGTCGGGAATCTTTTCAGATGAATCACCTGAGTACAAAGGACAGCTCCGCCAACGCACTCCCCTTTTATAACTTGTGTACGTGATACTGTCGTCATCCGTAAATGTACGTATCGCTATCTCATTACTTTTGTATCTTCAGTTTACAAACAAAAACTTCAATAACCGTGAACATGTCGAGGCAAGAAGGAAAGTACCGTGTTCAGTCAATAACGACATAGGTGCCGGCCGTTGTGTCCGAGCGGTTCTAGGCGCTTCAGTCCGGAACCGCGCTGCTGCTACGGTCGCAGGTTCGAATCCTGCCTCGGGCATGGATGTATGTGATGTCCTTAGGTTAGTTATGTTTAAGTAGTTCTAAGGCTACGTGACTGATGGCCTCAGACGTTAAGTCCCATAGTGCTTAGAGCAATTTGAACTATTTGAAGGACATAGGTATATTGGGGTAGTTGGTGTTGTTGCCCCGGATGATGATTACACGAATATTTAGTCAGGATTTGTAAGCGGTGGGTCCTCGAGGTACGGCAATACGCGAACACCGAAAAGTAAGTTTAAACAGTTTTATTAACAAAGGCTGATTATAAAACACGGACGCTACACATTCCCATCATCACTGTGTCTGACTTCCTAATTACGGTCCCATCGAAAGGCTCCGTGGTGAGCTAAGAAAAGAGACGTATTCGTTCCGGAGGCCACGCCAGTTAAAACGGCGCGCTGCGGACGGCGGCCGGTTGCTCACTCCCTGCATCGCACTGCGGCCGGACGCACATCTACTGACCGAGCAAATGGTCAGCATTCCAGATAGGCCGGCTGGAGAGCGCGTGTTACGTACCGTACAACTGCGTGCAACCCGTAGACCGTTGCATAGGCTTATAAAAGTTGTATTACAAAGGGCACAATAGAAATTCGCGTTAGTTCAGCAGTTAAGATAAAAATTATCATTCTCATTAATTCGTAAATCGCTCAGGTCGTTCTTACTTGATATTGCTCCTATTCAGCATCACATTCTTAAAAACGTGTGAAATTCAAAACTCGAAACAGGAAAGTGCAAAAGTGTTCAAAAATGGCCCTGAGCACTATGAGACTTACCTTCTGAGGTCATCAGTCCCCTAGAACGCAGAACTACTTAAACCTAACTAACCTAAGGACATCACACACATCCATGCCCGAGGCAGGGTTCTAACATGCGACCGTAGCGGTCGCCCGGTTCCAGACTGTAGCGCCTAGAACCGCTCGGCCACTCCGGCCAGCTGCAAAAGTGTCCCAATGCAAGCAGTGCGAGCTGACTTGTAGATAAAGTCGATCGAACTAACGCACTCATCAGAAAGGACACACTTATATTTACATACTGGTATCTTAACATCGAAATTCATAGAACGTACTTCAATTAAACTACTAAGAATGTATCAGAACCTACTAGGCAACGGGAAGGTTTGTAAGCCCTCCGCCACCATTGGGTGGTTTGCGGAGTATAAATGTAGATGTAGATGTAGAAGAAAAGGTACTGTATTTCAGTGCGATGCAAACCATCAAGACATCAGCTATTAATTTACAATGTCTCGCATCTATTCATTACGTTGCATTAACCACGAATAATACGCGGCTGTATCTTGTATCCGTGGTCCAGGGGTGCCGGCACGGTAGCTCAGCGTGTTCGGTCAGAGGGTTAGTTGCCCTCTGTAATAAAAAAACGGAGTCAATCGATCAACAACGAACTTAAAACGGATGTCACGACGTCCGCCCCGAGCAGATACAACGAACGAGAGAGGAAAAAAAAAGGGGGTAGCGTCTTTGATTCATAATCAAAACGTCTTCGGTCCCGGGTTCGATCCCCGCCACTGCCTAAATTTTGATAAATAATCAGCATTGGCTGCCGAAGACTTCCGGCATAAGAAGTCAGCCTCATTCTGCCAACGGCCTTGTCAAAAGAGGGCGGAGGAGCGGATAGAGGTTCAGGGCACTCTCTTGTCCTAGGGGTGGGAAATTGCCCCTAAAGGCGGAAGAATCAGCAATGATCAACGACATGAGGATGCAGAAGGCAATGGAAACCACTGCATTAAAGACACGTAACGTGTATCCACAGGACATGTGGCCTGTATTTGAAGAAGTGTCATGATGATCTCTCCATTGGCAAAAGATTCCAAAATAGTCCCCCATTCGGATCTCCTGGAGGGGACGGCCAAGGGGGAGGTTACCATGAGAAAAAGATTGAATAATCAACGAAAGGATAACGTTCTACGAGTCGGGGCGTGGAATGTCAGAAGCTTGAACGTGGTAGGGAAACTAGAAAATCTGAAAAGGGAAATGCAAAGGCTCAATCTCGATATAGTAGGGGTCAGTGAAGTGAAGTGGAAGGAAGACAAGGATTTCTAGTCAGATGAGTATCGGGTAATATCAACAGCAGCAGAAAATGGTATAACAGGTGTAGGATTCGTTATGAATAGGAAGGTAGGGCAGAGGGTGTGTTACTGTGAAGAGTTCAGTGACAGGGTTGTTCTAATCAGAATCGACAGCAGACCAACACCGACAACGATAGTTCAAGTATACATGCCGACGCCGCAAGCTGAACATGAACAGATAGAGAAAGTGTATGAGGATATTGAAAGGGTAATGCAGTTTGTAAAGGGGGACGAAAGTCTAATAGTCATGGGCGACTGGAATGCAGTTGTAGGGGAAGGAGTAGAAGAAAAGGTTACAGGAGAATATGGGCTTGGGACAAGGAATGAAAGAGGAGAAAGACTAATTGAGTTCTGTAACAAGTTTCATCTAGCAATAGTGAATACCCTGTTCAAGAATCACAAGAGGAGGAGGTATACTTGGAAAAGGTCGGGAGATACGGGAAGATTTCAATTAGATTACATCATGGTCAGACAGAGATTCCGAAATCAGATACTGGATTGTAAGGCGTACCCAGGAGCAGATATAGACTCAGATCACAATATAGTAGTGGTGAAGAGTAGGCTGAAGTTCAAGACATTAGTCAGGAAGAATCAATACGCAAAGAAGTGGGATACGGAAGTACTAAGGAATGACGAGATACGTTTGAAGTTCTCTAAAGCTATAGATACAGCAATAAGGAATAGCGCAGTAGGCAGTACAGTTGAAGAGGAATGGACATCTCTAAAAAGGGCCATCACAGAAGTTGGGAAGGAAAACATAGGTACAAAGAAGGTAGCTGCGAAGAAACCATGGGTAACAGAAGGAATACTTCAGTTGATTGATGAAAGGAGGAAGTACAAACATGTTCCGTGAAAATCAGGAATACAGAAATACAAGTCGCTGAGGAATGAAATGAATAGGAAGTGCAGGGAAGCTAAGACGAAATGGCTGCAGGAAAAATGTGAAGACATCGAAAAAGATATGATTGTCGGAAGGACAGACTCAGCATACAGGAAAGTCAAAACAACCTTTGGTGACATTAAAAGCAACGGTGGTAACATTAAGAGTGCAACGGGAATTCCACTGTTAAATGCAGAGGAGAGAGCAGATAGGTGGAAAGAATACGTTGAAAGCCTCTATGAGGGTGAAGATTTGTCTGATGTGATAGAAGAAGAAACAGGAGTCGATTTAGAAGAGATAGGAGATCCAGTATTAGAATCGAAATTTAAAAGAGCTTTGGAGGACTTACGGTCAAATAAGGCAGAAGGGATGGATAACATTGCATCAGAATTTCTAAAATCATTGGGGGAAGTGGCAACAAAACGACTATTCACGTTGGTGTGTAGAATATATGAGTCTGACGATATACCATCTGACTTTCGGAAAAGCATCATCCACACAATTCCGAAGATGGCAAGAGCTGACAAGTGCGAGAATTATCGCACAAGCAGCTTAACAGCTCATGCATCGAAGCTGCTTACAATAATAATATACAGAAGAATGGAAAAGAAAATTGAGAATGCGCTAGGTGACGATCAGTTTGGCTTTAGGAAAAGTAAAGGGACGAGAGAGGCAATTCTGACGTTACGGCTAATAATGGAAGCAAGACTAAAGGAAAATCAAGACACTTTCATAGGATTTGTCGACCTGGAAAGAGCGTTCGACAATATAAAATGGTGCAAGCTGTTCGAGATTCTGAAAAAAGTAGGGGTAAGCTATAGGGAGAGACGGGTCATATACAATATGTACAACAACGAAGAGGGAATAATAAGAGTGGACGATCAAGAACGAAGTGCTCGTATTAAGAAGGGTGTAAGACAAGGCTGTAGCCTTTCGCCCCTACTCTTCAATCTGTACATCGAGGAAGCAATGATGGACATAAAAGAAAGGTTCAGGAGTGGAATTAAAATACAAGGTGAAAGGATATCAATGATAAGATTCGCTGATGACATTGCTATCCTGAGTGAAAGTGAAGAAGAATTAAATGATCTGCTGAACGGAATGAACAGTCTAATGAGTACACAGTATGGTTTGAGAGTAAATCGGAGAAAGGCGAAGGTAATGAGAAGTAGTAGAAATGAGAACAGCGAGAAACTTAACATCAGGATTGACGGTCACGAAGTCAATGAAGATAAGGAATTCTGATACCTAGCCAGTAAAGTAACCAATGACGGACGGAGCAAGGAGGACATCAAAAGCAGACTCACTATGGCAAAAAAGGCATTTCTGGCCAAGAGAAGTCTACTAATATCAAATACCGGCCTTAATTTGAGGAAGAAATTTCTGAGGATGTACGTCTGGAGTACAGCATTGTATGGTAGTGAAACATGGACTGTGGGAAAACCGGAACAGAAGAGAATCGAAGCATTTGAGATGTGGTGCTATAGACGAATGTTGAAAATTAGGTGGACTGATAAGGTAAGGAATGAGGAGGTTCTATGCAGAATCGGAGAGGAAAGGAATATGTGGAAAACACTGATAAGGAGAAGGGACAGGATGATAGGACATCTGCTAAGACATGAGGGAATGACTTCCATGGTACTAGAGGGAGCTGTAGAGGGCAAAAACTGTAGAGGAAGACAGAGATTGGAATACGTCAAGCAAATAATTGAGGACGTAGGTTGCAAGTGCTACTCTGAGATGAAGAGGTTAGCACAGGAAAGGAATTCGTGGCGGGCCGCATCAAACCAGTCAGTAGACTGATGACCAAAAAAAAGTATCTTAGCATCTCTTGAAGGCTCTATTCGTTGATACTGTATGTTATTAGCTGACATTTATTTGTAACAAATTGTATCAATACTGTTGTGTTTTTGGTAGATTCTTAATGTGCCGTTATCTTAAACAGCCGTAGTGTATTTTCATAATTCGAAGGTTACATAAATTCTTTAACCAACAGTATCACGTTTCCCTCATTTTCTTACAACAGCTATCGATGTGTTTTCAAAAGATTTTTAATTTGCTCGTGCTTATAAACAGCATATACACATATGCGCCTCAACTGGTATCCAATATGGCGCCTCCTGGCCCTGTGCTGAACAGAGATTGCGTCGAGTGACGTAGGAGGCGTTCTTCCATCTCACCGGTCTGCGTTCAAACGCACGTTCAGAATATCAGACGTTCTAAGAATATCGCTCTGCATGTTCTGAAAGACTTGCCAACGTGCTTCTTCCTATGACATTAGAATTCGTCACGCTCAACGCTGGTGTTCGAATGCACGGTCCGTGTGCCGACGGCTTTGGGGGGGGGGGGGGGGGGAGGTAAGGACGTCTAATGGGCCGATGTGGAGCAGGAGGGGCAACACAGCAGATTTTAATTTTCACTGTCTATACTTTTACAAACAAATTCATAAAAATTTGTCAGCATGTCCAGGAGGGATCAGGATTCACACTCATAGCAATGGAAGTTCAAAAACATAACAAAATAAACTTTTGCACAGCATACAAACCATACTTACAGATGTATGAAACACTAGATTTTATTTAATTTATGATAAAAAAAAGAATGACCTATTACATTTTGAACTTCGTGTTTAGAAAAAGCCCAAATGTTATTGTTAATTATCTCAATTTTTCCACAGTTATTAAGGGTACACAGAATCGGAATTTGGGTTTAAAAATCGATTTTCGTTTTATTGATGTATTGTATTCCACCAAGTTTCCTCTTTAAAATGACGTATGGTATATAGCTCTACTAGATTTATAACTATTTTATTTTTATGGATTTGTGAGATTGAGTATTGCGCTTTAGTTTTTGGCAGTACATTTATGTGACATGAATTCAAATATCCCGCTTTCCAGCGACTCTTTATACACTATTTGTTCGAAAATGTTTCCTTCTGATTTCCTCAAGTTACTCTTTGACTTTGTGACAGAATTGTTTGTAAACAGTGTACTTTATGAAAGTTGTTGTTGTCGAGTTATTTCGTATTTAGTTCTTCCTTTTTCGCAGTGAAAATGCCTAGAGGTAGAGCAGAAGTGTTTAAAAAGCGTGTGAACTGGCAAACGAAAAGAAATGATGATTCATTAGCAAAGCAAAGCAAATCTTCATCATCACTGTTGCAAAATGTGAGTCCACTTACTACTGATTGGCCGAACCAACTTACTACAAATGAAAACAGCGCTTTTCATAAAAAACTAAGAGTTTTGGAAGAGAAATATAATTTACTTGATAAAGGGAAAGAAGTTTTTGAACGTATTGATACGAGTATATTGTGCGAAGCTCTTGAATGTAGTGTGTGCTGCAAAAAATGTCATGTCGTGACCTCACAGTAGCTTTTGATGGCACGTGGCAGAAAAGGGGTCACATCTGCAACAATGGTTTTGTAACAGCAACTAGCGTTGACACTGGCAAGGTTATTGATGTTGCAATAATGTCTAAATATTGTCTACGGGACGTTAAACACTAACCACCACCATCTAAATATTGTAGATGGATGACAGGCTGAAAAATGAACATAGTGATGACTGTGTTGCTAATTATTATGGTAGTAGTGGCGGAATGGAGGTTTCTGGGGAGAAATAAAATTTTCATCGCTGTTCAGAGTAGTATAATGTTCGCTATGTCAAGTATCTGGGAGATGGTGACTCTAAAGCATTCAAATAAGTTTTGGAAAGCAAACCATATGGGAACAGAGTAAATATAAGCAAACTTGAATGAGTCGGACGTGTGCAGAAGAGAATGGGTGCCAGGCTGAGAAGGTTGAAATCAGGTATGAAAGGGAAAAAATTGCATGGCAAAGGAAGATTGACTAATTACATAACTGATAAAATTCAGAATTTGTATGGCCTTGAAATCAGGCAAAATACAGGCAATCTTGAAGAAATGAGGAAAGCTATATGGGCTTTGTATTTCCACACCGCATCCACAGATGAGCACCCAGAACGTGGTTTGTGCCCCAAAGGTGAAAAGAGCTGGTGTAAATACAATAGGGGACTAACTACTGGAGAGAAATACATTCACCACCACAGTCTACCATTAGCCATTATGGAAGAAATAAAGCCCATTTTCAAAAATCTGGCTGATAGAAGTCTTCTGAAGAAATATCTTCACGGAAAAACGCAGAACCCCAACGAGTGCTTGAGTAGTGTGGTATGGTATCGTCTCCTAAAAACAGTGTTCGTCGGAATTAATGCACTACATTTTGGTGTGTATGATGCTGTGGAAACCTTCAATCTTGGGAATATAACAAAATGACAGGTCCTTCAAAAGTTGGAGTTGCGTGTTGGTTCCCGTACAGTACGTGCACAGACTTAGGCTTGCTGGCAATATAACCAAGACATTAGTGAGAAAAGCAAGACAGGTGCAGAGGGGTGCCAAAAGAAGACTTGAAGATGATTATAAAGACTGTGAAGGGGGTATTGACTATGGATGAAGAATGTTTTTATCACCTTTCTCCGTTTCCCGTAAGTTTGCTTTTTTACTTCTTCTAGGGACATTATCTCAGCTACTGGTGCACCTAGAAGTCTGAAATTATTATGATAATCACATGGGTTTCCTTTACACACTGAAACAACGATTTTTTAATTATTTTCTTTACAAAACACTGAGGGGTGATAACCTAGTAAAAATGATTGGAAAAAATTTACTTAAAAATAAATGTAAAATATGTCTGTAAAAATACTTCGACAATGAACTGTGTTTTCAGTACTGTTACAACATATCAATGCACATACAGTAAAAATTTTATCTCTCTGTCTCCAGTAGATTGTGCGAAAATGTTCCCTACAGTAGGCACATTTTAACATTGCGGGGATAGGCGCTTAATATATTTGGAAAATTCTAGAGTTTCATACACCTGTAAGTATGGATTGTATTCTGTGCAAAATTCATCGAAGAATCTCTCTTACTTATTGAAGAAAAGTGTACCTATAGCAACAAATGCAGGCAATAGTAAGTGAAAAAATGATGGAATTTCACATGTAAAAAATTATTTTGTTATGTTTTTGAACTTCCACTGCCTTGAGTGTGAATCCTGAATCCTTCCTGGTCATGCTGACAAATTTTTTATGAATTTGTTTGTAAAAGTATAGACAGTGGAAATTAAAATCTGCTGTGGTGCCTCTCCTGCTCCAAGTCGGCTCGTTTGGCGTCCTACACCCTTAAAGGAAGTGCATAAGCGAAGCACAGACGAACGGGAAACCATTTTAGAGGCGGTATTGTCTGCAAATGAGAAAATCTACTGAAACAAACGGTTCTGACCATTTATGAAAAGCGTTCGAAGAACGGTGAAACCCACGAGTAGGCGACACAATATTCGAAGTCCTTGCGTAACTTATCACGTGCATTTATCTGATTTAAAAATGTTTGCAGTAAACTAAAGTTAGCTGTTCTGAAGTCCTCGAGTTTACTACTCTCAAAAAATATTTGCACGTTTTCCAACGACCAAAATTTTATCTCTGGTGTGTGACATCACCTTTAGACGAGAGTATAGTCAACCTAGAAATAAAAATTAAGTGTATTTGCCAAATTAATGAGACGCCACCCAGTTCGCACATAGGCGGTTCAACTACGTCACGCTATGGAAGGCCTGACGCTTTCCATAAAGTTTTTTGGTGAGGTCCTTTTGAGTTGTATTTTACCATATACCGAATTAATTAAAATTATTAGACAGAAAATCTGAAGGGAGGGAACATATTTATGTAATACTACGCGTAATTGCCAGAAAGTGTTTTCTCATTTACGTGTAGCGTATTGTCCCAAAAAAACTCTCCAGTGTACTGTATGTATTTTACCTGTGCTTAATGTCCCGTTTATAAGCGATACGTTTGAAAACTGATGTTAAGTTGATCGTAAGAAAAGATGCATGAAATATAATAATATTGGTATTTGCTTCATATTTTTATATGAAGCAAATACAAATATGTACGACTGTACATAACCAGTAACTCATACCCTCCCCAAAACACTATTCTTCAAACATTCGAACTTCCACGTGAAAATGTCATATCTCGTGAAATATGTGTCGTACAATGATATAATTTTGCTGTTACATAGATTGGTATATGTGGGTACTGGCATCAAAATATATTGCGAATAGTCAGTAGTAAAGAACTAATAAATGAAAACGTAATACCTGATACTAGAGTTACACTGCACGAACAGAGAAAATGTACAGCCAAACATTTCTGCATTCATTGTTTTGTGGGCGGTGTCAGCGAGAAAAATTTCCAGAAGGTCAGACATTACGTGTACAGTTTTTCGTAGTCGCTAAGTGCTCTCTTCCTCAAATTCTAGATGAATAGAGCCTGGGTGACTTGCACGCCATCAGTTACGCTACGTCTAGACGTATATATAGTTTCTAACTTTAATCCTTGTCTTACCTGTGTATCAATTTTTGAATAAGAATATTCTTTCTTAATGAGCAGATTTTTGACAGCGTTTTGCGTATTTAATTTAGGTGAATAAAATAAATTTTTCGTCCCTGCAAGCCATCAGATTCCGATAATCATCTCATATTTTTGGGCCACAGTCAGGTAATAATATTTGAACGATATTTCCGCCATATGACTGTAAAAACTTCTTTATTTCGTATTACTATCATGATTTCGGCCTCAGTCCATTATCAAGAACAGAAATGCTGGGTATAATTAGACGCCGCGCGGTATTAGCCGAGCGGTCTAGGGCGCCGCAGTCATGGACTGTGCGGCTGGTTCCGGCGGGGGTTCGAGTCCTCCCTCAGGCATGGGTGTGTGTGTTTGTCCTTAGGATAATTTAGGTTACGTAGTGTGTAAGCTTAGAGACTGATGACTTAGCAGTTAAGTCCCATAAAATTTCACTCACATTTGAACATTTTTATAATTAGACTTTGTTAAGTGAAGTTATCGTCAAGCTGCACTGAGCTGGATGTCCCAGAGTGTAGATAAGCACAAAACTATGGAAATGTATCACTTTGTACTTACCTGCAAGCTGGGACACCCAGTTCAATGCAGCTTGACGATAGTTTCATTTATCAAAGTCTAATTATACCCAACACTTCTCTTCTTGATAATGGACTAAGGCCGAAATCATGACAGTAATATCTGAATATACGAGGGTAAGTCCATTATTATCAGCAAAGTAGTTATAAAATTTTATTGTAATCAAATAGGAAACTCACAAGAACACCATTTCTCGAAATAGTCTCCTTGCGTTTCAACGCACTTGGTCCATCATTGTACAAGCTTCCCGATGTCCTCATAAAAGAAGGTTCTAGCTTGAGCTGCGAGCCACTAATGCACCGCTACTTTCACAACTTCGTCCGAGGCAAATCGGCGGCTCCTTAATGCCTGTTTCAGTGGACCAAACAAGCGGTAGTCAGAAGGGCAACATCGGGACTATATAAAGGATGATCCAGTACTTCAGATTTGAGTTTCTGGAGCGTTTCAGCAGTGTGGGGAGGAGTATGCGGACGGGTATTGTGCAACAGCAGAACACCTTTTGACAGCAATACTCGGCGTTAGCTTCGAATTGCAGGCTTTAGGCTGGCAGTAAGCATCTCACTGTAACGTACACTGTTTACTGTTGTGTCCTTTTCCCCGTAATGTTCCAGTAGTGGACCTTGTGCGTTCCAGAAAGCCGTAAGCATCAGTTTTCCTGCGGACGGTTGGGTCTTGAACTCTTTCTTGCACAGCGAATTTGGATGTTTTCATTCCATACTCTGCCGTTTACTTTCCGGCTCGTAATGATGGACACATGTCTCGTCACCAATAATGATCCCGTCTAAGAAGTTGTCCCTATAGCGATCCAAATGTTTTTTGCAGATGTCCAACCGCTGTGAGTTGTTTTGAGAGTAATCTTGCACAAACTTTATGAAACCGAAGTAGGCAGAACCATGACTAATTTGCAGACGATGTGCCATTTCGTAAATAGTGAATCGTCTGTTTCAGAGAATTATTTGACGTGAACGCACAATGGTTTCTTCATTTCTGGCGTAACCCTTGTGCGAACATTTCGGAATTTTTCAGGCCATTGGTAGACACTCCGTTGTGACAAAACACTGCTGCCGTACTGTACCGGAAGTCTTCGATTAATTTCGGCCCCTGATACTCCCTCTGACCACAAAAAACGGATCACTGAACGTTGCTCTTCTTTGGTGCAAATAGGGGCGAGATCGGGACTATATGGAGGATGCGTTCAGCGTCTTTAGAAATTCGACCCGTAAGGGGGTGAAAAAAGGGATGAAATTCTCTGTGGAAATATTTCATTAAGCAAGCATTTTTGTATCTACATCTACGAAAATTCGTTTTGACTTCTTTGTCAAAATAAAAAATAGACAGCGGAGCAGCCATGATTAACAGCACGGCAGCGATAACGAAACTAACCCAGCAGCTTCAAAGTTACAAAGATATGACAACAAATAAACAAAGCATGCGTCATCAACGTAAAACAACAGTACTACCAAAATGAACAAAAGTATTAACTAAATCGTGGATAATAATTGATTGGCTCTCGTAAAAGGCAGCGTCCTGACTGACTGACTGACTCATCATCGTCCAGCCCGAACCGCTAAGTATAGAAACTTCAAATTTGGAGATGGTGTGGATTTTATACTGTAGGCGTCGTTTAAGGAGGGATTTTCCGAAATTCCAATCCTAAGGGGGCGAAACAGGGATGATGGGTTTTCTTTGAAAAAAGTCGCTATTAAGGCAATTCTGAAGTTAGACCCACGCAAATTGGTACTTGGTTCCTCGGCTAGAAATAAACAAGTACGAGTTTCAGCATTTTTGGAAATTTAATGCTATGGAGATGAAATAGAGGGTGAAAGCTTTTTTTGAAAATACATCCTTATTAAACAAGTGCTGAGGTATTTCTAAAGCTACATCTATGAACATTGGTATTTGACTTCTCGGTTACAAATTAAAAAGATAAGTGTTTCAGTATCTTTGGAAATTCAACCCGTAAGGGGGTGAAATAAGGGATGAAATTCTCTGCAGAATCATTTCATTATGCAAGCATTTTTGTAGCTACGAAAAATCGCTTTTTACTTAGTCAAAAATAAGAAAAAAAACACGTAAGTTATTGTTCTTGGAAATTCAATCCTTATGGGGGTGGAAAGGGGGATGAATATTTCTATGGAAATATTTCACTATGCAAGCATAAAAATTTGTATTTGGCTTCTGTGTTAGAATAAAATATATGCTTGTCACAGTTTTTTGGAAATTAAACCCATAAGGAGATGAAATACGCTCACACTGATTCACTAACTCACGACGGCCCAGCCCAAAGCGCTAAGGATAGAAACTTGAAGTTTGGAGAGGGTGTACACCCGATACTGCCGGTATTGTTTAAGAAGGGATGGTCGGAAATTCCACTGCTAACGGGGTACAATAGGGGATGAAGGGCCTTTTGAAAGTATATCGGCGTTGAGAGTGTTGTGGTTTGGCAGGAGACGCAAAACCGTGCTACTAGAGGAAGCCGAAAGGCACGCGTGTTAGCTCACGCAGGCTGGCGTGAGGTGTGGAACAGGCCCTGGAAATTAGAATTTAGAAAAAACGGACGTAGCTGGTGGAATACTTAACTTTAATCCATCAATGGTGAACGTCGCTCTTGACGGTACATGATTCAGTATCAATAGTAACTGGTAATGGCGCCTTGCTAGGTCGTAGCAAATGACGTAGCTGAAGGCTATGCTAACTATCGTCTCGGCAAATGAGAGCGTATTTTGTCAGTGAACCATCGCTAGCAAAGTCGGTTGTACAACTGGGGCGAGCGCTAGGAAGTCTCTATAGACCTGCCGTGTGGCGGCGCTCGGTCTGCAATCACTGACAGTGGCGACACGCGGGTCTGACGTATACTAACGGACCGCGGCCGATTTAAAGGCTACCACCTAGCAAGTGTGGTGTCTGGCGGTGACACCACAGAGAGCAAAATGGTATTTGGTTTCTCAGTCAGAAACCAAAAACTAAATGTTTCAGTGGTTTTGGAAATTCAACCCCCGAAGGGAGTTCAATAAGAGATAAAAACTTTCAAGAAAATATTATTTCGTTGCATTAAACAAATTTTAAAGCTAAATTAATGAAACTTGTATTTCACTTCTCGCTTGGATATTAAAGAAACTTGTTAGTGGATGAAAGTTGCTATAGAAATACATCCAAAAGAACGCAAAATGCGTGTTTAACAAAAACTTTGGACTCCAGCTAGCAGAATCGCTTTTTGGTCAGAAGTACATTCCGGAAAGACCTTGCTGATACGGCCTTCATTAGCTTGAAAAGCTTAGAAGATGTTCCAATTTGTGAACAACATAAAAGTTCCAATAAAGGAAAAAAAATATCTCTGCAGGGCATAGAATCTATGCGAGCGAAGCAGTGAGGGCTAAGCTAGTACAGAATAAAGAAGTTTGTACTGTTAGATGGCGGAAATATCACTGAAACAGTTGGATTCCCATTAGTAGGCAATATAGATCGCTTTCAGTATTGGGCTCCTTATATTGAAGGATACCGCTTTTAGAGCAGTTTCGTCAAAGACATGGAACTCGTTTGAGGGAGGAAGAGCGCCATCTTTAGGAAGAGTGACGGCCCCTGACCGGACAGACGCCACGGCAGCTGCCGGGGCTCGCGTGCTCGGGGAGCGAACGACTCTATCCGGCTGTGGGCGGCAGCGCGGATCCAGGTGCCGTTCATCTGCAGTAATGCCCGCCACCAGTCGCGGGCGGCAGATGCGTCAGTGCAAATGGTGTGTGTATTCCGGGGCAAGCGACGATGGGAAACAACAGCGGACCGCACAAGTACTAACTGAATGGTGAACCTGCTAGCCGAGCTGGCGCTTCCATTTTCTGCACAATATATGAGATTCAGCTGCCCCTACGAATTTAATTTTATGCAACCCGCAATATACCACGGGCGAGATTTTCATAGTCTGTCACTGGCAAACCATTAATCCTACAGGGACAATGAACAGAACCTTTTTGTGGGAAATGTAATGTAGTTAAATTTTACGCTGGGATACGTTTTCGATAGAGACCGTAGTTTTTGAGTTATTCAACAAAAACACTCAAAAGTGACCTTCAAAATACCCCCTCACTCAGCCCCAATAGGTCAGGATTTCTAGTATGTTGTTCATGGAAATCCGTCCTACCACTGCACAAAAATTTGAGATTGACAAATTATTTCTCACATTCGGCCTTTTTAGAGCTGCCTTGACTGGCCTTATTAGGCACCGACTTAGCAGAGCAATCACATATTCTGCAATTGATGTTTGTGTAAATTTTACCTAGCAATTCTGTGAATTTTAACAGCATAAAATAAATACGAGTGCTGGAATTTTAACAGTGGCAACTATCTATTTACGGCTCGTACAAAATAGATACGTGTTTCAAAGTTTCACTGACCTTCAAAGTAGTCATCATCATTGTGTATAATCCGTTGCCAGCGATGTGGAAGTCGTAGGATACTCTTAGCAGTGCCAGTTGTGGTTTTGGAACACATCCTACGACCACATTAGAAGCAGAAGTGAGACCATCATTTTGCAGCACAATGCTCAAGCACGTACAGTGCAAGCTGTTACTAATTTGTTTGACTGATGGTGCTGCTAAGTGCTATACCACCTACTGCACTCCCCTGACTTAAGCCCTCGTGAGTTCAACTCGATTTCTAAACTGAAGTAAACACTTCACGGCATTTGCTACCGAACTGCTACAAGTTCATCGGGCAATAGACCGCGCCGCTCGTACTGTCAACACCAGTGACACTGCTAAGAGTATCCTACGACTTCCGCATTGCTGGCAACGGATTATACACAATGCTGGTGACTCCTTTGAAGGTCAGTAAAACTTTGAAACACGTATCTATTTTGTACGAGCTGTAAACAGTTAACTGTTAAAGTTCCAACCCTCGTAGTTATATTGTTATATTCGTCAGGTCTTCTGACTACGAAACTAGTGCGTTCGTAAGGTTTAAGTTCGGATTAAATTGTCAACGTAATTAGTTTTAGCGTGACGTTTACAAAACTCGTTTTTCTTTCCGCACCCTCACGGGCGCGTTCACATTGATACTGTTAACGAAATAGCCAACTATACTGGCGGCATAACAGCCCAGTAAACAGATGATGGATGGAAAGGGTTGTATGGGCGCACGACGGCAAGGTCTTCAGCGCCCGCTCAGTAACAGATTGAGACGGGTGTCAAGAAAAGACTCAGAACAGTAAGATAAAAGAGAACGTAAAACACAGGTAACAAGCTTGGAAAAATATGGGCCTACCCACACCGAAGCGTGGGACGTAGCATGCCGGCAGCAGTAAAACAACACAGGAATAAAGTGGTAGAGGGAGCTAAAACAATATAGCAGACGGAAGTGGCTGGCAGACCGCAAGGATAAAGGGAGGAGCCAGCCACTGTGCAATACACTAAGACCTCCAGCCTAAAAGTTTAGGCCAGAGTCCAGACACATCACAAAACATTAAAACCCTAGACACACACGTCTCATCATTAGCTAAAACACAGGGCAGACCCCCATCAACTTGTGCTTCTGCCCTTGCATCACGGTATAAAATGCAGTCTGTTAAAATGTGGCGGACAGAGATGTGCACACCATAACCATCACAAAATGGGGGATTCTCCCTCCGTAATAGAAAGCTATGTGTGAGAGGACAGTGCCCAATCCGAAGACGCGTGAGGGTCACTTCTTCCCGCCTGAGCAACGGGCAGGAGAAACGCCATGGCCGAGTTGTTGACTTCACCACCGCCAGCCATTATTCCTCCCACAACTCCATGCACTTCTTGTGGAGTGCAGAAAGCACAGACTGCAAGGGAATAGGACACTGGACCACATCCTGCTCTCTGCAGGCTTTCTTGGCAGCCCGATCGGCCTGTTCATTGCCCCATATTCCCACATGACCAGGCACCCAGCAGTAGGACACCTTCTTACCCCGCCGTAGGAGCAAGAACAGTTAGTCATATATCAGCTGAACCATCTCCTCAGTTGGGTGCAGATCCTGAAATGATTGTAAGACATTAAGAGAATCGGAGCAGAGGAGAAATTGATTGCTCCGAACGCGATTCATCCACTCCAGTGCTTTCAGGATCACGTGGAGCTCCGCTGCGAAGACGGTATATTCATCAGGGAGGTGAATCCGGGTAACACGATCAGGGAACACTGCAGAACAGCCAAGGAAATTCTCCTGTTTGGAGCCATCAGTGTAAACGACGGTAAAACCGTGATGCGCATCTAAAATGTTAAAAAACTGAGACTGGAATGTAAAATCTGGTGTACTATCTTTCTTAAAATTAGTCAAATCTAAAATAAGTCTCGGTCTCCGGAGGAGCCAAGGTGGAAATCTGCTCCAACTTCGACGGAAAACATGAAGACCAGCCATATTCATCGCAGAAAGGCAATCCTGTGCGCGAATCCCATAGGGCCGCGTCGCTCGTTGCCGGTTATGAAATAGCCGTGCCAGAGGAAGCTGAGCAACGGTATGGTATGCAGGTGTGTATGGTGTGGACAAAGTTTTATACGCCTGGCGCACCGTACGTAGCCGCCGCCGCATATGAAGTGGCGGTTCACCAGCCTCTGGACAGAGGCGTGGCATGGGACTAGTTCTGAATGCCCCAGTGGCCAACCGAAGCCCTTCATGGTGCACAACGTCCAACATCTTTAAGCAAGAAGGCCTCGCAGACCCGTACACCGTGCACCCATAATCGAGCCGAGATCAATGGAGACCAAAAAAAGTCGAACATTGGGAATAGTTCGTGTAGTCGGGAATGTTTGTACAGTGGTGGGAGGGAGAGTCACGGACGACACACCCATAAATCCTCATCGGTGAGAGATGAGTGTGGTGGCGGAGGTACATTTGAAAGTCACTTTTGTGCGTTTTTCTTGAATAACTTGGAAGTCGTGGCCTCCCGCGAGAACTTAGAACAAAATTTAGCTGCATTACGTTTCCTACAAAAAGGACTTGTTCATTCTTTTCTGTAGGGCTAATAATTTGCCCGTAGCGAGCAACAGAATATGAAAATCTCGCGCGTGGGTTTTGAAGTCCAGACACTACATTGCAGGTTGCATAAAACGATATTGGTAGGGACAACTGAAATACTCTATTATATACAGGGTGTCTCTCCTAAGAGACTTCAGGCGCAGTTTCAAAAAAAATCTAATGGCTCTGAGCACTATGGGACCTAACATCTGTGGTCATCAGTTCCCTAGAACTTAGAACTACTTAAACCTAACTAACCTAAGGGCATCACACACATCCATGCGATCCTGCGACCGTAGCGGACACGCGGTTCCAGACTGAAGCGCCTAGAACCGCACGGCCACACCTGCCGGCGGCGCCGTTTCCCTGGTGTTTCAGCAGATGTTTGCAATTTCGCTTTTGCGTTGTGTAGTTGTAGTCAGCCCAACAATCAGTGCTCCTCACGTGTTTCGTGTGACGCCCAGATTCGACGGAAACATCGGTTTGTTTCCCATTACAAGCAAAATTATTTTTAAATCTGAATTTTATGTGCCACTCGTCAGAGCGGTCCGAGATTAGTGTAGTGCGATATTTCTTTCATCGGTATGTGTTACGAGAGACAGTAAAAGACGAGGAATAATCAGTATTCCAGCTGCGAGTGAGTAGCGCTGCACGCTTGACAGTGGCAGGGCTTTGCTGTAGCATCTGCAGTACTGATTATTCCTCATCTTTTACTGTCTCTCGTAACACATATCGATAAAAGAAATATCGCACTACACTAATCTGGGACCGCTCTGCCAATTGGCACATAAAATTCAGCTTTAAAAATAATTTTGTTTGTAATAGGAAACAAACCGACGCTTCCCGTCCACGCTGGGCAACGCATGAAAGACATGTCGAACGTCGATCGTCTCGGCTGACACCAGCTACACAGCGCAAAAACGAAATTTGTAAAAATATTTCGAAACACCAGACAAAATGCTCCTGATGACTCCTAGAAGAGACACCCTGTATATATTGACGTAATTTGCCCAATACGTATTACTTTTATTCATTTATTGCCGGAATTCACATCATCATCGACTTCTCGAGAATAGAACACAAAATCTCTATCAAAATACATTTATTTTTAGTGTATGGCGTTTCATGTAAAAGCTGTTTTTTTATATAATTTAACTTGAGCTATATAGGCCTCCTGGTCTCTTAGGACATGGCGAAGACGTTTGCCAATAACAGCAATGTAATTGATAATATGGCAGTATTTATCAACATGTGAATTGTGGATACTACGCTCTCGACGATCTCAAACTGCTTCAGATCCAAAGATATTGACTGAGTAGTTTATTCTATAGATTCTACGACTTCATTTCTAAAATATTTATGTCTCTATTAACGCTGTCTTGACACACAGACGCGACGCTGCTGCTCAGTTTTGTTAACCACGGCGACAGCAGCACTGGCCGGCCGCTGTGGCCGAGCGGTTCTGGGCGCTTCACTCCGGAACTGCGCGGTTGCTGCGGTCGCAAGTTCGAATTCTGCCTCGGGCATGGATGTCCTTAGGTTAGTTAGGTTTAAGTAGTTGTAAGTTCTAGGGGACTGATGACCTCAGATGTTAAGTCCCATAGTGCTCAGAGCCATTTGAACCATCTCACAGCAGCACGCCAAGCGAACAGTAAGATACACTTCTGAATGCTATGTTTAACGAGTAGCGTCATCTGTCACACAGTTTTTATAGTAGCGAGCGTACAAGCTGCCGCTGTCGCCGTAGTGGCTAAGGCTTTTGCGGTGGCGCTCGATCCAGGAGTATGCCGGTTCCAATACTGGTGGTGGAAAAAAATTTCACTGCCAGTGACACGTCCGTCGAATGGCGACGATTAGCTCGGCAGCTCCCTAGGAGCTACTATCGTCATCGTCATCATCATCATCATCATCATCGTCATCATCCAATACAAACATACACTACACACGCACACAAAATACGACTGTCATTTTTAAAGTAAGAAGCGATAGCACACCGCGTCACGCATCATGTCACGTGACGGTCGGCCAATCTTGCCCAGTGTCTCACTGCGCTGCCGTTACGTTTCGCGTTTCTGCCGGAGTTGGTTGTATGGTTATGCCGCTCCGTTTGTCGCCATGTCAATCACTAATCCCGTCGATTGTGTGGTGCGCTCCAGCGTTCACATCTTAAATGAAAAACTATTCCGTCCTGCTGAAATTCACCTGCAGCTTTTGAAATTTATGGTGCAGCTGTACTGAACGACGGAAATATGCTTAAATGGTGTAGGCTGTTTAATGAAGGATCGAACAATGTTCATGATGAATTTACTACTGACGAGCTGTATCAGAAATGTCCACCAGTTTCAAGATCAGTACTTTTTCACATTGTTACTGACAAATTTCACTAAAAATAAATGTGTGCGAGACGGGTGCTGCGAATGCTGACAGAAGAACGCAAAACAAAGAGAAAGGCACATTCTTTAACCGTTTTGGAGCGCTATCACTATGACGGTGACCAGTTTTCGAGTCAAACTGTGACCGGTGATGAAACGTGGATTGCGCACTACATTCCAGAGAATAAACCAGTGAGTGGCATCATTCAAACTCCACGACGAAACCACAAAATTTCAAACGAGGACCTCCAACACTGAACATCATAGCTGCGATTTTTTGTGACCCGAAAGACATTTTTCTGTTAAATTTTTTTCGCAAGACGAATCACAATAAATGCTAAGAGGCAATGTGAAGCTTTACTGAAGCTTAGACGCGCTATGCAAACTCGCCGGCTGTCCTTTTCATTCTTAATCCACTTATTTGCCATATACAGGGTGGTCCATTGATAGTAACCGGCCCAAATATCTCACGAAATAAGCATCAAACGAAAAAACTACAAAGAACGAAACTCGTCTAGCTTGAAGGGGCAAACGAGATGGCGCTATGGTTGGCCCGCTAGATGGCGCTGCCATAGGTCAAACGGATATCAACTGCGTTTGTTTAAATAGGAACCCACATTTTTATTACATATTCGTGTAGTACGTAAAGAAATATGAATGCTTTAGTTGGACCACTTTTTTCGCTTTGTGATAGATGGGGCTGTAATAGTCACAAACGTGTAAGTACGTGGTATCACGTAACATTCCGCCAGTGTGGACAATATTTGCTTCGTGATACATTACCTGTGTTAAAATGGACCGTTTACCAATTGCGGAAAAGGTCGGTATCGTGTTGATGTATGGTTATTGTGATCAATATGCCCAACGGGCGTGTGCTATGTGTTCTGCTAGGTGTCCTGGACGACATCATCCAAGTTTCCGGACCGTTCGTCGGATACTTAAGTTATTTAAGGAAACAGGAAGTGTTCAGTCACATGTGAAACGTCAACCATGACCTGCAACAAATGATGATGCCCAAGTAGGTGTTTAGGCTGCTGTCGCGGCTAATCCGCGCATCAGAAGCAGACAAATTTCGCGAGAATCGGGAATCTCAAAAACGTTGGTGTTGAGAATGCTACGTCAACATCAATTGCACCCGTATCATATTTCTATGCACCAGGGATTGCATGGCGACGACTTTGAACGTCGTGTACAGTTCTGCCACTGGGCACAATAGAAATTACGGGACGCTGACAGATTTTTGGCACGCGTTCTACTTAGCGACGAAGCGTCATTCACCAACAGTGGTAACGTAAAACAGCGTAATATGCACTATTGGGCAACGGAAAATCCACGATTTCTGCGAGAAGTGGAACATCAGCGACCTTGACGGGTTAATGTATGGTGCGGCATTATGGAAGGAAGTATAAATGGCCCCCATTTTATGTATGGCAATCTAAATGGTGCAATGTATGCTGATTTCCTACGCAACGTTCTACCGATGTTACTACAAAGTGTTTCACTCCATGACAGAATGGCGATGTACTTCCAACATGATGGATGTCCGGCACATAGCTCGCGTGTGGTTGAAGCGGTATTGAATAGCATATTTCATGACAGGTGGATTTGTCGTCGAAGCACCATACCATGACCCGCACGTTCACCGGATCTGACGTCCCCGGAGTTGTTTCTGTGGGGAATGTTGAAGGATATTTGCTATCGTGACCCACCGACAACGCCTGACAACATGCGTCAGCGCATTGTCAATGCATGTGCGAACATTACGGAAGGTGAACTACTCGCTGTTGAGAGGAATGTCGTTACACGTATTGCCAAATGCATTGAGGTTGACGGACATTATTTTGAGCATTTATTGCAGTAATGTGGTATTTACAGGTAATCACGCTGTAACAGCATGCGTTCTCAGAAATGATAAATTCGCAAAGGTACATATATCACATTGATACAACCTAAATAAAATGTTAAAACGTACCTACGTTCTGCATTTTAATTTAAAAAACCTACCTGTTACCAACTGTTCGTCTAAAATTGTGAGCCATATGTTTGTGACTATTACAGCGCCATCTGTCACAAAGCGAAAAAAGTGGTCCAACTAAAACATTCATATTTCTTTACGTACTACACGAATATGTAATAAAAAAGGGGGTTCCAATTTTAAAAAATGCAATTGGTATCCGTTTGAAGTATGGCAGCGGCACCCAGCTGGCCAACTATAGCGCCATCTGGTTCCCTCCTTCAAGCTAGACAAGTTTTCGTTCTTTGTAGTTTTTTCGTTGGACGCTTATTTCGTGAGATATTTGGCCCGGTCACGATCAATGGACCACCCTGTATACCCCAGAGGGCGTTTTACAATTGCTTTAAACTTTGCCGATGTCCGTCACACTGGAGCTAAATGATGTCCAGTCACTGTCTCAAGTTGGATGCTAACAAATGCTTATCTGCTTTTTCTATCATCAACATTCTTCTGGTCTTCTTCGGTAACCATCGCCGCCATTATGACATCATGAGTACTAATCCCTGTTTCTGCACTGACACTGTCGATAAGGTCGGGCCTGTTTGGAACTACAAGGTCTAAAATATTTTCATTGCGTGTGGGTTGTTCAGGGCAGTTTTTGGAAAAACGTGTTCAGAAGTACTTCGCAGGACTGTCTGTCCGAACCATCTGCATTAAATTAATGGCGACTCATTCTTGTGTTTTAGTGGATGACATTAACGAACACATAGAACATTATCATCGGTTACTTCGGACTGCTAACGAAATGTTCACCTTTTGAATCGGTGAGGGTGTTGCACGTTTCATTTCCTGCATTACTTGTTACGAAGGAGAGGTTCGGTGTCCAAACCTCATACTATGGCAATACTCCTGTTCCAAGATCGCTTCTGTACAGATATTTGCTGCTTGACCAATGCAAAGCTATGAAGACTTCACCCTGGCAAGGGGACCATAGTCCCGACGGCCTTCCGCTTCGACGACCACTTCACGCGAAACCGTTGGCCTTAATGGTCTCGGCTCACGAAACCCCCGTTGCACGAAAAGGACTTGAAAACAAATGGTTGCATAAACACCATACCTGTGAACACGAGAAATGTAATGACGTCGCGATGGACGCTTTTGCCTACCAATTAACGTGATAATACATAGAGCAGAAACTGTATCAACGTGCTGAATAGTAGCACATAGAAGGAAGGAGAGATACATATATCTTAATTTATGAGCTTCTTAAGGTACAGCAACGAAATTTTATTATTAGCCAATGGATCAGTAATTTAGCGTTCATCGAGTGTGTGTTGACGACCACCATAGGACCTTACAGTCCAGCTGTGACCAATAACTTTACCTCTGGAAGCTGCGAACTCACTGATACGGTTCGAAGAGAGCCGCATTGTTTGGAGACTATAGTTAACAATAATGAAGACATATTTTCATTTCGTTAGTGAACTGCTCTCAAATCACAAAGTAAACCATTTATTTCTTTGACAAGGTCAAATATTTTACATAAATGATTTTTCTTTGTCTATACGAGTCCAGGAAGATTTACAGTAATTTTCTTTATACGTTTCAAATGGGCAAACGTTTTACCCTAAAGTTCTTTCCGAAAGAGGCTTAGTTTCATTATAAGCCATAAATAAGATTTTCACTCTAATGAAATCGTATGCTTATCATACACTGGACTCGATATGCAAACACTGAACAACATCGAAATAAAAATCATATCTAAAACCCACTAATTTTCCTTTTTCTTTGCAGAAAATTCTTTGACAGCATCATTTCCTATCCCACCCGGCGTTGTAGAAAACAGTTTATGATCACTCACTCTGGTGATGAGTGTATAGACTCCCATCTCACTCAGCAGTACCACACGTACTTTTTCTCTTCCTACTCTTTCTAAATCACTATTCTCCTCTTCACGTATACATCTCTTACGAAACATCGTAACAAAGCACCAGGAATAATCTCAGTTTGACTACTGGCTACTGTACAGAGAATAACAACCACATTGGTCGCTAAGAGAGTGGCTGAATGCACAGCGTCATCAAGGCGACGAGGAGGTCATATCTGTCAAGTCGACAACAGGAGCCACACTGGGACAAGAGCCTCGTGTGACTTGCAAGTCGTGCCGTGGCCATCTTTGTATAGTCCGTGATGCCCATAGGGACTGTATGATGGTCACCCCTACCATTGGTTACACGGTGCTTGGCATGTGCAACTCTCTTCTATGTACTGGTCACACACACTCATCAATTTCATGTGAAGTCCTTATATCGTGATATCGCAAACCCATCTCCCAGCCGGCCACTGTAGCCGAGCAGTTCTAGACGTTTCAGTCTGGAACCGTGCTGCTACTACAGTCGCAGGTTCAAATCCTGCCTCAGGCATGGATGTGTGTGATGTCTGTAGGTTAGTTAGGCTTAAGTAGTCCTAATTCTAGGGGACTGATGACCTCAGATGTTAAGTCCCATAGTGCTCAGAGCCATCTGAACCATTTGAACCCATACATATGTCTCGTTTGGCTTGGCTCTGAGCACTATGGGACTTAACATCTGAGGTTATCAGTCCCCTAGAACTTAGAACTACTTAAACCTAACTAACCTAAGGCAATCACACACATCCATGCCCGAGGCAGGATTCGAACATGCGACCGTAGCGGTCGCGCGGTTCCAGACTGAAGAGCCTAGAACCGCTCGGCCACTGCGGCCGGCTGTCTCGTTTGGACCCTCTCTTGTTGACAAACCGTTTTGCACGTATTTGGACGACTCTTAACTCACTAACCTTGGTGCAACATCGTCTATTTGTGACTCCCAAGAGGGCATGCTACTGGCTTTCCATTTACAACATCCTTCTGAAAACCCAGTTGTTTGTTGATAGTAAAATGTCATATAACTACTCTAAGTTTTGAGTTGTTCAGTCCTTGCTTTCTTGTGCACTGCATTTTTCACAAAGCAATATCTGTCTGTCTGTTACATATATTTAACAGAGTGCATTTATGTGTGTATGTGTGGGATCTCCTCCCAAACCTCTGGATTTATTTCAAGCAAATTTGCCACAGAAACAGCAGGCAGCACAAGTATCACCACTGCAGGATTGATAACCTCCTTGTTCCGATAGGCACCTGTCTTCCGCAGACCCTGGCGTAGAGGCTACCCTGCACGACAAGCATGTTGTGTGGGAACAGTACTGCGCAGCCAAACCTACCTGCTTTGCAACACAGCCTATATGATAACAGCAAGACACATTTCCCAGGCTCCAAAATACAGACTGCTCTGCTTGACAGGTGTGCTGTATTCGATCATTACCAGCTTGCTTCAGTGACCTTCTTTCCATGACTCCCAGTATGTCAGGGGCAAATGAACGATTTTCAAGCCCCTGATGTGTAGCGTGCCCTGTATGACATACATGTTGTGGGATAAGTATAAGTCTGGTTTACTAAGCAGTATTGCATCATCCACTTGTGCCGATGAGTATGGTTGCAAACAGATTAGATGAATAGAGGAGAAGATGGACAGAGCAAGAGGAAGAGGAAATGGATAGAGCGGGGAGGAGGGGGAGATGCATGAGGCAGGTGGGACACATAGCCATCTGAGTGTAGATACTCACTGTTATCTGTACGAATCTAGGGAGAGTAACAGTCAAATAAATGTATGTGAATGCATCTTATTACCATTGTCTGGTGTTTTTGATCTGTACCACGAGAATATATGAGCTACTGCCAGTTGTTTGCACAAGAGATACATACATAAGAAGCTACTTGAAAAAGTACAGCAGGCAGCCACTTTGCATATACACCATGTGATCAAAATTATCTGGACACCCCCAAAAACATACGTTTTTCATATAAGGTGCATTGTGCTGCCACCTACTGCCAGGTACTCCATATTGGCGACCTCAGTAGTCATTAGACATGGTGAGAGAGGAGAATGGCGCGCTTCGCGGAACTCACGGACTTCGAACGTGGTCAGATGATTGGGTGTCGCTTGTGCTATACGTCTGTACGCGAGATTTCCACACTCCTAAACATCCCTAGGTCCACTGTTTCCGATGATAGCTAAGTGGAAACGTGAAGCGTCATATGCAACCCAAAAGCGTACAGACCGACTTCGTCTGTTGACTGACAGAAACCGGTGATGGTTGAAGAGGGTCGTAATGTGTAATAGGCAGACATCTATCCAGACCATCACACGGGAATTCCAATTTGCACAGGATCCACTGCAAGTACTATGAGAGTTAGGCGGGAAGTGAGAAAACTTGGATTTCACGGTCGAGCGGCTGCTCGTAAGTCGCCCATCATACTGGTAAATTCCAAACGACGCCTCGCTCAGTGTAAGGAGCGTAAACATTGGACGACTGAACAGTGGAAAAACGTTGTGTGGAGTGACGAATCACAGTACACAATATGCCGATCTGTTGGCAGATTGTGGGTATGGCGAATGCCCAATGAACGTCGTCTGCCAGCATATGTAGTGCCAACAGTAAAATTCGGAGTCGATGGTGTGGTCGTGTTTTTCATGGAGGGGGCTTGCATCTCTTGTTGTTTTCCGTGGTACTATCACAGCACAGGCCTACACTGATGTTTAAAGCACCTTCTTGCTCCCCACTGTTAAAGAGCAATTCGGGGATGGTGATTACATCTTTCAACCCGATCGAGCACCGGTTCATAATGCACGGTCCGTGTAGGAGTGGTTACACGAAAATAACATCCCTGTAAAGGACTGACCTGCACAGAGTCCTGACTTGAATCCTTCAGAACAGCTTTGGGATGTTTCGGAACGCCGACTTCGTACCAGGACTCACCGACTGGCATCGATACCACTCCTTAGTGCAGAACTCCGTGAAGAACCTTCGAGCACCTGATTGAACGTATGCCTGCGAGAGTGGAAGCTGTCAT
This sequence comes from Schistocerca piceifrons, assembly GCF_021461385.2. NCBI lineage: Eukaryota > Metazoa > Arthropoda > Insecta > Orthoptera > Acrididae > Schistocerca > Schistocerca piceifrons. The sequence goes on from NC_060139.1 coordinate 1,078,596,604, forward strand.
AAAGGCTAAGGATGGGTCAACACAATATTGAATTCCAGCATTACCGATGGAGGGTGCCACGAATTTGTAACTCATTTTGAGCTAGGTTTCCGGATACTTTTGATCACATAGTGTAGCTTTATTTGTGCTACGACATTCGCCATTTTCACCTATCTTCAGTGGATTTAATACATATCCATATCATTAATGCTACTACATTGTGAGCGCTGCAACCATCTTGTGCAATTTTTTTTTTTTACCGAACAGGCTGTGCCATACACTGTATAGTGCCTTGAAAGGATATACATAGATAAGGACATAGCAAATAACTATTGCTGCAGCTACTATGTTTCCTGTATTGGACATTTATAACTGATGTAGTTAGATGCACTTACTTCTGTTCTATAACTTGTAGCTTCTCGTTTCACTATTTTATTCATAACACATCTTTTAGAGTCATTGATGTACTAACACAATGCAGCCTTGGTCATGGGAGCAGACGTAGGCGTCTTTTTTCTTCTTTTATTTCTGAATAAAAACACTCGATGTCAAGTAACCATTCTCGTCTTTATCCAGAAACTACTTCTGAAGTCAGGCATGTAATTGAATACTCATTGGTACAAAGATAAACACTAACATTCTTGACTAATGACGTGAAAACGAAGAAATTGGCAGTTAGCCTATTTGAAGAGATTTTCAATGATTATTTAACCAGTGAAGCATTGACATTATGAGAAGTAAATTAACAAAAATGACACAAAAGGAATATAATATACCTTTGATATAAGGCTATATTACCTAAAAAGTACAGTTTCGATATTTAATTGGACTAGTGGGTCAATAATTGTTGCATAGCACAGAAATGGCAGTAGTATAGTCAAGAAACAATATTATATACTATACATACATTTAATCCTATAATACAGAGGAAAAAAGTGTAGCAGAAAGCGAAATCTTATAAATTACGTAAGAGTACAGCAACTAAACTGCAACACCCCTGAAAATATCGTAACTAAATGAATTGGTAATCTACACACAGCAGCTGCAGAGAAACAAACCTAATGTTAATACACGACTGTATTCCAGCAATACTGAAGATAAGTGAAAACCCAAAATGCATATTTCGGAATAAAGCACTAAAAATGGCGGATGGTCGTGTTTCATGGAGTAAGTTAATTTACAGTCACAGACCTCAGTTATGAGTATATTCGATAAATTTATAAAAAATAAAGAACTGTGCCAGAAATGTAAGACTACTGTAGTCTCATATACCCTCAGCTCGTTTTCTTTTACTCAGCTACTCTTCTCTTATTTACAAACGAACGAAATGTGAAGGTAATTAGCTCCAGTGCTTGCTTTCCCAATAAACGGCTGTTTAATCGGAGTCTGTGAAAACACTGGCAGTGTCTCCAATGCAAAACTATTGGCCCCCTCATGAAAAGGCAGCGCCCTCCTTAAGCAAAGGCAGCGCTCTCCTCAAGCAGAGCTAGAGACCATCCTCGTGCAAAGCCAGGGCTCTCTTCATGCCAAAGCCCGAGACCTCTTCATGTAAAGCCACAATTCTCCTCAGGCAAAGCCAAAATCCTCCTTGTGCAAAGCCAGAGTCCTACTCATCGTGATGCAAAGTGAGTGCTCTCCTCGTGTGAATCCAGAACCCTCCTCGTACAAAGCCAGTGCTCTACTCGCGCAAAGCCAGTGTCCCCTCCCTATGTGAATCCAGCACTCTTCTCGTGCAAATCTAAAATTCTCCTCACGCAAAACCAGTCCTTTCCTGATGCCAAACTCGAGCCCTCCTCATGAAAAGCCAGAGCCTCCCTCATGTAAAGCCAAAACCCTCCTCATGCGAAACCAGTGCCTTCTACATGCAAAGGCAGCGCCACCCTGCTCATGCAAAACCAGATCTTTCATATGCAGAGCCCAAACCTACAACCTCTTTGCTGTACACTGCTGGTCATGAAATATCCAGTGCCATGAGGGACAGAAAGTAATGAAATTTCGCTTATTGTACGAGCCTGCACAGTCGAAAAATGCAATATCACTGTCGTCTGGGGCAGCTGTTACGGGGACCATTTAGATCTTACACGGTTTCCTGTGTGGCTCTCAAGAATCGTGACTGCATACCTGCATGGCAGCCAATGGATCGTGACCAACGCTATCATCAGTATCACGGAATGATAAACTGCAGTCTCGATGGTCAATGATGCTGCCGCAGTAGAATTCCGTCACAGGCTCGTAGATGTTTCTCTTTCTTATACCAGACATAACATGATCGCCTTACAAACGCCCAGCATACACATGCGATTAATGAATGAGCAACTCGTTGTGAAATCAGTTCTGATGTATAGAATGTAGATGGTGCCACTTCTATGCTCAACGGGCAACCAAACGTCTCAGTTTCAGGGCGTTGCTGCTGCGCGGCTGCGATGCGGGTGTATAAGCACCGGCCTGTAGGCGAGGGACTAGTGTGGCATTCGTGCCTTCCCGACGCAAATGCGGAAACGTGAATTGTGGCGCCATTATTGCGAAATGCGTCCAGACAGGACTAATGTGCTGCTGAAGGACAAACACCAGTAGACATCCATCGGAGATTGAAGAATGTGTATGCGGCAGCACGTCTGTCAAAACCCTAGACGTGTGCTGGTGCTTCGTGATAACGCACGTCCCCCTATCGCAAATGTCGTAACGCAGAAGTTACGCCAACTCGAAACGGCAGACACTCGAGCGCTCGCCCTACAGTCATAATTTCTGCCCGTGCGATTACCACGTCGCCGGTGCCTCAGAAAACGATCTGAAGGGACGACGGTTCCTGCAGTACGAGGATGTGCAGCAGGGAGCTGCAGACTTCTTCACGCAGCGGGACACGGCGTTTCATCAAATTGGGATCTGCAACCTGGTGCGTCGATGAGATATCTGCCTCAGTGCTCACGGCAATTTTGTTTCATTAGCGTTCCGTTTCCGGACTGTACGACCTTCGAACAGAAACTTTTTGATCGACCGTTACACTTTATGCGGTCTAGTGAAATTCTAATCATTCCCACGTCGAAGCCCGTAGTGCACCAATGTGGCGTTCGTTGCATACCCCCATCAAAGTACGCCAATTTTAATGCTCAGCATTCAACTTGCTATAATGACTGATCCCCCTTCCATTCCCAATGACGGAGATATCCGTTGTTTCACCCAAGGAGCTGACATTTGTCCTCTTGGACTACGTATGCATTAATATCACTTCTTAGCTACAGAATGTTCTACCACGCGTGATGTTTTTACAAGTCGCACTGTTCGTAATAGATTGACACGTAGTCAGGGCGCTTCAGACGGAAAAGATGTGTCTTAAGCGCGCCGGCTACTTTTCAATCGATAACAAACACTGTAATTTGTAAAACCATCAGAAAATGTATACAGGGAGTGAATGGGCTATTATTTTCAAATGACTGACACCTTCTTCTAAGGCAGTCTCTTAAAACTGGCGCTGTTGCTGAGCGGTTCTAGGCGCTTCAGTCCGGAACCGCGCTGCTGCTAAGGCCGCAGGGTCGAATCCTGCCTCGGGCATGTATGTGTGTGATGTCCTTAGGTTATTTAGGTTTAAGTAGTTCCAAGTCTAGGGGACTGATGACCTCAGATGTTAAGTCCCATAGTGCTTAGAGCCATTTCACCATTTTTTGAAAATGGCTTCTTAATCCGAAACTATATTTGGAACTAAGATGACTTCGTTCAAATGGCTCTGAGCACTATGGGACTTAACATCTGAGGTCTTCCGTGCCCTAGACTTAGGAATACTTAAACCTAACTAACCTAAGGACTTCAAACACATCCATGTCCGAGGCAGGATTCGAACCTGCGACGCAGCAGCCGTGAGATTCCGGACTGAAGCGCCTAGAACCGCTCGACCACAACAACTAAGGTGACTTCCTAATAAATACAACAGTTTAACTGAAAAAACGTCGCTTTCATTCAAGACATTTATGCCTGTGGTACCTTGTATGGACAAGATAATTTCTTTTGTTGTCTTCGTCTTTCAAAATAAAATTGTTACTGTCAACAGGAAATATCTAATTTGCAAGTGATGTACATGAAGTAATACAAAAAAATCATTCCGTAGTAACAATAATTTCATCATTCTGCATGTTATCGCCTGACGATGTCGACGTGCCTGATCACAGTAGTATTGTGCCCGTTGGACGCTATCAACCGGCAGTACACCCGTGGATTGTTCGATCAAAAAATATTTTGATTTCAAAATTGTTGCTAGTGCAGTATTTTCATAACGTAATAAAGTTTCTTTTACTTTCAGCCGTGCAAATTTTAGGAAAGCTGTCTGGATACACAAAAGTGTCCTGATTTTTAGGAGAGTGGGGTAGTCGGTCAAAGAGGAAGAATTGGAATACTATGTTTTGCCAAATGAGAGACATCTGTGCCTGGCACTAAAAATATCTTGCATGAATCTCTTTTGGACTACCAGAAATAATGCTTCCAGCGCTGCACATCAAGCTGGTATTCATACATGGGGTACAATGGCCTTAATTTTGTATAGTTTAGTGGGCGGATACAAATCTTTCTATTCGACTTCGGCGACTTGCGTGTACGTAAACTACCTGCGTTATCCACCTTGTGACAGAGGATCTACAGTTAAAAGTGGAATACGAATCGCGTCACGTTCCTGCGACTCGTTACTTCCTTGAGAGCCGAAGACTGAATACTTCTGTGGTCCGACCGAATCGAGCCCGTCCTCTCCATCTCCAGGCACGTGCTTCACCACCGGGTCCGGCATTGCGATTGATGAAGTACTTTGCAAGATTTCTTCCACATTACAAAGCCCATTTTCAGTACTTCTCAATGTAATTTCCCTCCATTAGTCAAGAAGCTGAAATCTGTGTTGTTTCTTGGCTCTCAAATCCACAAAGACTTTGAATGTTAGAGAAAAGAGTACGGTACATGAAGTATCATCAGGCCTCCATGTGAAAACTTTTTATGGAACAAAAAGCATCCAAAATTACAAGAACTTTGTCAAAATCGTGTTGGCAAGTTGCGAGAATTTGGCTGGCGGCATGAGTGTAAAAGGCCATTTCGTACACTCACGTGTTGACTACTTCCCTGAAAATACGGGACATTAAGGAGACGGATCGGAGGTAGCGGTGAAGACGGGATGAAAATGTGATGGCTGCTGATGAGGGTTAGCAAAGCAGAAAATTCTGCAAGGAAATAAAAAATGAGAAATTTTGAATATTAAATGCAACACTAGTCATGATGTTCTGAGACAACTGTTTGTGATTCATGTAGTATGCGTCTATTACCAAAAAATAAAACTATAATTATACAAAAATAGAGTGAGTAATTTTCAATATTTGTGCTCCGACTACTTAAATCTTTGAAATATGAGGTGTTATTTAAGGTTCAAATGGTTCAAATGGCTCTGAGCACTATGGGACTTAACATCAGTGGTCATCAGTCCCCTAGAACTCAGAACTACTTAAACCTAACTAACCTAAGGACATCACACACATCCATGCCCGAGGCAGGATTCGAACCTGCGACCGTAGCGGTCATGCGGTTCCAAACTGAAGCGCCTTTAACCGCACGGCCACACCGGCCGGCTGTTATTTAAGGAAAAATTGTGATGTTATACAAAAGAGTGAAAGTAATTTTCAGAATCAGGAAAACAAAATCGATTCTGCAACACAGAGCTACGAGAGATAATGTGACCAAAATTTTAAGAAACGCAGTCTAGTATTACCGATCGTTTGGTAGCCTTTAGAGGAACCACGGAAAAATGGTGCAGAAGGAGTTGTATCTCACACGACTTCGATAAACTGGCACATACGTTGGCAAAGGACCCACAGTGCACGAGTTCCAAAGGACGAACTTTTAATTGGCAGTGGATCATTCGCGCAAAAATGCTCAGAGGAGCCTTAAGAAAGCCCCAAGAAGCACGATACTAAGCAGTAAACAGGAAGACCGGAATTCCGATATGGCTCTTAGTCAAAACACAGTCACTCACAGAGATAGACAATGGGAAAATTTCTCAACGCAGATCTCTCCAACCTTATACAAACACTACATGAAACCAATGTCATCAAGTATCTCCTATGAGTATATATACTGATGTACAAAATTAAAGCAACAAACCGCTATTTCCCTATACTATGTTTAATTCACGATGTAACCATACAGACTGTCAACACATCTCCGTATAAATACTTGTTTTGTAAATAAAACTGCCTTTTCCTGCTGCTAATTACTTTATTTATCCCATACGCTTTCCGCCTTCTCCTGATCTAAGGCATCATCAGTGAGATCTATAACGATATAGTTTTGTTAGTTTTAGGTTATTAAACACTTCACTTCGCGATTTTCTTTTGTAAAAAATTAATTAATTACGACTTGCTGATCTGCGTTTTCTCACATCTGGTCTGGAGGTCACACTACCATTTTTATCACTGCCATATAATCACATCTTTGCGTTCTCGCCTTCCACACACTGTTCGCCATGTTTCTCACCCTTTTTTGTTGTGGACTATTGTTCTTTTGTCACTCCATACAACTATTTCGTCATACACTGTTTTACACAAAGTAAATATTGCGACTCCGTTACGTGTTTCATCTTCTTTGGCATGTTTACCTATTTGTAGCCAACCAAACGAAGTATATGTTCGAGACTAACTTCTATTTATGATGTTTATACCGTGTGTGTATGAGCGAGAAAGAGAGGCGGATAGAGACGACGAGTTTTTTTTGGGAGGGGGGGATGGGGTGGCGGGAGGGGGGTGGGTGTACTAGCTGTTAGCGAGTGGTTGAAAATTTTGATGACAGATGATTTGACTTTTCGTTTCAATATTCTGTGGAGGGGGTTCATGGATGAGTGCGTGTAAAGATACTGGGTTCTGGTATTATTACATTGGACAGTATTATTATACACTCCTGGAAATGGAAAAAAGAACACATTGACACCGGTGTGTCAGACCCACCATACTTGCTCCGGACACTGCGAGAGGGCTGTACAAGCAATGATCACACGCACGGCACAGCGGACACACCAGGAACCGCGGTGTTGGCCGTCGAATGGCGCTAGCTGCGCAGCATTTGTGCACCGCCGCCGTCAGTGTCAGCCAGTTTGCCGTGGCATACGGAGCTCCATCGCAGTCTTTAACACTGGTAGCATGCCGCGACAGCGTGGACGTGAACCGTATGTGCAGTTGACGGACTTTGAGCGAGGGCGTATAGTGGGCATGCGGGAGGCCACAGCGACGCACGGATGCACGCCAAGACCGTAGGATCCTACGCAGTGCCGTAGGGGACCGCACCACCACTTCCCAGCAAATTAGGGACACTGTTGCTCCTGGGGTATCGGCGAGGACCATTCGCAACCGTCTCCATGAAGCTGGGCTACGGTCCCGCACACCGTTAGGCCGTCTTCCGCTCACGCCCCAACATCGTGCAGCCCGCCTCCAGTGGTGTCGCGACAGGCGTGAATGGAGGGGCGAATGGAGACGTGTCGTCTTCAGCGATGAGAGTCGCTTCTGCCTTGGTGCCGATGATGGTCATATGCGTGTTTGGCGCCGTGCATGTGAGCGCCACAATCAGGACTGCATACGACCGAGGCACACAGGGCCAACACCCGGCGTCATGGTGTGGGGAGCGATCTCCTACACTGGCCATACACCACTGGTGATCGTCGAGGAGACACTGAATAGTGCACGGTACATCCAAACCGTCATCGAACCCATCGTTCTACCATTCCTAGACCGGCAAGGGAACTTGCTGTTCCAACAGGACAATGCACGTCCGCATGTATCCCGTGCCACCCAAAGTGCTCTAGAAGGTGTAAGTCAACTATCCTGGCCAGCAAGATCTCCGGAACTGTCCCGCATTGAGCATGTTTGGGACTGGATGAAGCGTCATCTCACGCGGTCTGCACGTCCAGCACGAACGCTGGTCCAACTGAGGCGCCAGGTGGAAATGGCATGGCAAGCCGTTCCACAGGACTACATCCAGCATCTCTACGATCGTCTCCATGGGAGAATAGCAGCCTGCATTGCTGCGAAAGGTGGATATACACTGTACTAGTGCCGACATTGTGCATGCTCTGTTGCCTCCGTCTATGTGCCTGTGGTTCTGTCAGTGTGATCATGTGATGTATCTGACCCCAGGAATGTGTCAATAAAGTTTCCCCTTCCTGGGACGATGAATTCACGGTGTTCTTATTTCAATTTCCAGGAGTGTATTAATGGCTCTGAGCACTATGGGACTTAACATCCATGGTCATCAGTCCCCTAGAACTTTGAACTACTTAAACCTAACTAACCTAAGGACATCACACAACACCCAGTCATCACGAGGCAGAGAAAATCCCTGACCCCGCCTGGAATCGAACCCGGGAACCCGGGCGCGGGAATTTATATTAATATTCTATTATTTTATCTGTTAATGTAAATAATGAATTGCTTGGCATGTGTACTTGGTCATTCAACAGGATTTTCCCCTCTGCTTTGGTTTTCTGTATGTGGTAATTTTCTTGCACGGTTAGGAGGTGTATTTTATGAAAAAAATAATTAGAATCAACAATGCACCACACTCGAAGGTTTCCTTCAGCTCTTACAAACTGATTTCGCGACTTATGCGACGAGGCCACGGTTTTCCAGTCTCTCAGTGTCCTCACGAGGCGAGGAGAGGCGCTGCAGGCGATGCCGTGCTGTCAGCAAAGGCACTCGCGTCGGTCGTCTTGGTTTCTATGGTTACTTGAGGTAGTGTTGCTTGTCTGTTAGCACTGACAACTCTACCCAAACGCAGCTGCTCTCTGTCGTTTAGCGAAGGCCGTCAGCCGCTGCGATGTCCGTGGTGAGACGTAATGCTTGAAATTTGGTATTCTCAGCATAGTCTTGATACTATGGATCTCGGAATATTGAAATCTCTCTTTCCTGAATGGAACGTCCTATGCGTTTAAGACCCACCATCATTTCGCGCTCAGAGTCTGTTAATTCCCGTCGTGCGGTCATAATCACGTCGGACACCTTTTCACCTGAATCACCCGAGTACAAATGGCAGCTCCGCAAATGCAGTGTCCAGCCAGCTATGCTACCGCCATCTGTGTATGTGCGTATCGCTGTCCCATTACTTTTGTGACCTCAGTGTATTGTGTCAAATATTTACAGTAACGTTATAAATGTTAATGAGATGATTATGACAGGATTTTCTCTCCCTACGCAGTACTTTCGCTAAGCTTCTTTTTTTCTCTGCATGGCACACTTTCAGCCTGCTTCCCTTTCCTTGCTCCCTTCGATATCTTCCATATACAAAACTTTTGTTAGAAATGCCTATCATTCTCTCTGTGGTGTGCGTACTGTAAGACCTTCGGTACACACACCATCAGATTATTTGACTTGTCGCTCTAGCGAAGTAGGCGAGTGTCAGTAATATGTCTTGTGGTCTTATAGTGGTGTGTTTATCTTATGCCGTTAGGTCAGTCGGTAGAAATGCCACTTGCACACTTAGAGTAGCAGATTGACGGTAACCAACTTTAAACAGAACTTGATTAATTTTCACACACATTTATTAAAATAATAAAAAGCATAGAAATTACTTAACTTGATTCTGGATGCTATTTACAATTGACAATCTGAAGTTCCTTTGGTCTTGGTACGTTAATCTTATTCTCACATATCTCTGATACTTCACAAAGTGTCTATACATTTATCTTCATGGCTATGTACAGGAATATAATGATCTTATTAGGCGCAGACTGAAACTTGACTATAGACTGGTACAGACAAATGCAGACTAACGCAGACAAATGCAGACTGACTAATCGGAGATCTGTACACTCGTTATAATACCTTGCGCGTTCAGGTATCACTGCGCGAGTGTGATCCGCGAGGAGAAAAGGTTCTACGTTAGCAGCAATCTCATTAGCTGCGTTACATATTAATACGCGGATCCGCGGAAGCAGAATTTGGACCGTGTCTAAGACAGTGCCATCTCGTAGTGCGGAGACGGACGAGCGCTGCGCCTGCGCTGGTGTGCTTAGCGGGGCGCGCTCTAGTGGGAAAGTTGTGTACGCGCTGACTACGCGGAACTATGTACACAACACTCTCATACAGTTTCATTGCTTGATACAGTTCCACTGGCCTTTTGACTCCTGTTTGTTGTTAAGTTCTTTTGCCGAATATATTTAACGATTCGTCTGAATACCATTTGTCTTCGATACTGTAGAAATAACAAAAGAATATCAGTGAAAATAATATCTGATATATATGAACTCCTGTTTCTTTGAGTCTGCCATTTTAGCAAATGCAGTATTTACAAGGTAAACAAACGTGGACGTTACATCATACAACTTTTTCTTTTCTCCCAACTCGTGAGAGCAGTGCGGGCTGCTGTAGAATTTTTTCTTATTCAGCCTAGAATTTTGTCTTTTTCAGCCAAGTATCAAAGTAAGCATTGGGCAGGGGGAAACTCAGTTAGTAATGTTTGGAAAGGGATTTCCACTTTCAGCATCCTCCTGATGACCAGGGAAAAGCTAGGGAAAACTTTGGTCGGACTGGGGGAATGGAGCTATTTGAATTTATTCCTGGGACGAGAGGAAGTAAATGAAGATCATATGGTGGGAGATATGACACTGCGAGAAGAATTTCACAAAGTTCTGAAAGACCTAAATCGATACAAACCCTTCTGCCCTGTGGAGCGGGCGACATTCCCTCAAAATGATTGACATTCTTACAAGAGTCAACCATGACAATACTGTTCTACCTGTTTTCTTGTAGTAGGGGTCCACAGCTTATATAAATATTTTGATGGCTCTAATCTTACTTTCAGCTGTTAAAATTTTATTTTTCGATTCCAGCTTTCGGATCAAGCCATCTTCAGGCATCTGCAAAACATCATGCAACGTAATGAGGACAATTTACAATGGGATTAACTGTAGGTGCAACCAATTTTTATATTTTTGGCATTCATATGCCGTACTTACAAGATTTTGATGTACACTCCTGGAAATGGAAAAAAGAACACATTGACACCGGTGTGTCAGACCCACCATACTTGCTCCGGACACTGCGAGAGGGCTGTACAAGCAATGATCACACGCACGGCACAGCGGACACACCAGGAACCGCGGTGTTGGCCGTCGAATGGCCTAGCTGCGCAGCATTTGTGCACCGCCGCCGTCAGTGTCAGCCAGTTTGCCGTGGCATACGGAGCTCCATCGCAGTCTTTAACACTGATATCATGCCGCGACAGCGTGGACGTGAACCGTATGTGCAGTTGACGGACTTTGAGCGAGGGCGTATAGTGGGCATGCGGGAGGCCGGGTGGACGTACCGCCGAATTGCTCAACACGTGGGGCGTCAGGTCTCCACAGTACATCGATGTTGTCGCCAGTGGTCGGCGGAAGGTGCACGAGCCCGTCGACCTGGGACCGGACCGCAGCGGCGCACGGATGCACGCCAAGACCGTAGGATCCTACGCAGTGCCGTAGGGAACGGCACCGCCACTTCCCAGCAAATTAGGGACACTGTTGCTCCTGGGGTATCGGCGAGGACCATTCGCAACCGTCTCCATGAAGCTGGGCTACGGTCCCGCACACCGTTAGGCCGTCTTCCGCTCACGCCCCAACATCGTGCAGCCCGCCTCCAGTGGTGTCGCGACAGGCGTGAATGGAGGGGCGAATGGAGACGTGTCGTCTTCAGCGATGAGAGTCGCTTCTGCCTTGGTGCCGATGATGGTCATATGCGTGTTTGGCGCCGTGCATGTGAGCGCCACAATCAGGACTGCATACGACCGAGGCACACAGGGCCAACACCCGGCGTCATGGTGTGGGGAGCGATCTCCTACACTGGCCATACACCACTGGTGATCGTCGAGGAGACACTGAATAGTGCACGGTACATCCAAACCGTCATCGAACCCATCGTTCTACCATTCCTAAACCGGCAAGGGAACTTGCTGTTCCAACAGGACAATGCACGTCCGCATGTATCCCGTGCCACCCAACGTGCTCTAGAAGGTGTAAGTCAACTACCCTGGCCAGCAAGATCTCCGGATCTGTCCCCCATTGAGCATGTTTGGGACTGGATGAAGCGTCGTCTCACGCGGTCTGCACGTCCAGCACGAACGCTGGTCCAACTGAGGCGCCAGGTGGAAATGGCATGGCAAGCCGTTCCACAGGACTACATCCAGCATCTCTACGATCGTCTCCATGGGAGAATAGCAGCCTGCATTGCTGCGAAAGGTGGATATACACCGTACTAGTGCCGACATTGTGCATGCTCTGTTGCCTGTGTCTATGTGCCTGTGGGTCTGTCTGTGTGATCATGTGATGTATCTGACCCAAGGAATGTGTCAATAAAGTTTCCCCTTCCTGGGACAATGAATTCACGGTGTTCTTATTTCAATTTCCAGGAGTGTATAAACAGAGACGATTAAAATGGTTTCATGCCGAAATTGTAATCGCAGAACATAATTCTGAGCGCTGAAATCAATATGTAAACCTTTAAAAATTATTTACCTGCTATGCAAATATGTATCTGGCAAAAAATCCCCAGACTTGAAGAATAATTTGTATTCTAAATAACACACGTGCTGACAAGCGTATGTGTGTGTGCGTATTTGTGTGTGTGTGTGTGTGTGTGTGTGTGTGTGTGTGTGTGTGTGCGTATTACCGAAACATCAGTTTAATAAGTCATGGTACAAAATACTGGCACGAATTCCAGAAGAATGGAAAATCTCGCAGGGGCATCTGAAGCGCTGTTCGAGTTTTTGTAGTGTGAGGCGTGAATGGGAATTTGGTTTGAGGAAGGAGGCGTGGACAGCCACAGTGCCAGGGTGGCGTAGTGGTTGGCGCATCTGGCTAGTGAGCAGCAGACCCGGACTCGAATCCCAGCCTTCGTACGAATTTGCTTTAAGCAAGCGGATGCTATAGTGTTTAATCTGACTCGCACTATAGCTACAACGAAGTCCGACACCTGAAAAACCGATGCGACGAGAACGAACTGGGCTGTATTTACAACAATGAGCGATTGGTGCTTTATAAGGTGTGATTTAATATTCCAAGCATTAGGGACCAGTTCATTTTGGTAGCACTGTTTATTCTCTGTGCTCTGTGGGAGTTCTACAACAGTTGAATTGTCACAGGTGGCGAGTTAAAAGTTACAGTTCCTACGGGAATTGCTGCAGGAGTTCTCTTTAGTTCTGTCATTAGTATTCTGTTTGACCGCTGGTCCCTATTTTACCTGAGGTCTCAGGGGAAACAAATGAAGGAATCTGCACTCTAGTCTACGAGTAAAAGGCAGACACGGAACGTGGAAGTTAATATTAAACTTCTTCCACCTTGTGTGAAAGAGACTGTAAGCTCCGAGTTAATGAAAAGAGTTAAGTAATGAACATCAAAGCGAGTACTACTTCTTTTACAAAGTAACTTAACATCACCCGTAAATGAGACAACGAGAAAATTCCGACAGAAATATCCAGTAATTTAGACATACTATTTAATATTTGCCCAAAATCTGCACTGAAGGCAACCTTCGGTATTTTAAACGCCATAGCTTTGAATCATGTAATGTTTACTGCCCGTCGCATAGATCTTTCATTTGGCGATGCCGCCGTCACATGTCTCCTGAGGTTCAGCAAGGAACCTGACACGTGACACACTGAAACAATTGCAGAACGTGAAGACAGTGTTTCCTCTTGTAATTTCTATTACGTTCCGTCCAATACTGAAAGGGAATTCAATTAACGTTATAAAACAATATAGTATAAGAAAGGTAACATGCAAGCGTGATACGTTGTTACATGACGACTAATACGAGTATGAGTTAGCACAATGCGAATTTTACATTTTTAGAAAGCTTTCGTCACAGTTTCAACTTCATCGGATATCCTTCTTAGCGTGTAAAATTACCCTACGCATGTAAGAGGTCCATGACTAAGGAATTTATTGCTGGCGCACTCGAGCAGATGTAACTTCGGTGGAATGCTCACGCGCTGCCTGCGATATGTAGGCTACAATAAATCTCACACCAGAGAGCAGTGTCGGCAGCAGCAGTAGTAGTGGCAGCTCGCAGTCGGGCGGTTGGGTCAGGTCGCTCTTAGAGAGCAGTTGTCCAGTTGTACAGCTCACAGAGAGCAGTTGTATCTCGTATGGAGTTGCAGTTCCGGTCACGGAGAGCGATGGCGGTGCCTGAGCGATGTAGTATAAGGTAAAACCAAAAATTACTATTTATAGCTGCGCGCATAGGTGCTTTGTAACAACTGATTTTGTACTATTGCTATATCAAGCCCCATGTAAATGTTTTTAAAAAGAATCTTTTAATAATAATCTTTCTTATAAAATTAACTTTTGACAATCATTCATCAGAATTTAAAAATTTACTAATTTCTCCTATCCATGGTCATCCGGATTATCGTAAAGAAAAATCAGTTGTTCCTTTTAATACATGACAAATCTAGCAAAAATTTCCTAGCGATGGTGAGTCAATTGGACTTGCCATGAGCAACAAATTTTTCTTAATTAACTAAATTTACAATCACAGAATATATACATATATATAAGTGCAGAACATGAAATAAAATATAGTGCACATGCACTGAGTACAGAACATATCAAGCAATGACAAAATGTATTCACAACGAGTACAAATCATATTAACAAATGACAAAAGTGCACACGCACTGTAGTTCAGAACATAACAGCAAGCCAGCCAGTGTGGCCAAGCGGTTAAAGGCTCTACAGTCTGGAACCGCGTGGCCGCTACGGTCGCAGGTTCGAATCCTGCCTCGGGCATGGATGTGTGTGAAGTCCTTAGGTTAGTTAGGTTTAAGTAGTTCTAAGTTCTAGGGGACTGATGACCTTAGAAGTTAAGTCCCATAGTGCTCAGAGCCATATCAGCAAATCACAAAATGTACACGGAATGAGTACAAATCATATTAACAAATGACATAAAGTGCACACGCACTGTAGTATTGAACATATCAGGAAATCACAAATGTATAGGCAATGAATACAAATCATGTTAACAAAATGACAAAGGTGCACACACACTGATATACTTTTTTTACTATTTTACAAGAACTAGGATAGGAAAGGGAAGGATTGCATCATGGTTGTAGCACTTTAGGTTGCACGCAGCTGCACTGAGAGTCCATATCTTTCTACAGAAGCGCAACACCAAGTGAGACAATCTGAAGTTCTTTTCCTTGAAGTATTAATCAGTGTAGCCAAGACACTGAAATGTCGTAGTAATATTCCATGTTATCATTTTGGTAGTACATTAGGTACACCAAACAGTGGGACCATAATAACATCTCCATCGCTCAAGGTGGTGGATAGCATAACATAGAATTAGTGCAAAAACCAAATATAGTGCTCCATGATCATGAGGATAGACAAGACAAACGGATATTGCAGTAATTTCTGGTAATTAGGTCAGAAGGTGAAGGACATTAAGTCACATACTAGTCTTCATTGAAAATTACACTGGTCTAACAACTGATTTGAGTAATTGGTGGCACTCATCGCCCAGTTACTGAACATTTCTGTACCATGTACGAAGTTTTACAGAATAATGTTCATAAGTAATCTGTTTACAGAGAACATTGGCACTCACTGACCAGTTACAAACCATCAGAAGTCATCATTCAAAACAGTAGCTAATGAATGGCATAGTACTAACATAATTCACTTAGTTATAGTAATCATTGGCACTCATTGGCCAGTTACAAACCATCAGAAGTCATTATTCAAAACAGGAGCTAAAGAATGGCATAGTATTAACATAATTCACTTAGTTATAGTAATCATTGGCACTCATTGGCCAGTTACAAAACATATAGCAAGTATTGAATAATACAAAACATTTTTCATCATTCAAGTGACATACGACATATTTAAAATAATTATTGGCACTCATTGGCCATTACAAGGTATTCCTATATTTTTATAAAACCTTATTCAGTATTATTCAGAAGTTATCATTCAAAATGAGAGTCAATTATTGGCATAGGATTTATAGAGTATAACAAAAATATTATTTACAGAAATTATTGGCATAGCATTTATGCATTATTACAAAGCATCATTCAGTATTACTCAGAACTGATCATGAATGATAGTGACATAGGACATATTTAAAATGTAACACACTGTAACTATTACTCAAGGTCTGTGGTTAGAAAACGTTACGCAGAACTCATCATTCAAGTGACATAGGACATATTGAAAATGTAACATACTGTAACTATTATTCAAGGTCTGTGACTAGAAAACATTATTCAGTATTACTCAGAACTCTCTTAAACTGGTAGCATTATTTGGGACTGGTAATACATGTTTTTTTGTGCTAGCATTGCATTGCTTTGGGATCGATAATTAATTACTGGGGCATAAAAATATTTGTATTTGAGTTATTGCTGTAAGTGAAGATGTGTAACGTCATTCGTCATGAGTCAGCTGTAGCAAGGTTATGAAACAAGTAAAGTATGTGTGATCACATTCATAAATGACACACAAATGGGGAAAAAATGCAACGGTAATGACCAACTGATTATAGCACATTAATTTCATGAATAATTTCTCCTGCAAAATACAAAATGGATTATTAAACTGAAAGAAGAAACGCATATTATGCTGAAAAGTAGTGAACTTCGAATTAACAGGTAATGAAATGTGTATTAATATATATGTACGATGTGTATAGTATATTCTTGTTAATGTTTGTTAATTCTGATCCATTTACTCTTCGTGACGAGGTATTGCATCTTCTTCCGTTCATTCCGAAGGGGAAATTCCCATTTCATAGTAATCCACTGTGGTTTGTTTAATTTATTTCTTTGACACGTTATTGCTTTCTGAAAATGATGAACAATGATTAATGTCTTGCATTTAAATCATATACCCATTAAATAAAAGCTAGTTTCTAGTGATATATTTGAGCATACAGCATAGCATGACAGAAAACGTAATATGTCAAAAACATAGACAGTGTTCAGAGGCAAAAATGTACACAGTGTATCACAATGTAGAAAAAAAAAAAAAAAAAAAAAAAAAAAAAAAAAAAAAAAAAAAAAAAAAGTAACATTTTGCCTTATGATATCTCAACATCGTGACTACTTTAAAGTCAACTGGTGTTTGTTATATCTTAAATATTTCATAGTGCATACAAACAAAACAGGAAACAATCATACATACATGAAAAATGGAAAATGTGCACAGTCTGATGTGTAACGACAAGAAGAGCGACCTGCTAACCTTACCTCGCCAGGGACTTGCCAAGAAAAAATACGATAATCATCAGTAAGTAGTCACATAAATATAATTGCATAAGTGGGCATAAAAAAAATTAGGAAATGGCATTACAGTCTGATAAATCATAATGTATGTTCATTCAATAAAGGGTTTGATGTTGGAGACATGGTGATTGCCCTTGCTTTTTCTGGTTCTCAAAGTTTCGACGTGTACTACATTGGGGTGAGGAATGCTGCGAATTCGATATGGACCTGCGTATAGAAGCTCAAATTTACTGCATCTACTCTTTCCTCTGTTGGATAAATAGTGTGTACGTATTAATATCTTCTGTCCAATGTGAAAGTCACGGCGTGTACAAACCTGTTTTTGCTGTCTTCTCCGGCGCTCTGCGGCACGTTTGATGTTGTTCAGCGCAATGTCAATTATTTAATGGTGGCGTAGTCGACGCGATGTAGGAAAGGATACTAATTCTTTAATTTTGTTAGGTGGTGCAACATTTTTCAGTATAACAGACGGAGATAGCATAGTAGATTCATTTGGTATGGAATTAATTACACCCTGGAATGAGAGTATGTGTGTGTCCCAATCAATATGTTTTTTATGGCAGTATATTCTACACAGTTTACCAATTTCTTTCATTAATCGTTCACAAGGGTTCGAAGAAGCATGGTACCTGGATATATAGATCGGAGAAATGTTTCTAGCTCGTAAAATACGTGTCCATATAGCAGATCGAAACTGTGATCCATTGTCGGAAATTACTTTCAGTACATGCCCTACATGAAATAGAAAATGTTTTACAAATGCTTTCGAAACAGTTTTAGCATTAGCTTTGCGTAACGGAGTGAAGGTAACAAATTTTGAAGTGAGTTCAACAGCGACAAAGATGTAGCAAAAACCTCTATTAGTTCTGGGAATCGGACCAAAAATGTCTACAGCGGCCATGTGTCTCAATTTAACAGGTACAATGGGATGTAATGGAGGAACATGTGAAGTCGTGTCTGATTTAGCTTGCTGGCAGATTTTACATGACGCTAAAACTCGTCGAACACTTTTCTCCATGTTGGTAAAATAACAGTTCTGTCTCAGTATAAGAAAACATTTTCTGGCTCCGTAATGTGCGTAACTTAAATGAGTATACCAGATTAATTTGTTAACAAGTTCATCAGGAATGCATAATAACCAATTGTTGCTGTCAGGGTGAGAGCGGCGAAACAGAATGTCATTGCGTACAGTGTAATGGTTTCTAATGGTAACATTATTCCTATCTTGCCAAAGGTGTTTAATTTCTTTCCACACGTTGTCTTTACTCTGCTCTTGTGCTATCTCTTGTAATGACGACGAAATGAAATTTTCAAATGAAACTTGTTGACTGTACATGACGCTGAAATTTGCTTTGCAGAAGTTGTTTGCGATGTCTTGCTGATTGTTGCTAAGAGAACGGGATAGTGTGTCTGCTACAATATTTTGTGTACCGGGAATGTGGACAATTGTAAAATTAAATTCTTGTAAATAAAGTTTCCATCTACTTAATCTGTCGTGTGTAAATTTAGCCGAAAGTAAAAACTGTATAGCTCTATGGTCTGTGTAAACGGTGGTATGTCTTCCATAAAGGAAATGCCAAAATCTCGTAAATGCCCATACAACACATAATGTTTCAAGTTCTGTAACAGAATAATTGCGTTCAGAAGGTGACAGAATGCGACTCGCAAAGGCTATGTTTTTAATTACTGTAGTGCCATATTCTTCAATTTCCTGAAAAATATATACGCCTAAAGCGGTGTTAGAGCTGTCGGTGGCAATGGAAAAATTTCTAGTAAGATCTGGATGTGATAAAAGTGGTGCATTCAGCAAAGCATGTTTCAAATAACATTCTCGTGAACAAGATTCTGCGTGTCAAAAGTATTGCTTCCGTTACTGGAAGATGCAACCTGTACTGTATTTAGTCAAATTCTATCTGACGTGCTATTATTTTCGGGAGGATGCTGTGGCATTTCAACTATTTGTACGGTTCTGTTATTTCTTCCTGACGTATTACGTTCGGGATGATATCTACTGTCTGGTTCATTCATGATAATCTGTTATTGTGGTTCATTCTGCTGCTGGTAAAACCGA
Organism: Schistocerca piceifrons; assembly: GCF_021461385.2. NCBI lineage: Eukaryota > Metazoa > Arthropoda > Insecta > Orthoptera > Acrididae > Schistocerca > Schistocerca piceifrons. The sequence continues at coordinate 1,078,615,928 of NC_060139.1, forward strand.
CTGTTATTAAACGTACGCTGAAAATTGTGCTCATTACTTTTACGTCTGTCATAATAGTCATTTCTATACGGTGCATTGCGATAGGAATTGAAATAGTGTGTTTTCTGTACGTAGTTATTTCCTTGTTGCTGTGCGTTACTATTTGTTGGAGCTGACGCTATATGTGTAGGCGGCGAAACATTAAAGCTTGGTTGACCTTGTACATTACATTGTTGGTTAGGTATCCTAACCGGTTGGCTTTCATGCTGATGCGGTAAAAAACCTCTATTGTTACCAAAATGCGTTCGCTGTTGCTGATAATTTTACACATACTGATGATTAAAATTTTCTCTGATATTAAAATTACGCTGGTAGTTCTTGTCATTTCGGGAACGTATAATGATAAAATTGTCACTTTCGGTAAAAACTTGTCGTATCAGGTTTTCTTTACACGTTTCTTAATCCTAGATAGATCGACAGTTGCTGCTTTAATAGATATAAAGGATAGTAGAAGAGAAAGCAGCAGTGCAGAAAACTAAAGATGAAATAGCACTACTACGGCTCGGGGCCCTGTGCACGCTACGGTACATATTCATTAAAGCGTAATGATCCCCTGAGGTCAATTACGCGCTACAAATAAATTTTAACTTCTGCATTACAGGCAATGCCGATGAAAATTCAAAAGCAAGTTGTTGTATCAAATCCAATTCTAGTTTCTGCATTATAGGCAATGCTGATGAAAATACAAAAGCAAATTGTCGTATCCAGTCCAAAGCGTGACTCTGTGTTCTGTCATTATTAAATACCTTAGATTTGTTTACGGATAAAAGTTGCTCGTAATCAACGTTATCGTCTCTGAATGTGTGAACAGGTTCAGGATTGCATAAAAATCTGTTTGTCTGTGTCACTTCGTATTCTAAGTGACGTGGTCTCTGTAAATTACTTAAGTTATACTGGTTGTGTGAGTGTGTAAAATTTCGGAATGTGGCGTATGCTGTGACGTGTTAGTGACTGAAACATTTTTCATTTCTGTCACGTTAATACGTTCGTCAATTTGGCTGATCTGTTGTTCAAATTTCTTATCGACTTCCGTATCCAGAGTGCATGAAAGTTCTGGTGACTTTAAATTAAACTCGTCGCGTATCTGTGTCGCATTTTCAGAACATTGTTCAGCGACTGCACTAATTTCATCTCTAAGTGATTCTGTTGTGCCTGCATGTCTATTACGTAATTATTGTGCAACAGATCTAATTTCTTCACTACTGTTACTAGCACAAGCCTTAATTTCGTCACGTAATTGTTCTTTAGTATCATGACGTTGCACGGTAACAGCTGTAATCTGTTCACTAAGTTGTTTGTTCTGCTCGTTAAGGTTGTCGTGTTTTTCATTCGACTGTTTGAAACTTTCATTAAATTGTTTGATCGACCTGTATATTTTTCATTGAGTTGTTTGAAATGGTTGTCGAAACTTTCATTAAGTTGTTTGTACGATTCATTAAGTCGTTTGAAATAGTCGTTGTGTTCCTTTTTAAACTGTAGCAATACTGCCATAATTTGATCCAAGCCAATATTACCTACTCTATTTTCTGTGCTGTTTGATGGCGTACCTGCAATTGTCACGTTTTGTGTAACCATTTGGTCATTCTGTGATTCTCGAAAAGGTTTCCCAATCGGATGTGCACTGTTAGTCACTACCTCAGAATCAAATAAATCTGTCCTACTTTGAGTATACTGTTCATTTTCGGTAGAAACAATTATCTGTTCGCTACGTAAATTTTGCAAATCTGGCGTGTCGAACTGGGCAGCGTTCATTGTAACAGAACGTCCCGCGTCATCAATTGTCTTTAAATTAACAGAGGACACAATTGAATTTGTTTGCTCATGATTTGCATCAAAATCATTACTGGTGATCAGTACGCACTGATTGTCTGTAAATGGAGCATTATAATTACTACACAAACTGTCGCTAGTATGATCGGTCAAATTATTCGAATCGGCTACTTCATTCATTGCACATCGCAATGTACTGTTAACAGTTTTTCGCGGCATTTTTTCACAAATCAGAATTAAGCACATATGAAACAAGGACAATGCAAAATGCAACAAACACAATTACAACAAAGACCAACAAATTGCCGATGATCTGTGAAAGAAAGAGTGACAAATTAGTAAATGCGTTGCGCCAGATGCAAACTACATTTAAGTAAATAAGAGCAGATATATGACTACTTATCAGAAGATTCACAAAGAAATACGATCCTGGCCGGATGTCGCCAAGTGTAACCTCCCCACAGAATTTTTAAATGAATAAGAAACCATGAACCAAGTGTAACCTCCGCACAAAAATAATAATTAAATGATTTTTTTTAAAATTATTGTAACCTCTGAACAAAACTGATTTTTAATGTAACCTCTGAACAAAGTTGGCCCCTATTTATAGTCTCCGTGCAGAAATGCATTCACACTTAATGTAACCACAAAATTCAATTCCTAAATCCGGAAATAATAAAAAAATTCAGTAACCTGGTAAATTTTATGACGACAGCAGCGCTGCGCCCCGGACCTGTATTCTGAATAAAAAAAAAAAAGGAAAAATTGTTACCTCAATAAAACTGCGAATATATCTGCTCTTATGTAGAAATTTTTCGGCAGAGCTTCGTGCAATGCTGGCGTATACTTTTTTTCTAATTCTTGGAAGGAATGATCATGCATTGGAAATATTCTTTAAATTGAAATGAATGCTTTTCTTTAAAAAATTACTTTATATTATAAAAATTATTATTGAGGCATTTTTTTAAAAGAAATCAATGACAGTTAATATACATTACTAGATATGCGCAAGTCTGCTTCTTTACCTTCTACAATAACACTCATCCTCCAAAGTCCCGACCAGAGCAGACTGCGGACACGCGCAAGCACGCGCCGACTGCTGTCGACTACTGCAGACTACTCAAGACTACTGCAGACAACTGCTTACTAGCACAGACTGAAGACTAATGCCCACTAGCGACAAGCAACAACTAACTACATACTACTCTCTGGTCAGAGACTCTGCCATGCCTCGCCCATCGCCGGCAATGCATACGTCTTACATGGTATATAGGATTACAGCTAGACGTGTACAAATGCTCCAAGGGAAGATGAAATGTGGCGTGCCGTTAGAAGACAGAAGGGGTAGGCATTTGAATCGTCCAAATACGCTGCAGGACAGCTTGAAAGCCACTACTCAAGACAAAAGAATGAAAAGCTCTGCCTGAGATCCGATTTGAATATTTCTAAGCTTTGCCGATTCTTTAAAGAAGATAATCCGACAGTACAGTGCAGTGAAAGACCTCACAGAAATATTTTCAGGGGACAATATAATTTTCGCTTTGGAGTACCAAGTTCCGATTCATGTGGGTATTGTGACAGACTGTTCCTGCAGTTAGTTAACAGTAAAAATGAAACAGAGAGAAAGAAAATCGACGAAGAAAGCGAACTGCACCATTTACATGCGGAAGCAGCCTATTCAATGCTGGAGAAGAATACAGCAAAAGCTAAAGCAAACGAAATCAATGTTGTAATATGCTCAGTCCTTCAACAGGTGCTGTATTGTCCTACCCTAAACCATTGTGCGGTTTTCTATCAACGTCAGCTATCAACCTACAGTCAGGCAATACATAACGTTGGTGACAATAAGATGTGGATGTGTGTATGGCCTGAAACTGTTGCTAAGCGGGGATCAGCCGAAATTACTTCGTGCCTTCTGAAGTACGTAACATCTACATTTTCAGTACTAAACCCGTGTGAAGAAAGAACTTTAGGGGTGTGTTCAGATCGATGTACAGGAAAGAACAGTAACTGGAAAAATATTGCTTTGTATCAATATCTCCTGAACATGAAGTATTTCACCTCTGTGAAACAAAATGTTCTTATCACAGGACACAGCTTTTTGCCTTGTGACAGGGATTTCACATTAACATAAGAAGAACTACTCTGTGTATGAACCATTTGGTGGGTTCTGGTCATAGCTACTGCACAACCAAACAACTCGTTTCTGGTTCGTTACATGGAGCAGGACGATTTTATTGATTTATGCGGTATAGAAAAGCACGTCCGCAAAGATCCAAAGTGCAAAATAACGTATTATGTTTGGATGAAGATATCATCATACTCTCCAACAGTACTTCAGAGCCGCAAGAGCCATAACTACTTTCAGCCTTGTTATTCAGCAAAGTTAGTAAAACGCTCCAGGGGTAAAAATAGTATTACAGTTCCGCCGGTGGTGTTTAGCTTGAATGGCCTACCTAGACTTTATGGTGAGCCATTGCCTGTTTCTGTGGAAAAGAAAGTTAATCTGCTAGACATGTGTAGATGCAGTCATGAGAAATACCGAGAGTTTATGAGAACCTAAGGATAAAGTAAAGTGACAGTGTAATGGTCGGTCACGCAAAACGTACGTTTGCAACAATACGTCTTGTGTGCCATGAATAATCGTGTTACACAGTGGGGACTATTAATACTGTTTCGTTTAAACTGCGTGTGCAGTATCGATTCTGTTTCGTTATATTCTTGTGAAATGAAAATGTGAACGTTTATCACTACAAACCATTCTTTTGTAACAGTATTTCCACCTTCAGTCAAACACCCGCAAGTTCCGACATTGTATAGTGCAAATTGTATTTACGCCTAATCAGAACAAAACCAATAAACACTGTTAGAGGTTAAATAACATCAGTGGAATAAACGTTATAACTCACAAAAGTGTGCTACTCTAGTTAGAGTTACAACGTTTTTGTATGGATGCCGAACGAAAATCTGTAATATCTTGCTTTTCAGGTCACGTACTGCCACAACGTGTAGACATTAATCAGCAATGGACTCATTTCAAGTGATTGTGAATGCTATTTCTGCCGTTCGTAAACCTGTTGCATAGGTAATGGTTTTTCGCGCCTCCTGTACAATTTGCATTTTGAGAGTTACAACGTTTTTGCTGGCAGGTATTCAATTATAAACAACTTAATGAATCGAACAAACAACTTAATGGAAATCTTAAACAGTTGAATGAAAAACACAACAACCTTAATGAATCGAGCAACAACTTAGTGAAAAACACGACAGGTCGATCAAGCAAATTAATGAGAACTTTAAACAGATTAATGAACAGATTACAACCGTCGCCGTGCAATCTCATGTTACTAAAGAACAATTACGGAAGGAAATTAAGGCTTGTGCTAGGAATAGTAGTGAAGAAATTAGATCCGTTGCCCAAGAATTACGTAATACACATGCAGCCACAACAAAATTACTTAGAGATGAAATTAGTGCAGTTGCTAAACAATGTTCATAAAACGCTACACAGTTACACGACGAGTTTAAATTAATGTCAGCAGAACTTTAACGCACTCTGGATGGGAAAGTCGACAAGAAATTTGAACAACAGAACAGCCAAATTGATGAACGTTTTAATCACCACCTACAAAACCGTGAAACGCGTTACCGTAAATTCATACAGGAACAGAACAAAGTAAATAAACAAGTCACGGAAACAATTACTACACAGAGACAGGAAGACAAGCGTAAGTTGTTTACAAAATCAAAAACATACGTAGACACCAACATTGCTACAGTATCAGACGAAATTAATACTATCAAACAGTTGAACACGGAACTGCATGGTGAAATCTCCGATCTAAAAACAAAAACAGACACTAATATTCAGACTTTGTCTGAAAGTCTACTGTGTATTTATTTTCCAGTGACCAACAGGCGTGAACAGTTGGAATTAATACAGGATCCCGATACCATTAAATCAGACGTTAAGAAATGAAATATAACCACACGTAAAATGCACAAACAAATCGATGCCTGTGACACTAAAACTGACCCGAATTCCAAAACATACAACAGGCAATCAGTGAGATAGGTACATCCAATAATACAGTACGAAGAAAATTGTCATCTTTACAGCAAGAAGTGACAGAAATGAAAAATGTTTCAGCCTCTACCGCGTCACAGCATACGCCACATTCTTAACATTTGTCACACTCACACAGCCAATATAACTTAGGTAACTTACAGAGAGTGCGTGACGTAGATTCCGAACAGACACGGACAAATAGATTCTCATACAATTTTGAACCTGCTCAGACATTCAGAGACGATAATTTTGATTACAAGCGCTTTCTATCCGTTAGGAAATTTAAGGTATTTAAGAATGACAGAACACAGATTCACCCTTTGGGCTGGATACAACAATTTACTTTTGCATTTCCACCGGCTTGGCCTGTAACGCAGAAACTAAAATTTATTTGCAGATTTTGACCTCAGGGGATTCATTACACTTCGATGAATATGTGCCACAGCGTGCACAGGGCCCTGAGCCGTATGGGTGCTATTTCTTCTTTAGTTTTCTGCACTGCTGCCTACTCAATTACTGTCCTTTATATCTATCACAACAACTCTTCAACTGTCGATTTATCTAGGATTAGAAATGAGTAAAGAAAACCTGATATGACAAGTTTTACCTGAAAGTGACAATTTTCATTAGACACTCCTGAAATGACAAGAACTACCAGCATAATTTTAATAAGTGACAAAATTTTAATCATCAGTATCGTCATAATTACCAGCAACAGCAAACATATTTTGGCATCAATAGAGGGTTTCCCCCACAACAACAAAACCAGCCGGTTAGCATACCTAACCACAGCAACAAGGAAATACTACGTACTGAAGACACATTATTTCAACTCCTATGGCGTCGTATGGTAATGACTATCATAACATACGTAAAAGTATTGAGCACAGTTTTCATCGCACGTTTAATAACAGTAGGTCTTATCAGCAGCAGAATCATCCACAACAACAGATTATCATGAATGAACCAGACAGTCAATATCATCCACAACCTAATGCGTCAGGAAGAAATAACAGAACAGTACAAACAGTCGAAGTGCCACAGCACCCTCCTGCAAACAACAGCACGTCAGAAAGAATAGGACTAGATACAGCACAGGTTGCATCTTCCAGCAACGTAAGCAATACTTTTGATACACAGAATCTTGTTCACGAAAATGTTATTACTTTTGACGACATCCGAGACACACTTTTACATGAAAAACCAGTTATACAAAAAAAAAAAAAAAAAAAAAAAAAAAAAAAAAAAATTGCCACCCTGTTATTGAAGTAAAGATTGGATCATCCACATTTTCAGCAGTAATCGATTGTGGATCACCTATGTCAGTTATAAATGAAGAAACTTTCAACGAATGTAAGAAAGAAAATACCTATCCTACGCTACCATTAGGCAAAACTAAAGTAAAAGGAGCAGTATCTGATAAAGTAGTAGATGTAAAATTAAAGACACACTTATCGTTTTGTATTGCAGGTCATACATTCCACTCAAATTTTTGGATTGTTCCCTTATTGACAACAGACGTTATTTTAGGTACGAATTGTTTTGGTGCAACACGACGCAATTATTCACTTTCAAAATTCCTATTTAATGTTAAAGGATGAAAAGGTACAACTGGCATTCGAATTTCAGCACGATTTATCAGCAGTGTAACAAAGACTGTCGTTCCACATTGTTCAGAGATACGTGTGTACACAGCTGCAATACACCAGGCGAAGCCGACTATGACGTTATGCAAATGACTTCTGAGGAAGTAAAGTAGAGCAGTGGAAATGCAGATGACGAACGTACTCAACTACGCAATATTCTTTTACAGCAAGCTCCAGTTTTTGACATTATCCCTGGTACTATGTCCGGTTTTATGTATGAATTTCAAATTAAACAGCATGACACATTTAAGGCCAAACCATATTCCATTCCATATATTCACAGAGAACAAATGAAGAAAGAATTCCTAGCTATGCTTGACCAAGGCATTATTGAACCGGCAGTTAGTCCTTACATAAATCCGCTCCATATTGTTAAGAAAAAGGATGGCTCACTTCGCCTCGTACTTGATTCGCGTCATGTCAACGACATTATTATTAATGAAACAGATCGCCTACAAACACTAGAAGAACCTCTACAGAAAGTTGATGGTACTGCTATTTATACCATTTTAGATTTAAAATCGGGATTTTTGCAAATTCAGCTCCATCCGAACTGCAGAAGGTACGCAGTATTTCTCTCTTTTGGTGATTTCCTGACTAGCTTGATAACAAATTAATTTGGCATACTCATTTATGTTACGCACATTATGGATACAGAAAATGAGTTCTTATACTGAGACAGAACTGTTACTTTGCCAACATGGAGAAACGTATTCGACGACTTTCAGCGTCATGTACAATCTGCCAGAAAGCTAAATCAGACACGATTTCACATATTCCTCCGTTACATCCCATTGTACCCTTTAAATTGAGACATATGGCCGCTGTACTCATTTTTGGATCGATTCCCAGATCTAACAGAGGTTTTTGTTACATCATAGTCGCTGTTGAACTCACTTAGAAATTTGTTACCTTCAGTCTGTTACGCAAAGCTACTGTTAAATCTACTTCGAATGCATTTGTAAAACATTTTCTATTTCATGTAGGACAAGGATCGAAAGTAGTTTCCGACAATGGACCACAATTTCGATCTGCGATATGGACACGTATGTTACGAGCTAGAAACATTTCTCCGATCTATATATCCAGGTATCACGCTTCTTCTAACCCTTTTGAACGATTGATGAAAGAAACCGGTAAACTATGTAGAATATACTGCCATAAAAGCCATATTGATTGGGACACACACATACTCTCATTCCTGGATATAATTAACTCCATACCAAATGAATCTACTATGCTATGTCTGACTGTTATATTGAAAAATGTTGAACCACCCAACAAAATTAAAGCATTAGTATCCTTTCCTACATCTAGTCGACACCATGAAATAATTGACATTGCGCTCAACAACATCAGACGTGCTGCAGGCGTCGCAGAAGACAGCAAAAACAGGTTTGTACACGCCGTGAATTTCACATAGGATAGAAGATATTAGTACGCACACACTATTTATCCAACAGAGGAAAGAGTAGATACAGTAAATTTGAGCTTCTATACGCTGGTCCATATATAATTCGCAGCATTCCTCACCCCAATATAGTACATGTCGAAACTTTGAGAACGAGAAAAACCAAGGGCAATCACCATATTTCCCAAATTAAAACCTTTATTGAATAAACATTTTATGACTTACCACACTGTAAAGCCATTTCCAGATATTTATATGACCACTTATTGATGAGGATTATATTTTTTCTTGGCAAGTGCCCGGCAAGGTAAGGTTAGCAGGTGGCTTTTCTTGCCGTTATATATCAGACTGTGCACATTTTCCATTTATTCTAATGTATGTATTATGGTTTTCCTATCGAAAGTAGAACTTTCTCTGTATGTACTATGAAACCTTTAAGATATAACAAACACCAGATGACTGACATTTTGCCTTATGATATCCCAATGTCTTGAGTCTTTTACAGCTTTTTGCTACTACATTATGATATTGTGTGTACATTTTTGCACTTGAAAATCGTCTGTGGTTTTGATCTAATACGTTTTCCGTCATGCTATGCAGTGTGCTTACTCATGTCACTAGAAAGAAGTTTTCATTTAATAGGTATCTGATTTAAATGCAAGATATTAATCCATATTCATCATTTTTTGAAATCAATACCGTGTAAAAGAAATAATTTAAACAACCACAATGGTTTACTATGAAATGGAAATTTTACCATCAGAATGAAAGAAAGGAGATGCAATACTTTGTCATGGAAAGTAAATGGATCGGAATTAACAAGCATTATCAAGAATATACTATACACACCGTATGATAGCAGTCTTGACTAATTATTTTTCTTTCAGAATACGAGGCGATTGTGACAGGAAGTCAGACAAAACTACACATGTTAATTTTAGTGATGAAACATGCTAGAAGTAAAAAACTCTATAATATATGAAATAATGAATGATAATGAATAGTTGTATAAAGAAAATGGTAATGTGAATAATGAATTGTCTATTTTTTACAGATGATAATAAATGATGATGAATGGTTATATGAAGAATATGGTAATATGACTACTGAAGTTTTTCTTTGCAGATGATGATAATGATGAAGTTTATATATTTTCTATTAGTTAAGAGATGCTATGTAATTATTTAAGTATTTGTTGCAGTTCTTTTTGACAGTATGTCATATGTCGCATAGTATAATGACTGAATGTTTTGGGAAAGACAGCTAGAGTACATACATATTAAGTACACGTTTCATTACCTGTTAATTCGAAGTTTACTGCTTTTCAGCATAATATGAATACATTTCTTCTTTCAGCTCAATAATCTACTTTGTATTTTTTCCAGGAGACGCTTTTCATGATACTAACATGATTTCTGAAATATGTCGTTATGTTATATGCTACAAGCACTTAGTTATTAAACCTGTTCTAGTACTTGCATTTATTTATTTTTTACCCAGTTGTCTCTGTCATTCATGAATGTGATCACATATACTCTACTTGTTTCATAACCTTGCTACAGCTGACTGATGACAAATGACGTTCATAATCCTTATTTCCAGCAATAAGTCAAAAGCAAATATTTTCATGCCCCAGCAATTGACTATTGATCCGAACGCAATGCATTGCTAGCATAAAAAATTAATACTAGTCACAACTATTACCAGTATACAATTAAATAGTGCTAGCAGTTTAAGATATATTTCTAGTCCTAAATATAATGCCATTTTTTCTGATGTTTTAACTCCATTATGTCTATGTATTATTGGACTAAACACCTTGAGTACTAGTTCCATTGTTTTACATTATAAATATGTCTTATGTCACTTGCATGATATCAAATATAGTCTCTAGCAGCTTGTTGCTACACGCAATAACTCCTGTCTTGAATAATGACTTCTGAATAATAGTGAATAATGTTTTGTATTACTACATAAATGCTTTGTAACTGGTCAATGAGTGCCAATAATTACTGAAATGAGATGACTTATCAATTATAAATGCTTTGTAACTGGCCAATGAGTGTTAATAATTATTGAAATGAGATAACTTATGAATAATGTTTTGTAATACTCCATAACTGCTATGCCAATAATTATTGTAATGAGATGTTTTGTAATACTCCATACATACTACATACATGCTATGTAACTGGCAAATGAGTGCCAACAATTAATTATTCAAATCAGATGATACACTAGTGTAGTTCCGAATTATGACCAGCATGACTTAATGTATCCTTCACCTTCTGCCCTAATTAACACCAATAGCTGCGATATCCGTATGTCCTGTCCATCCTCATGATAATGGAGCATTCTATTTGGTTTTTGCACTAATTCTACGTTGATGTAAGAGTATGGATTCTACAATAATGTGGTGTTGACATCAAGCTGTCCACCACTCTGACTGAAGGAATGCCATTATCATTCTACTGTTTGGTGTACCTAATGTTCTGCCCATATGATAACATCCAATATTAATAAGCATTTCATTGTCTTGGCTACACTGATAAATACTTCATGGAAGGGAACTTCAGATTGTCTTACTTAGTGTTGTGCTTCTGTAGCAAGATATGGACTTTTAGTGCAGCTACGTGAACCCAAAGTGAACAACAATGATGCTATCAATCCCATTCCTTTCCTAATGCTTGTAAAAATGCTAAAGATTTATACAGTGTGTGTGTACTTTATTTCATTTATTAATGTGATCAGTTCTTGTAAAATGCTGAACACGTGTACAGTAAGGATGCAACACAGATATTGCATTGCAATAATATACAACAGGCTCCACGCCAAATATTCCCCAGGAGAGAAACACGGCTGAGGTCACCACATAAGGCCTCTCCTGCGAGTCTTGTACTATGTATTCGATGCACCACTGCACATTAACTGTAACCCTCGCACCATCGTAGTAAGGTGTGGCACAGAAGTTGCGTTGTGATAGTATACTACAGGCTCCATGCAAACTTTTCTCCAAGAGACTAACACGGCTGGGATCGCCACATGAAGCCTTCCCTGGGAGTCTTGTACTATGTATCCGATGCACCACTGCCACTTTATTGTAACCCTCGCTCCGTCCTAGTAAGGATGCGGCACAGAAACTGCGTCGCGATTGAATACTACAGGCTCCATACAGACATTTCTTCAAGAGACTAACACGGCTGCGGTCGTCACATGAAACTTCTCCTGTGAGTCCTGTAGTTTGTATTCTACGCTTCACTGACCATTTAATGTAACACTTGCACCGTCCTAGTAAGGATGCAAAACAGAAATTGCGTCGTGATTGAATACTACATTGTCAATACCGACTTTTCTGCAAGTGACTAACACAGATGCAAACGCAACTTGAAACCTCTCCTTGGAGTCTTATAGATTGTATCTGATGCACCATTGCCCATATACTGTAACCCTCACACCATCCTAGTAAGCATGAGATACAGAAATTACGTCGCGGTTGAATACTACAGACTCCATGTCGACATTTTTTCCAACAGACTAATACAAATGTGGTCAGCACATGAAACCTATCCTGGGAGTCTTGAAGTTGATGCCCGATGCACCACTGCCCAATTACTGTATCCCTCGCACACTCATAGTAAGTATGCGACACAGAAATCGCGTAGCGATTGAATACTACAGGCCCCATGTCGACTTATATCCTAGAGACTAACATGTCTGCAGTCGCCACATGAAACCTCTCCTCAGAGTCTTATACTTTGTATCCGACACTCCACTGACCATTTACTGTAACGCTTGCACCAACCTAGTAAGGATGCGATACAGAAATTGCGTTGCGATTGAATACTACAAGCTCCATGCTGATGAAATGGGAGATACGATACTGCGTGAAGAGTTTGACAGAGCACTGAAAGACCTGAGTCAAAACAATGCCCCGTGAGCAGACAACATTCCATTAGAACTACTGACGGCCTTGGGAGAGCCAGTCCTGACAAAACTCTACCATCTTGTGAGCAAGATGTATGAGACAGGCGAAATACCCTCAGACTTCAAGAAGAATATAATAATTCCAATCCCAAAGAAAGCAGGTGTCGACAGATGTGAAAATTACCGAACTATCAATTTAATAAGTCACAGCTACAAAATACTAACACGAATTCTTTAGAGACGAATGGAAAAACTGGTAGAAGCCGACCTCGGCGAAGATCAGTTTGGATTCCGTAGAAGTATTCGAACCTGTGAGGTAGTACTGACCTTACGACTTATAAGAAAGATTGAGGAAAGGCAAACGTACGTTTCTAGCATTTGTGGACTTAGAGAAAGCTTTTGACAATGTTGATTAAAATACTCCCTTTCAAATTCTAAGGGTAGGAGGGGTAAAATACAGGGAGCGAAAGGCTATTTACAATTTGTACAGAAACCAGATGGCAGTTATAAGAGTCGAGGGGCATGAAAGGGAAGCAGTGGTTGGGAAGGAAATGAGACAGGGTTCTAGCCTCTCCCCAATGTTATTCAATCTATATATTGAGTAAGAAGTAAAGGAAACAAAAGAAAAAATTCGGAGTAGGTATTAAAATCCATGGAGAAGAAATAAAAACTTTGAGGTTCACCGATGAAATTGTAATTCTGTGAGAGGCAGCAAAGGACTTGGGAGAGCACTTGAACGGAATGGACAGTATCTTGAAAGGAGGATATAAGATGAACATCAACAAAAGCAAAACGAGGATAATGGAATGTAGTCGAACTAAGTCAGGTGATGCTGAGGGAATTAGATTAGGAAATGAGACACTTAAAGTAGTAAAGGAGTTTTGCTATTTGGGGAGTAAAATAACTGATGACGGTCGATGCAGAGCGGATATAAAATGTAGACTGGCAATGGCAAGGAAAGCGTTTCTGAAGAAGAGAAATTTGTTAACATCGAGTATAGATTTAAGTGTCAGGAAGTCGTTTCTGAAAGTATTTGTATGGAGTGTAGCCATGTATCGAAGTGAAACATGGACGATAAATAGTATGGACAGGAAGAGAATAGAAGCATTCGAAATGTGTTGCTACAGAAGAATGCTGAAGATTAGATGGGTAGATCACATAACTAAAGAGGAGGTATTGAATAGAATATAGAAGAGGTGTATGTGGCGCAACTTGTCGAGAAGAAGTGACTGGTTGGTAGGACATGTTCTGAGGCATCAAGGGATCACAAATTTAGCATTGGAGGGCAGCGTGGAGGGTAAAAGCCATAGAGGGAGACCAAAAGATGAATAAACTAAGCAGATTCAGAAGGATGTAAGTTGCAGTAGGTACTGGGAAATGAAGAAACTTGCACAGGATAGGGTAGCATGGATAGCTGCATCAATCCAGTCTCAGGACTGAAGACCACAAGAACAACATGCTGACAACAACAAGCGACTAACACGGTTGCGGTCGGCACATGCAACATCTCCTGGGAGTCCTGTTATTTGTATCCGATGCTACACTGACCATTTACTGTAATCTTCGCACCGGCCTAGTAAGGATGCGACACAGAAATTGCGTCGCGCTTGAATACTGAAACATCCCCTTATGAACAATTATTACACGACTGTGCTTAAACTGACACACAATATTTTGTTAGCGCAACGCAATCTGACTTTCAAGAATCCCTACAAAAGAATGGCCCTGACTAACATTAAACTATACCTTCCAGAAATCACTTACCTCACAAAAATCTTCATTACTCGAACTACTGCAATACAGCGAGCGCCACTACTGCCAGCTTGATATCATCATATATAAATATAGCAATTCATGACAAATTTCAAAACTCCGCCATCTCTCTCCGCACATCCACCACTGCTGGCGGCTCACCTCCAACTGCACAACGCTATGCGCTGTTCACATCCAGCTGCCGCTGCCCAACACTACAATGGCGAGTATTACAACAATGCAAAGCAGCCACAGACTGCACACAGCACAGCCAGTGATTTTCATACAGAGGTGGCGTTACCAATAAAAAAACCTAAACAGCCTACTTACATAGCCCCCATGCTCCCCACAAAAAATTTTTACAAATTGGATTGGGCAGTGGCCAATACAGATTTGAAAAAAATTTTTCATAATTACAATAACAAAGAAATCAAATGCACACACTTATTGATACAATGTTGGTCAAAAGCTAAAAATTTCTCACAGTCCATAAAGACAGTCCTGATCGTTCATTACGGTAAAATAGTAGTGTTTTCCTCAAAGTCTGAGCAGTAGAATAAAATGCACACGGAAGTAGTGGATTTCCATCCAGTCTTGAAGAAGTAGTGTTGTCCTTCCAACGGAAAGACAGTGCTGACTCTTGACATGCTGACTGCTGTGGGTTTGCTCTGTTGTGGCCCATTATCTGAGTCATTCGACGTTTTGAAGAGTATTGGTAGGTCATCACAGAGTAGACCCACTGCAGTCCTGGTAGAGATTACGGTATTAGTGGGCCATCAGAGGCGCAGACCCACTGCAGTCCTTGCAGAAATAATGGTACTGGTGAGTCAGCAGCGGTGTAGACCCGCTGTAGTCCTAGTAGAAATAATGGTATTGGTGGGCCATCAGAGGTGCAGACCCACTGCAGGCCTTGTAGAAATAATGGCGTTGGTGGGTCATCAAAGATGCAGACCCACTGTAGTCCTTGTAGAAATAATGGCGTTGGTGGGCCACCAAAGATGTAGACCCACTGTAGTCCTTGTAGAGATGGCCAGCAGCCATCTGTTGTGACTGTGCAGGTGCACAATCACCATTGAAGAGTCTTGCGGATAATATAGCAAGTCCATAACCACCACTTGTGCACTCACAAAGTTTTTGGAATTGTCCTTAGAACCAGCAATGCTGTTATCCAGTCCCTTGCTGAATTATTAACACACGTGCAAACACTATCAGTCCCTACTTCTCACATATTGTCCATATACTATGACCAACAGAAACGTGTGCAGTGAAATGTTACTTAATTTGAAGAACTGGTAACAGTTGCAATTTGGTAACATAAAAATACAATAACAAAGGTACAAAATACATCATTAAAAACATAATAATACAGATAACATTTGTAGTAATATGGGCTTTACAAAAGACTCGAAATAACATATACATCAGTGTTACAGGAATTATGACATTAGTAAATACATAAAAGATCATAATAACTTTTGAAACATCAATTTCACACATGAACATTAAGACAGAACAGAATAAATAATGTATAAGCATATTTATAAGGTAAATAACATATTATTAATGCCAATTGTATTTGAGGATAACAGTATTCCTCATCATAGTGAATGTAACTTAGTATTAGAAGAGAAAAAAGTTCTATGAAACAGTACACAGAGACAGGAAGAAAACAAATACACAAGGGTACACAAACATATAGTGGGATAACACAAAAGGAAAGGACAGGGTTTGTTTTACTGCAGTATTTTGCAAACAAAACTTTCTTTACTTCTTGGAGATCTCCCTTCGTTCTTCATTATTTCCAAAAAGTCCTATCTATACCTGCTTTCTGTACTTTTTTTGTATGACTTCTCAGTGCATTTCATCGCAACTCATTCTCTTATATAGTCTACCCCTGTTAAGCTAACTTAAATCTACTGAGCTCAGATACTAAACTAAGAAACGAGGCAATGCAACAGCACAAAACAATTAACACAAACAGCAATGACAAAAAAATGGAAATTTGCAAAGCAAGCTACAGTAAATCTAAATTACCAAGCAATGCAACATTACAACTAATATGAGCCAATGTGCAGCAACAAGAAAAATAAATGAGTAGTAAAACTGGCTTAGCAGAGTAACACAAAGTCAAATTCAGTAACACTATGGCTGGCAAACAGCAGCTTATATCTAAACATGGCATAGCTCAAGCAGGAAAAATAGTACACTAAAGATAACAATGCAGATAAGGGAAATGTATAATCACATCTTAATGTCTAAGTAATTAAAGTGGTGCACCACAACAACTTATTGTAAAAGAAATATTACCATGTACTTGAAAAGAATATTATGTATGCAGTTACTGTTACTAGTCCCTTCTTATTGTTCTTTCCTTTCCAAGTGCTCCTTTTTTGAAGAATGTGGATCACAAAATTATTATTTAATAGATCTGTTGACAGAAAGTGTTCACATTAGCAAATGCATTTAATTTTATTTTATGAAACCAATACTGCAACACAGCTGGAAAACAGATGTCAAATGAAATAAGCAATTACGCAAACCAAAGCATAAAAATATCATTCAATAGTCATGTGCCATTTCATAAGTTAGTAGACATTTTCTCAACTCTCGTAGGAAGACACTTGTCATAATCAGGTGTATAGACATAAAAATATTTCTCGTCATTTCATTAGGCATTGCAGTAAATATCATAAATTAAGAGCACAGTGTAATCATATGTTTTCAAGTTCGACCGTGTCGTTTTTGCGATGCTTTCTACAAAGGAACGTCAATAGCGAGGATAATGCCTCTCCTTTTTTTTTTTTTACCTGTGCCGCTGAAAGGCTAATGGCTTTATTTTTCGGGCGGCTGTCGCCCAGGTGGGTGCCCACGACGCATTACGTGCAGGTGGTCACTTACCTTTCTTACCGACATATTTACGATGGCAGTTCCCGCCACAGTGACAGTCTCATATAAAAATATTTCACAGGTCAAGAATTTGCGTTGCAAATGTGTAGAAACAAAACCCTACAAATATAACAGTGTCCAAAAAATTTTCGCCGGCATTGTGATACAGTCACGCATTTACGCACATTTCATAACTCAAAGTACGATTCTTGGTTTCCAACATACTTCTTATTCCTCATATATGGTAGCAGCATCTTATTGATCATAAACATATCTCAACAGCATAGTACACATCGTCGTCGTAAAAATAACATCATAACACCTCAGTCAAATCTCAAAATCGTCGTAGCTTCCTCCAATAATTAAAAAAATTCTCTGCTCCTGTCAAAAGTGTCATCTGCCTCAAACGTACATTAAAATCATGCTCCCTTACCAAATACATCATTCAAAGCTCTCATAGTATCACAATGGTTCCAAAAAATATATGAACAGTTTACAAAGTACAGACAAAATACAATTTCATAAGTGTGAAGTTATCCAACTGTGTAATTGCGTAAACATCTGTCACTGATGTAGTAAAAAAAATGTTTATCTCTCAGTTAAATGATCAGATAGCTGTGTAATTTGTGTGTTAGAGAAATACGGTACCGATGTGTAAAGTTGTATAAGCAAATACCATATTAGCTAGGGTTCCTTGTGGTTGCCACACATATGGTACACAAAGTAAGTGTGTACCCCCCTGAGGATTAATGTAATTATACCGTCAGGTGTTACAGATTACAGCAATGAAATGAAATGTATCACGGAAAACTTTCTTTGTAATTCAAAAATCTTTAAAAATAAATGTTTTAAGTACAAAATTAATCACTGAAATGAGTGTCCTGTAGCGCTAAATGTGCGTCTTGCTGTAAGATAATTCTGTGGAAGTGTCGTACTTATCGTCCTCCGAAAGCTAAGTTCTGCAGAAGTCAATGTACTTACCTCATGATAAACAAAAGTGAAATGCTTTATGTATAGATATCTTAGTTATTACGCTTATTGCCATGATGAAGAAAGTACTGTGCTGTAACGTATTGTTGTGCTACGGAAAAGGCAATCTCATTGTTGCTATACCACAAAAGTTACTACTAAAACATGTTTTACCTTGCAGAATAAAACAGAAAAACTGTGCAGAAATAAAACAGAAACACTACAAAAGCAACATTGTAAATTGTCACTCATTAGAAGCGTCGTGATAAAACCGTGTAGTTGTCACTTAAACTAACCACTGTGTCGTCTGGTATCTCACAGAAAGTACATTAAACCCAGAATGTATTTTCAAGTAAACCAAAATGTTGCATTAAAATCTCATTAGCAGTACCAGTATGTGTCCTAAGTATGTAAGCGTGATAGTCGTTACATAATCGTGCAACTAACAAGCAAGAATGTACACACACAATAACACTGTGTCATCTGTTCACAATAACAATGCATTCGTAATTTCTGTTTCAATAAGTTCTCTTGGTTCTTGACTGGATATTTAACTTCAAACATTGTTGCATGTTAACAGATTCTAAGTCTAACAAGCATACTAGTAATGTAAAGTGAAAAGTTATATGGCAAAGACAAAGTTAAAAAGTAGATTATCTTTCAGTAAACGGTTTTACATGTGAAATGTGGTGTAAACCTTTACTCTTCCTAGTACGCAGAGTTTCAACTTTAACGCAATTATCATGTGGTATACGTCGGGAAAGGATACTGGAATTTTTCTCAAGGTTAGCGTCTACGTTACTTTTCTCTGAGCCAGCCCGGCGCAGGTGGCTGCCTGCTGTGTGAGTCATTGTCTGTCTCTTTGTTGGCGCGCGCCGTTATTGGGATTAGGAGACCTAACTTCTACAAATTCACTTTGACGGGAAGGCCCTGCCCTGTTTGAAGCTCGCCAGTTCTGATGGAATTCAGGTCTCTCGTTTTGTCGGTAGTTTCTGTACAGTCTTTCTTGTCGGTCACGTGATGGAGAATTTCTCCCTGAGTCGTAACTGCGCGCTGGACCGTTGCGTCTAAAGTTATTCTGTCTCCCTTGATAATATTTATTTTGGTTCCCATATTGTCTGTTTCTCTTATTGTCTCTGTGATAGTCATTACCACGGAGAGGTGATCTTTCCCTGTTGTTATTACTACTCTGCCAACGGTTGTCATATGGATGGTGTCCGTTTTGGTCACGATTTGTGTTGTGAGAATAGCCTTGTCGTGTCAAGTTATTACTTCTTTCATCGCGGAATTGCGACGGATGTGACCTGTAATTGTTATGTTCCTGGTTTCGCGTTCCTGGTTTCGCGTTCCGCAATTGTCAGTGTCAATTTCTAATTCTTGTAAGAGTCCCTGAAATGCTTTAATGTCGTCTTTGCAACGTCCTGCCAAAATAATATGTCGTAAATGTTCATGCAGTTTGATTAAGCAAATGCGGATGAGTTCTGAGGGGCTGTATGGGTTTGAAACATACTGATTCTTATGCAACATGTCTTCAAAATATTTCATAAGACTGGAAAATTCAGATTGTTCGAAACGTTTCATCATTATGATGCTATGTTTTACTCGGTCTTGTGTGGCTTGAGACCAATATGCTGAGAGGAAGGCATGCTAAAACTCTCCTTCACTGTGGCAATCGTGAATTACCGATCGCATTCTTACAGCTGGTTCATTCTCCAAGTAGCCACACACAAATTCTAATCTGTGTTCTAATGACCAGTTGGGAGGAAAACAATGAGAGAATTGATGGAGCCATGCTTGTGGATGAATGTGGTTGCCAGAATTCTTAAATGTTTTGAATTTACGTGTAGTAATGAACAGCTTATAGTCAAAATCATCATGTCGGCGAGTCGCATATCGGTCATTGTTTGGTCGTGTCAGCCGTTCCATCTCAAAATTCGGTGCACATTGCCAATTTCTTTCATAATTTCCGAAGTGTCTTATGTTATTATTTTGTGGTTGTTCCGTATTTCTAAGTCCCTCTTCCCGTATTGGAGCGCGAGTGGCCTCTGAAATACGTAATTCTTGTATTACCTGAGTCAGCTGATCTTGTACTTCCCGGATTTCTCTTTGGTGTTGCGTATTAATTTGATTCTGATTTTGTTTGAATTTCCTAATTTGTTCGCACTCTTCTGTGTCATTAAAGACTACCGGGTTTGTGTCGATCAGATTATCATCTACCTTCGTAGATAAGTTAGTGACCTGTACCGAAAGTTCGGCTACTTTCTTCGATAGTGTACTTATTTCTTCAGTGTGTTTTTCTGAACCAAGTTTCAGAGTATCTACTGTGTCCTTAAAGTCTTCCTGAGTTGTTGCAAGTTGCGTAACCGAATCGGTAGATGCAACTGAGTCAGATTTAGCTTGCAAGGTCTCATGATTTTCATGAACGATGGTTTGCAGTTCTTTTATGGCTGCTTCGTGATTCTGTAATGCATTTTCATGCCGCGAAAAAATAGGTTGAAAATGCTCACAAATTTGAGTTTTTACGTCATTACAGACTTTTTGACATTTCGATTCAATGTTATGTAACTCAGTAGTTAAATCTTCACGTGTTTGTTCAAGAGTTTGTTCCAATGAGTCTAACTTTTGAAGCTGTTGTTGTGTTTGTATCTGATTTTGTTCCAGTATGTCTAACTGTTGCTGTGTTTGTCTCTGATTTTGTTCCATTGTGTCTAACTTTTTGAGATTTTGTTCCACTGTGTCTAACTTTTTAAGATTTTGTCCCATTTGTCTCTGATTTTGTTCCATTTGTTGCATTAATTGCAATAATAATGTATTAGTGTCTGGAATCTGTTTCTCTACACTTTTCAGCAGTGCATTTGCACCGGCAACATTCACATTTTGACAAGCAGAAAATGTGTCTTGACTTATTTGAGAAAACGGTGATGACCCAAAACCTGAATCAGCAGTATTTGCAAGATTGTGTCCTGTCATTCCCGATTCCTGAGGCGAGCTGTTGCCGACCGATCGATCGATAATGCTTCCCTGTTCACTATTTGTTTCACTGTCTGCGCCATTGTTTGCCGCCCGCTCCATTTCCCTATGCACTATTACCAAATTACTACTTTGAATGTCTGTTACTTCATTACACAGTGGTGCTGATAAGCTATGCTCGTAGTCACTATTATTTCTCAGTTTACTTTGGAGCCTAGTGTTACGTTTTTCACACGCCATTATTGTCACAATATTTCACACGATAACACAGAAAAGCACTATTTGAAGAGCAAAAATAAGAGAACACATTAACATAGCACTGAAAATAATATCTCGTTAATTGCAAGCGCAGCTGCGAAAGACTTGGTGCAAATGTACATGCATGCCACAACTGTTTTACTGTACAACAATGAAAGACTGCAACTACAAAGGAGATTTTCTCTACAATTACACGCTAGCAATAAACAAAATCTACACTAATTACACAAACTACAAAAAAAAATCAGAAGATTCCAGTGAGGCATCCTGGCAGGGTCGCCATATGAAACATCCCCTTATGAACAATTATTACACGACTGTGCTTAAACTGACACACAATATTTTGTTAGCGCAACGCAATCTGACTTTCAAAAATCCCTACAAAAGAATGGCCCTGACTAACATTAAACTATACCTTCCAGAAATCACTTACCTCACAAAAATCTTCATTACTCGAACTACTGCAATACAGCGAGCGCCACTACTGCCAGCTTGATATCATCATATATAAATATAGCAGTTCATGACAAATTTCAAAACTCCGCCATCTTTCTCCGCACATCCACCACTGCTGGCGGCTCACCTCCAACTGCACAACGCTATGCGCTGTTCACATCCAGCTGCCGCTGCCCAACACTACAATGGCGAGTATTACAACAATGCAAAGCAGCCACAGACTGCACACAGCACAGCCAGTGATTATCATACAGAGGTGGCGTTACCAATAAAAAAAACCTAAACAGCCTACTTACAATACTACAGGCTCCGTGACGACATTTCTCCAAAAAACTAACACGGGTGCCATCGCCGAATGAAACCTCACCTGCGGGTGCTGTTGTTTGTATCCAATGCACCACTGCACATTTACTGTAGCCCTCGAACCGTCCTAGTAAGGATACCACACAGAAAATGCGTTGCGATTGAATACTACAGGCTCCATGCTGACATTTCTCCAAGTAACTAACACAGGTGCCGTCCCCAAAAGACTCCTGGGAGTCTTATGGTTTGTATCTGATGCACCATTGCACATATACTGTAAGCCTCACACCGTCCTAATAAGATGAGATACAGAAATTGCGTCGCGATTGGACACTACAAGCTCCATGACAACTTTTCTCCAAGAGCCTAACACGGCTCCGGTTGCCACATGAATAATCTCCAGGGAGCCCTGTAGTTTGTATCCAATGAACCATTGCCCATTAATGTAACTGTCACACCATCCTAGTATGGATACAACACAGAAATTGCGTTGCGATAGTATACTACAGGCTTCATGCCAACTTTTCTCCAAGAGATGAACACGGCTACGGTCGCCACATGAAAAGTCTCCTGGGTGTCTTGTACTACATATCCGATGCACCACTGGCAATTTACTGTAACCCTCGCACCGTGCTAGTAAGGATGCAGCACAGAAACTGCATCTCGATTGAATACTGTAATAGGATGACAGGAGCGGGTGACGTGGTCGGCGTTGTAGGGCGTGGCTGGGTAGAAGAAGGTGGTTGTTTTTAGCAATGTTTCTCCTTTTTGTTGGTTCTTCCAATACATTTTCCGGTATCTCAACCCCTCCGCTCGTGTCGTGGTGGAGACGTGCAGGTGTACGCAGCCTGGGGAACGCGACGCCATGCTCGGTCAGCGGCTGTTGCAGGCGGCAGGACGTTGGCAGCACGAGGACCGGCGCAGCTCACCCCCTGCAGACGCAGCGGCGCGAGACGACGCCGGGAGTAGCCGGTGCAGCAGCGGGCAGTGTCCTCCTTCGGCCAGTCCTCGGGGACAGCGTCACTGATGGCGACGACATGACAGCGACCGGACGCCCAATCGGTCGAACCGAATGCCGACGCTCACCTCTGATGCCCTTAAATAGTGATTGCAGACCGAGCGCCGCCACACGGAAGGTCTAGAGAGACTTCCTAGCACTCGCCGCAGTTGTACAACCGACTTTGCTAGCGATGGTTCACTGACAAAATACGCTCTCATTTGCCGAGACGATAGTTAGCATAGCCTTCAGCTACGTCATTTGCTACGACCTAGCAAGGCGCCATTACCAGTTACTATTGATATTATGAATAATGTACCGTCAAGAGCGACGTTCACCAGTTATGGATTAAAGATAAGTATTCCAGCAGCTACGTCCGTTTTTCTAAATCGGAATTTCCTTGTCCTGTTCCAGACCCCACGCCAGCCTGTGTGAGCTAAAACGCGTGTCTTTCGGCTTCCTCTAGTAAACCCGTGTTGGCTCTCCTGCCAACCCACAACAGCTGTCACCAAATTAACCCCTCCAGGGATTCTATTGGCTTGTATCTGAAGCACCATTGCCCATATACTGTAACCGTCGCACCGTCCTAATAAGGATCTGATACAGAAATTGCGTCGCGATTGTTTACTACAGACTGTATGCCAACTTTTCTCCAAGAGACTAACATGGCTGTGATCGCCACATGAAGCCTCTCCTGGGAGTCTTGTACTATGTATCAGATGCACCACTGCCCATTTACTATAACACTCGCACCGTCCTAGTAACAATGTGGCACACAAACTGCATCGCGATTGAATACTACAGGCTTCATGCGTACTTTTCTCCAGGAGACTAACATGGTGGCGTCGTCACTTGAAAGCACTCCTGGGAGACCTGTAGTTCTTATCCGACGCACCACTGATCATTTAGTAACAGTAGCACCATCCTAATAATAATGAAACATAGAAATTCCGTTTCAATAGTATATTACAGGCTGCTTGCCAACTTTTCTCCAAGAGACTAACACGGGTGCGGTCACCACATCAAACATCTAATGGGAATCCTTCAGTTTGTATCCGATACACCACTGCCCATTTAGTGTAACCGTCGCTCCGTCATAGTAAGGATACTACACAGAAACTGCGTTGCGCTACTATACTAGAGGCTCGATGCCAACTTTTCTCTAAGAGACTAACATGATTGCGGTCGGCACATAAAGCCACGCCTCGGAGTCATGTACTATGTATCTGATGCACCACTGCTCATTTATTGTAACACTCCCACCGTCCTATTAAGGATGAGGCACTGAAACTGCGCCGTGATTGATTACTACAGTATCCATTGCGACTTATCTCCAAGAGACTAACACAGCTGCGATGGCCACATGGAAGCTCGCCTTGCAGGCTGACTGATTGTATGTGATGTACCACTGCCCATATACAGTAAACCTCGCACATGTCTAGTAAGGATGAGATACAGAAATTGCCTCGCGATTGAATACTAAAGGCTCCATGCCAAATTTTCTCCAAGAGACTAACAAGGCTGTGGTCGCCAAATGAAACCTCTCCAGGGCGTCCCGTAGTTTGTATTCGACGCACCACTGCCCATTTACTGTAACCCTTTGACCGTCCTAGTAGGGATGCGACACAAAAAATTACTTGAGATTGAATTCTTCAGACTCGTTGCCGACTTTTCTCCAAGAGTATAACACAGCATCGGTCGCCAAATAAAACCTCTCCAGCGAGTCCTCTAGTTTGTATCCGATGCACCACTGCCCATATACTGTAAACCTCGCACCGTCGTAGTAAGAATGTGATACGGAAATTGCGGCGTGACTGAATACTACAGGTTCAATGCCGACATTTCTGCAAGAGACTAACAGGGCTGCGATCGCAACATGAAACGTCCCGTGGGACGACTGTAATTTGTATCCGACACATCACTGTCCATTTATTGTAAACCTCGCTGCGTCATAGTAAGGATGCAGCGCAGAATTTGCTTCACGATTGAATACTACAGGCTCCACGCCGCAATTTCTCCAAGATACTAACAGGGCTGCGGTCACCACATGAAACTTCTAATGGGCGTCTAGTAGTTTCTATCAGATGCACACATAAACTGCGTCGCGATTGAATACTACAGGCTGTATGCAGACATTCCTCCAAGATAATAACACAGCTGTGGTTGCCACATAAAACTTATCCAGGGCGTCCCGTAGTTCGTATCCGACACACCACTGACCGTTTACTGTAACCCTCACACTATCATAGTAAGAATGGAACACAGAGTGCAACATGTTTGAGTACAACAGGATCTGTGCTGACTTTTCTCATAGAAACTAACATAGCTGCGGTCGCCACATGAAACCTTTCCTGGGAGTCTTGTAGTCTATATCCGACGCACAACTTCCCATTCACTGTAACCCTTGCACCGTCCTTGTAAAGATGCGACACAGTAATTGCGTCGAGATTAAATAGTACAGGCTGCATGGTGGCTTTTCTCATTGAGAGTGACACGGCTGCGGTTACCACATAAAAGCAATGCTGTAAATCTCGTCTTTTGTAGCGACATAGAAAACACGCCATGGTTTTATATTACAGGCTGCATGCCGACTTTTCTCCAAGAAGCTAACACGGCTGTGGTCGCCACATTAAACCTCCATGGGAATCTTGTAGCACGTATCCGACGCACTAGGGATCATTTACTGTAACCGTCACACCGTCCTTGTATGAACGCGACACAGAAATTTTATCGCCATTGAATACTACCGGCTGCATGCCGTCTTGTCTCCAAGAGACTAACATATCTGTGTTAACAACATGAAACCTCTCCTGGGCGTTTTGTAGTTAGTACCCGAAGTTCCACTGTCAATTCACTGTAACACTAATACCGTCCTAGTAAGGATGCAACACAGAATCTCCGTCGCGAATGAATACTACAGCCTCCATGACGATTTTTCTTCAATAGACTAACACGGATACAGTCGCTAAATGAAACCAGTCCTGGGAGTCCTGTAATGCGCATCCGAAGCATCATTGCCCACTTACTGTAACCGTCTCACTAGCCTAGTAAGCATGCGGCCCAGAAATTGCGTCCAGTTTGAATACTACAAACTCCATGCTGACTTTTCGCCAATAGACTAACACGGATGCGGTCGCCACTTGAAATCTCACCTGAGAGGCCTGTAGCATGTATCCGACGCAGCAATGACCTTTTACTGTAACTGTCGCACTGTCCAAGTAAGAGTGCGACACTGAAACTGCGTCGCGATTGAATACTATAGGCTCCATGCCGCCTTTCCTCCGAGAGACTAACGTGGCTGCGGCCTCCACATGAAACCTCTCCTGGCAGTGCTGTAGTTTGTATCTGTCGCACCACTGCCCATTTACTGTAACATGCATACTGTCCTACTAAGGATGAAACACAGAACTTGTGTCGCGAATCAATACTAAAGGCACCATGGGGACTTTTCTCCAAGAGACTAACACATCTGCGGTCGCCACATGATACTTCTCCTGACAGTCCTTTACTTTGAATCCGACGCAGCACTGCCCATTTACTGCAGCAGAATCCTAGTAAGAATGCGACACAGAAATTTCGTCGCGATTGAATACTACAGGCTCCATGCCGACTTTTATATGAGAGACGAACTGGGCTGCGGTCACCGCATGAAACCACTCCTGGGCTTCTTGTAGTTAATGACCGATGCTCCACTGAGAATTTACTGACCTAGTAAATATGAGACACAGAAATTGAGTGTCATTGAATACTACAGTCTTCATGCCGACATTTCTCCAAGAGACTAACACGGCTGTGTTGCCACATGAAACCTCTCCTCGAAGAATTGTAGTTTGTATCCGACGTACCACTGACCTCTCACTGTAACCCTTGCACCCTAGTAAGGTGACGTCACAGAAATTGCGTCGAGATTAAATACTACAGCTTCCATGGCGGCTTTCATCCAAGAGACTAGCACTTCTGCGGTAGCCATATGAAAGCTCTCCTGGGAGTCTTGTAGTTCATATCCGACACACGACTGACCATCTACTGTAATCCTCGCACCATCTTAGTATGGATGTGACACAGAAACTGCGTCGAGTTTAAATTCTACAGACTCCATGGTGACTTTTCACCTAGAGACTAACACGGCTGAGGTCTCCACATAAAAGGTCTATGGGAGTTTTGTAGATTGTATCTGACGCACCACAGACCATTTACTGTAAACCTTGCACCATCCTATTCACGATGAGGCACAGAAATTGCGTCGAGGTTAAATACTACAGTCTCCATGCAGCTGTTCTCCTAGAGAGTAACACGGCTGTGGTCGCCACAAGAAAGCTCTCCTGGGAGACCTACAATTTGTATCCGACGCACCACTCACCATTAACTGTTACCTTTGCATCGCCAAAATAAGTATGCGACACAGATATTGCGTTGGGATTGAATACTACAGGCTCCATGCCACCTTTTCTCCAAGATACTAACGGGCTGCGGTCACCACGTGGAAACTCTAATGGTCATCTTGTAGTTTCTATCAGATGTACACACGAATTGCGTCGCGATAGAATACTACTGGGTCATTGCCGACTTTCATCCAAGAGACTAACATGGCTGTAGTCACAACATGAAATCTCTCCTGGCAGTCCTTTAGTTTGTATCCGTGGAACCACTGCCCATTTACTGTAACCCTTGCTCCATCCTAGTAAGGATGCGACTGAGAAAATGTTTCGCGATTCATTACTAAAGGCTCCATTTTGCCATTTCGCCAAGCGAATAACACAGATCTAGTCAGCGCATGAAACCTCTCCTGGGGGTCTTGTAGTTGGTATCCGACGCACCACTGCCCATTTACTAAAACCCTCGCACCCCTCTACTAAGGATGCGACACAGAAATTTAGTCGAGATTAAATACTATAGGCTCCAGGGCGGGTTTACTCTTACAGAGTAACACAGCTACATTCGCCACATGGAAGCTGTACTGGGATTCTTGTAGATTGCATTCGACGCACTAACGCCAATTTACTGTATTCCTCGCACCCTTCTACTAAGGATGCGACAAAGAAATTGCGTCGACATTAAATACTATAGGCTCCAGTCTGGGTTTTCTCCTACTGAGTAAAAAGGCTAAGGTCGCCACATTAAAGCTGTACAGGGAGTCTTGTAGTTTCTATCTGACGCACTGCTGCCCATTTAATCTAACCCTTGCACCTTTCTACTTTCAATGCGATAGAGAAATTACGTCAAGACTAAATACTATAGGCTCCAGGACGGGTTTACGCTTACAGAGTAACACAGCAACGTTCGCAACATGAAAGCTGTACTGGGAGTCTTGTAATTTCTATTCGACGCACTACTGCCCATTTACTGTAACCCTCGCACCCTTTTACTTATGATGCGACACAGAAATTGCGTCGAGATTGAACACTATAGGCTCCAGGGCGGGTTTACTCCTACAGAGTAACACGGCTACTGTCGCAACATCAAAGCTGTACTGGGGGTCTTGAAATTTGTATCCGACCAACTAAAACCCATTTACTGTAACCTATGCACCCTTCTACTAATGCTGCGTCACAGAAATTGGGTCGAGATTAAATACTGTAATCTCCAGGACGGGTTTTCTGCTACAGAGTAACACTGCTACGGTCGCCACATGAAAGCTGTACTGGAAGTCTTGTAGTTTTTATCCGACGCACTACTATCCATTTACTGTAATCTTCGCACAACTCTACTTAGGATGCGACACTGAAATTGCGTCGAGATTAATTACTACAGGCTCCAGAGCAGGTTTTATCCTAGAGAGTAACACGTCTGCAGCCCCAACATGAAAGCTGTCCTGGGAGTCTTGTAGTTTGTATCCGACGCACTACTGCCCATTTACCGTAACCCTCGCAACCTTCTACTTATGATGCGAAAGAGAAATTGCTTCGGGGTTAAGTAGTATAGGCTGCAGGGTGGGATTACTCCTACAGAGTAACACGGCTGCGGTGTCCACATGAAAGCTCTCGTGGGAGTCTTGTAGTTTGTATCTGACGCACTACTGCCCATTTACTGTAACCTTCGCACCATTCTACTTAGGATGGGACTCTGAAATATGCGTCGAGATTAAATACTATAGGCTTTAGGGCGGGTTAACTCCTACAGAGTAAGAACGCTACGGTCGCCACATTACAGCTGTACTGTGTAATCGTACTTGAATTACGTAACCTTTACTGCAGGTCACCTGAACCTCTCGATACCAACAATATTCTACTGTGTTTCTGTAAAGTAGTTAACATATTTCTGAGACAACATTCGGTGCTTTTTCATTAATGTAGGGGTACTTTGATACATCGGTATGTTTATACTGTAATGGTATTATTCCTATGTATATTCTTTCTTTTGTCACTATGATCTTTGATGTAGTTATAAGTCTGATTTTTGGGCGCGTAAGGTCTCATTAGTGTTTTAGTGAGAGTCGGACCTTGAAAAAGTTAAGTGTTGGACGTAATGTAGGAAAGACGCTTATTGTAGACAGCTTATAAATGTTTTCAATTATGTTTGTTATTGTGATGTGATGTTTTGTGTGTTAAGCGATATTGTGACAAAAGCTATAAAAAGGAAATGTATCTTAAATTCGGAGTGCTGATTTTTTTTATCACTATTGTGCTAACTTTCTAAGGTTTAATCCTCAAGAATGGTTTGTGAAACAGATCAATAAAACTTTTGCATAGAGCAGAATAAAACCTAGGCCTCTTTGCATCCTAACTTGGAATCATTACAACCTAGACTTTCGACGATTGAGCCATGATTTTACAACGAGACCAGCGTGGGAAACATGAAAAGATGAGTGCCTAGTTTAATTATTATTACATGAAATGCCTTTATTAACTGTGCCCTAATGACACCTGCCAAATAATAACATTGTTGGTGCCCGAAAGTTCAGTGTTTAGCAGAGTGAGCAACACCACAATCTATATTAAAATTTGATCTTTGTAGTGGTAGGGTTGTTAGGACTAGGAGTCTTGTAGTTTTTATCCGACGTACTGCTGCCCATTTACTGAAAACCTTGCACCATTCTACTAAGGATGCAACACAGAAATTGCGTCGAGACTAAATACTACAGGCTCCAGAGCGGGTTTTATCCTAGAGAGTAACACGTCCGTGGCCTCCAAATGAAAGTTCTCCTGGATGTCTTGTAGTTTGTATCCGACGCACTGCTGCCCATTTACTATAACCCTCGCGCGTTTCTACTTAGGATGCGACACTGAAGTTGCGTCGTGATTAAATACTATAGGCTCCTGGGCGTGTTTTATCCTAGAGAGTAACTTGTTTGCGGCTTCCACATGAAAGCTCTCCTGGGAGTCTTGTAGTTTGTATCCGACGCACTACTGCCCAGTTACTGTAACCCGCGCACCCTTCTATTTGGAATGGACACAGAAATTGCGTCAAGATTGAATGCTATAGGCTCCAGGGTGCGATTACACCTACAGAGTAACACGGCTGTGGCCTCCACACGAAAGCTCTCCTGGGAGTCTTGCAGTTTGTATCCGACGCACTACTGCCCATTTCCTGTAGTCATCGCACCCTTCTATTTGGAATGGACACAGAAATTGTGTCGAGATTATATACTATAGGCTCCAGGGCGGGTCTTACTTCTACACAGTAGCACGGCTATGGTCTTCACATGAAAGTTGTACTTGTAGTCTTGTAATTTGTATCCTGTAACAGTTTTGATACTAAATGTAACTGGGTTTTCTCTTTTGATACTAGTCAATTGTCAGGATGAGCATTTCTGCAAAGGGCATTTGTTTCTAAAGCATTATGTCAGTGTGAAAATTCTAAATTAATTAATTTTTCTCTCTCAACAACCTGTGGGCAGGTGGGTTCTTCCTTGGCTCGGCTATGAGGTAGAATGAAACAGCATATTTACATAAGATAACTTTTATTGTAAGTTTCGTACTACGGTTTTCTTACTGGATTGTACTGGCTCGGAGAGCAGCAGCTGTGTTCTCTAAGCGGCCGCGTGTGTTGTGCGTTGGCCAGTGGAGCGGCACAGTGGGGGAAGGCCAGTGTCCCTGACGCGAACAATGGTCTCCCGCTTGCCAGTCTTCGGCTGACAGATCTTCATCCCAGCTCAAAGGCGACTGCTGATGTGAGGCCGTCTCCTTCCCATCCTCACGGGTCACCCGGGTACATAAAAATCAGACTTCAAACACCTTTTAACTTCTGTCTTCTGGCGCCAAGGCTGCTGCTTGCTATTCCATTACAGCGGCGGTCTTGGTGCGTCTGTGCATGATGTAGTCTCTTCTTGCATGACGGTCTTCAGCACCGAAACCGACTGGAAACTACTGCTACTCTTCTCTTCTTCCTTCGTCTTCTTCGACTCTCGTCTCCGTCTGTCGGGCCCATTGCGTCTCGCGTATTTATTCACTTCAGTTTACTGGAGGTGAACGACTTCACGGTCATTGCCTCTTCTGTCACGTTGAGAAGCTTCTCGAAGAATCTTCTTAATGTCGGTCATTGGCTCTTGGAATGTAGGCGAGGGCCTTTGCTCACATGCGACAACTGAGAAACATGTGAGCCGGTTGGGCGATGGCCTGACGGCTGAATCGACAGTGCCTGCTTATGTGGAACTTGCTGACTTCACGGTCATTGTCTCTTCTGCTCTGCAGTTCTGCCCGCTGTTCGCCAGTATGTAACTCTCTAAACTAAACCAAGTGTTTCATTTATATTCTAATTTCTACTTCACTTTGATTTCACTAATTTATTTACTTAAGTACCACTCAATATTTCTCCACCCTTCAGAGAAATTCGCCCTCGAATTTACCACTCAACATTCCTCCACTCTTCACATGGCAAAAGCACTAACAGAAGCAATGAAAACTCTCCACTTAGAAGATTACACACGCTTCACATTAAGTATGTTGAAAATACTTTATCACCTTACAAAAGCACTGTACGCTCATGAATCACATAGTTCACACATATAAGAAGTGTAACAAATCTTGATGACAATGAATAAACAAAAATAGATTATTCACTTAGAAAGTTACATAGCAACACCTGTTTAATGTACCCTATATTAATGCAAGAATATCTATTCTACAGTACTGTTTACTTTAACATAAGACTGTTTAGTAAAGAGTGAAGTACAATAAACAGAATTTATACACTAATGCTCACAAGTAACCACTGAAGTACACCAGTTAAGAGTGTGGTATCCAATTAATGGGGATTTGATGAAGTGGTATATTATTATTTGGCTTATTTTTTCGTCTTAAATAAAAGAAAACTGTACAAAGCAGAAACACCAACATAAAGATTCCAGATATACCCGCTCCTAGCATTATAATTTCAGTTTTGTGTTCACTTTTTAATTTTAAGACATGTTGCATCACAACATTGGCATCAATTTTGCCTTGCTGTGAGTTTATGAACATATCTAATGACTTCAGAATGGAACTGTTAAGGGAGCCATTGAGTTAGGATAGGTTTTGTGAAGGAAATGCTTTGCATGGCGTTTTCTGAAAAGAGCAAACAACGTGGTTATGGACCTACGATCCTAGTAAAAACAAAAACAAGAAAAAGAAGGAGTTAACTACAAGATCAACACGCTTCTATGTTCAACTTTGGTTTTCCTAAATAATAAACCATTATCATTTATTAATTATTTAGATTTGTATACTATCCACAGTCAACTATGAGTCAACTAGGACATTCACACCCTTGGTCGAAGATTGTATGGTGCCATGTCTGTATGTTGTGCTGGCGTGACCACTCTTTTTCCTTTTTGGGTACTACCTCCACCCTTTGGAAAAGCAGACACTATTGTTGAAGGAATTACATCTGGAGCGCCCTTAAAAGGTTTTAAACGACTTGCATGGACAATAATAGTTCGGGTGGGCAGTTGCAGTTTAACGTGGACTGGTGACGTGATCTAAATAATTTGAAAAGGACCTCTGTAGTTTGTTACAAATTTCTTCGTTTTTCCTTTCGCAATATATGGGGTAGACAGCATCACCCACTGACCGATTTTGTAATTTGGATATTTATCTTGGGCGTTACCTAATCTTTCCTGTCGTTCCAAAGCCTTTGTATTAGATTTTTGAACCTTTTTCCATACATCCTTCATCATTCGACTGAAATCTCTTACTGTATCTCCGACTTTTCCGTTTTTCTGCCTGATTACATCAAAAGGGGATGGCATTTTTCTGCCATAGACCACTTCATAAGGTGACATGCCAGTTGCTTCATGCGTTTTGGCGTTGTATACCGACACGATTATTGGTAAATACGTATCCCAATTAGAATGTTGTTCGTTAATATAATAACTAAGCATCTTGCCAATTGTCCGATGGACTCTTTCTGTGCGTCCGTTCCACTGAGGGTGTAATGGAGTAGTGCGTAATTTACGTATTTTTAGTAAGTGGCATAGCTGTTTCAAACTCAAGTAGAAGACTGTGGGCAGTACTGCGTCGTATTGTTATGATGCGTTACAGAAACTGCATCAAGATTAAATACTATAGGCTGCAGTGCGGGATTACACCTACAGAGTAACACGGCTGCGGCTTCCACATGAAAGCTCTCCTGGGAGCCTTGTAGTTTGTATCTGACGCACTGCTGCCCATTTACTGTAACCCTCGCACACTAAGGATGAGACACAGAAATTGCGTCGAGATTAAATACTGTAGGCTTCAGGCAGGGTTTACTCCTACAGAGTAACACGGCTACGGTCGCTACATGAAAGCTGTACTGGGAGTCTTGCAGTTTCTATCCGACTCACTACCGCCCATTTACCCTTCTACTAAGGATGCGACACAGAATCTTCGTCGAGATTATATACTGTAGGCTTCAGGTCGTGTTTTATCCTAGAGAGTAACAGGTCTGCGGCCTCCACAAGAAAGTTCTCCTGGCAGCCTTGTAGTTTGTATCCGCCGGAGTACGGCCCATTTACTTTAAACCTCGCTCCTTTCCACGAAGGGTGCGACATAGAAATTGCGTCGATATTGAATACTATAGGCTCGAGGGCGAGTTAACTCCTACAAAGAAACACGGCGCGGCCTCTACATGTATGCTCTGCTGGCAGTCTTGTAGATTGTATCCGCCAGACTCTGTTTGTTCTAAGTCGTGTCTCCCTACGACTTTCGCGCAACGACGCTCTGAGCGTGTTTTTTAGGAAATTGACTAGTTTGAACATGGGACCTGTTGCTGGTAAGGAGACGCCAGACCACACATGACATGTAGAGTTCAGAAGAGTTCAGTGAGACTTGCGATGATATAACCAAATACTTAATGATTTCAGCGTCAGCTCCACTGCACTCCCTGTAAAAGAATCTTAATGCTAACTAAATTTAGTGGAAGGGGTACAAGGCTTTCCTATTTTTAGTTAGCTGGTAAAATAACGTCGAAAAGCAGTTAAGTTTACCACTGGAAATTTTACTCTACTCTCAAAACATTGTTTATAAATTGCACTATTGATAAAAGGAAATGTTTTAATACAGGATGATAAAAACCAACTGCGTTCAACAAAAATGTGAACGAATATTCCCTGAATGGGTTTCCAAGTTCTACAATGGATCGAAGAATGACCTATGCCATATCTCATCTATAATCTAGGTTTAAATTAAGTTTCACAAAAGAGAAAACTATCAAAATGGTCTACAGTGACCCTCAATTATCTTTAATTACTTATCTAACTTGTCGTAAATTACAGTGGATGATGTGGCTTCTCAATAATTGTATAATAGAAAAATCATCGCGTTTCAGATTTTAACTTATGTAGCAAATGTGAATACCATGAGCATCAATTGACGATCGACACTAGTATTACGTAAAAAGGGGATGTAATAGATGAGACTTCTGCAGTTCTAAGTGAAGTCCTATGCGCTCACCTTGCCGGTGTTCGTCAGGGGGCGGCGGCCAGCGCAGCTCCATGCATCTCGCCGTCTCGGAAGCAACTCTTTTCTAACTTCTCCTTACTACAAATTACCGAAGCTGGTTTAAAGAAAAGAAAAACTATCAGGCTGTGTTTTCATCTGACCAATCAGGGTCTCAATGTTAACCTTAAGCTCCACCTACAAAAATTCTGTCTATCCAATGAGAAACGTTATACTTTTCGTGGTGGGGCAATGTTTTTAAAGTTTGCAACGTAACAGAGACGCGAAAAAGTCTCGCGCTAAAACTTGCAGCTAGTGCGGCCGTTTTAGTGTTATCATAAGATCTATACTGTTCTTCTGGAGGGCTCTATCTTTTAACATGGGCTGGGGGGTAGTCCTGGCGGTTACTTTTTGTGGTGGGGCAATGTTTTTAACGTTTGCAACGTAACGAAGACGCGGAAAAGTCTCACGCTAAAACTTGCGGCTGGTGGGACTCCTTTTGTTTTATCGTAAGATCTACACTGTTCTTCTGGAGGGCTCTAGCTTTTAACATGGGCCGGGGGATTGTCCTAGCGGTTAGCTGGCGACGTGGGTGTCCGTCCCTTATCGTAGGGCCTTCTAGCTTAACACGGTTCTGCTCTCGGCTTCTGTTTTCGTTTCTCCCCTCGGAAATGCGTCTGTCTCACGGTGGGTAGGTATGACATGCATTTAGGCATTCTTGTGTTAGTCTGTGGTACTTCATTTGCTCACTCGTTACTCGTATTATTTTGGTTAATTTAATGTCACGATTAATTCGGAGCTATGTGACAGACTACTGGATTTGCTTATCATGTCAGGGTTTTCATGGAAGGTGTTGGATTTGCGTGACACCTTACATATCACCACCCTTGAACTTAATTTTTGCACTGAAGTTAGGCAATGATTGAATCATTGTCCAAGCCAGTCAAAAATTATTCCTTTATCTAAATTTTGTTGCCTACTGTTCAGCCACGTTATTCTGGTTCTATGCTGGTTTGTATTACTAATTTATATTTTTATATTCTTCCACATTATTCTCAAAAATATGGTTATATTGACAAGAGAAGAATATTTTTATATTATTATATATTATTAATTCTTAATTATTTTCTTTCTTTATTTAAGTGTGAAGTTTGTTTTTTGAGAATTTTGTTATCGAAAGTGAGGAGTCTTTCACATTGATTTTCTTAGAAATATTTTTTTATAAATGTTGTAATTAAGTAAAAATCTATTCCTAACACATTTTCTAAATATCATGTACAAGTAAAATGTTTTTGTTTCTAGACACTCATTTCAACATTGTTACAGTAACAAATAAGAATTATTTCCAAGAATTGCTTTGACAAAGAACTATACATGCACAAGTATTGAGATATTATCCTAACAAATGGTACAAATGTTTAAAAAAAGGGAAAACACCCAACAAGATAATTTTTTATTCCTTGTTTTCGTAAGGAGAAAATAAGTAAAATAAAGCTAGTTATTCTTTTATTTTTATGAGGAGAAAATAAGTGGCTTATAGTTTTAGTGTTTATTATGCTTTACTTTTGTTCTTTATAAACTGTCCATTTCAGAACTAATGACTTATTTTTATCGATAGTCTATTTCTTACTTTAGTCCATAGTCAATGACTGTTATTTTCTAGTTTATTACTGTCTGGTGTGCTTAACTTATTTAGTTTTTCACACATTTTTTTTGCACAATTCCTACATCACATAATTTGATTTCACACATTCCTATTGCGTTGAGATGAAATACAATCGGCTTCAGGGCGGGTTTTTCCTAGGAAGTAACTGGGCTGTGGCCTCCACATGAAAGCTCTCCTGGGAGCCTTGTAGCTTGTATCCGACGCACTACTGTTTATTTACTGTAAACCTCGCAAAATTCTACTATTGATGCGACACAGAAATTTAGTCAAGATTAAATACTTAAAGATCCAGGACGACATTTATCATATAGAGTAACTCTGCTGCGGCTCAACATGATAGCTCTCCTGGGACTCTTGTAGTTTGTATCCGACGTAATACTGCCTATTTACTGTAAACCTCGCACCATTCTACTTAGGATAGGACACAGAATCTGCGTCGAGATTTAATACTATAGGCTCCAGGGCGGGTTTTTTCTAGAGAGGAACAGGTCTGTGGCCTCCACATGAAAGCTCTCCTGCGAGTCTTGTAGTTTGTATCCGACGCAATACTGTCTATTTACAGTAAACCTCGCACACGTCTAATGTTGAGGCGACACAGAAACCGCGGCGCGATTAAATACTTAAGGATACAGGGTGACTTTTATCCTAGAGAGTAACTCGGCTGCGGCCTCAACATGAGAGCTTTCCTGGGAGTCTTGTAGTCTGTATCCGACGCACTACTGTCTATTAACTGTAAACCTCGCAAACTTCTACTATTGATGCGACACAGAAATTTAGTCAAGATTAAATACTTAAAGATCCAGGACAACATTTATCCTATAGAGTAACTCTGCTGCGGCTCAACGTGATAGCTCTCCTGGGACTCTTGTAGTTTGTATCCCACGCACTACTGTCTATTGACTGTAAACCTCGCACCCTTCTACTTACGATGGGACACAGAAATTGCGTCGAGACTAAATACCATAGGCTGCAGGGCGGGTTTTTATCCTAGAGAGTAACTCGGCTCCGGCCTCCACATGGAAGCTCTCCTGGGAGGCTTGTAGTTAGTTTCCGACGCACTAAGTAACTCGGCTCCGGCCTCCACATGGAAGCTCTCCTGGGAGGCTTGTAGTTTGTTTCCGACGCACTACTGCCTATTTACTGTAAACCTCGCACCCTTCTACTAATAATGCAACACGGAAATTGCGTCGAGATTAAATACTTAAGGCTGCAGGTCGAGTTTTATCCTAGAGAGTAACTCGTCTGCGATCTCCACATGAAAGCTCTCCTGGGAGCCTTGTAGTTTGTATCCGACGCACTATTGCCTGTTTACTGAAACCTGGCACCCTTCTACTAACCTCTTCAGTCCAGAAGATAAACAAAGAATGGAAAAATGTTCCATTGCTTTTTTTGGTGCATATGATGTCAAAGTAACACAAAAAAAACTAATTTTGAAATTTTATTTTATATAATGTTTGAGTAATTGAATGTACACAAGTGTGTACATTGGGTCTCAACAGAGAAAAAAATGCCGATCTCATAGTATTTTCATATTTTTACTATCAATGAAAAATGCACACATTACTTCTCATTTTTATGCACAGATTACATTTTATGAACACATTACTTCTCATGTTTATGGAATTTAGCCAAACAATTGTTTTTTGATACGCACGAAAAAACTTTGCACTTTTTACACATTATGCATGAACTTGACTTGCAACCTGGTAACCGACACCTTGAGGCAAAACTACTCTCAATATATTCAGAAAGGTGGTCAACCCTGTCACATTTGCTTCCTCTAGTTGGCTTTGGTACAATTCGTCTTCGTTTTGTGGGCTGATGCTGCCCATCTTCATCAGAACTGCTGACATACTCCTGTGTCACACTCGGAGAAATTTCTTTCGACAGTTCCAGTGAGTCTACAATTTTTGAAGACTTTACCAAGTCGTGGGACAAGTGAATTCTGAAGTTTATGAGAGACATCCACTTTTGTTTCGGTATCCCTTCTTTTTGACAATACCTTTCGTACATAAGCCATGAATTAATTATGGCTGAATCAGTGAAGTGGTTGAATATTCTGACAGTCCACTTTTTTGTTCTGATGTTTGACTTATAGTATGCCATGTATCTATCACAAAGATCAATGCCACCCATATTGCGATTATAGCTTTTGATGATGGCTGGTTGTTTGACACTAACCTTTGCTTTTTTCTGTAGTGCACCATCGTTTGCAGGTACCCTCTGGTTCGCTCCCTATGCGCGAGGATAACAAAGTGACGGATTTATTGTCCTTCCATTTGAGGGCACAAATTTCCTGTTCCTCCCTTACATACTCATCCCATTGCCCCCGCTGCAGCTCCTGATCTCTCTTGAACTTATAAGCTACTTCTTTTATTCTACTGGCCACCACAGGTCCTGTCTGAAATATATTCCTGTCTAGTAAAAGCTGAACAGATTTTGAACTGGTGAAAAATCTGTCACTGTAAATTACATGATTGTAATCATTGGGTATAGTTCTAGCCAGTAGTTTGAGTATACCCGTTCCCAGGCCATGCGCCTTTTGATCGCTGTCAGGAATTGTCCTTCATTTTGCTATATACACTGGCAAAGGAACAAGTCCATCTGATGACGCTAAAATAAAATTTTTGAGGCCAAGTGGATTAGGTTTGGAAGGTACATATGTTCGCATCTTTCACCTCCCCGTGAATGGAATCATCTGTTCATCCACAGAAAGGTGTTGAGACCAGGGTAAACTAATACATTTATTTCTAAAAGCATCAATTAAAGGTCTAACCTTCCAAAGTTTGTCATTTACGTCATGATCTTCCAAATTATTTACAAAATGCAGATTATTTCCTAATTTGTAGTATCTATCTCTTGTCATGATTGATGATACAAGTGGAATATCCAGTTGCATATTCCAGTAAAGTCTTGCCTGGGGCAATTTCAATGTACCCATCAATATCTCAATTCCGACAAGGGACAAAATTTCATCAGTATTTGTATCCAGACTTTTTGAGTTCTTTTGGCAATGATATAAATTAGTTTGTCCTGCAACATTTTTCCAGAAATTTTTATCGAAGTACTCGAAGAAAAACTGTGAAGTGTTTCTCAGTTCACCATCAGTCTGTTCTTCAAATTTGTCGTCAGAAGGCTGTCGATTACACATCCTACAAACAAATAGTACCACTGAAAAATACTGATCTAAATCGTGTCAGATGACACACAAAACTACACAAATGTATTGCTTACTTAGATTGCCTCCATCTTAGGGGACGACAGTGAGGAGATGAAGCTGATGCAGGTGCCTCAGGAGTAACATCCACATTGTATCCTTCAACTTCAAGCACACCAATTCGTTCAGGTGGAGTTGGAGGTTCATCAACAGGATCAACTTCGTCTGAAGGAACTCAAGTCACTCGTCTCGAGCAGTTTTATAATTTCATCGTCTATTAGAGCTCAGAAGCGAAAATGAAATAAAGTAACTGTTGATGTAATGGAATAAAGAAATGAAACTGAACCTAATAACAAAATTAAAAAGTTTTGAGTTTTCACCAGGATTGGAACCCAGAATCTGTGTGTTCCGAATCCAACACGCTACCCATTTTTTTTCTTATTTTTATCTCATTTTGTTCTTTATTGTTCGTTCCATTTGTTCGGGGCGGACGTCCTATGACAGCCATTCAGGTTCATCGTTGATCTATTAACTCAGTTTTTTGTTACAGAGGGCGACTAACCCTCTGACCGAACACGCTGAGCTACCGTGCCGGTTCCATTAAACCACAACAACCACAATAACTTACGAGCACTCCTAGAGTATTAGTAGCTAAACTTTCGACTTTAATTTAGATTACGTTTTAAATTACGATTTCACAATGACATCAGTCTTAGCGTTAGTACCACTAGATTCTGTGAGCTAAGACCGGATGTACACAAATGTGTACTTAAAATTCAACAGTCGATGTTTGTAAAACTACGAAACTATCGGTTTCATTGCATACACATATCACTTTCTTGATGTCTTGTTTGGAGTAAGACACGATAGAAACAGTAATACAATTCAAAAAGGATTATTGAAACTGAATTTACCTTTCTCGAGTGTCGCAGATGACGCCATCCTTCAGATCGGAAGTTTCAGGATGCAAGAAAACCCGCCAAAACTGACTTGCGCACGACCTAGCGGCAGAAACAGAAACCGCATAATGTGCACAGTCGTGCATATCTGGTCTCAATTCAGGAAAACGTCATTTGGCAGGATGACACTACAAGGACCTGATGTGCACATATGTGTATGTCGGGACTAAAGAGGCTAAGCATGCGACACTGAAATTGCGTCGAGATTAAATGCTGTAGGTTCCAGGGCGGGTTCTGTCCTAGAGAGTAACACTTCTGCGGCCTTCACATGAAAGCTCTCCTCGGAGTCTTGTAGTTTGTGTCCGACGCAATACTGCCTATTTACTGTAAACCTCGCACCCTTCTACTAATGATGCGACACAGAAATTGCGTCGAGATTAAATACACTCCTGGAAATGGAAAAAAGAACACATTGACACCGGTGTGTCAGACCCACCATACTTGCTCCGGACACTGCGAGAGGGCTGTACAAGCAATGATCACACGCACGGCACAGTGGACACACCAGGAACCGCGGTGTTGGCCGTCGAATGGCGCTAGCTGCGCAGCATTTGTGCACCGCCGCCGTCAGTGTCAGCCAGTTTGCCGTGGCATACGGAGCTCCATCGCAGTCTTTAACACTGGTAGCATGCCGCGACAGCGTGGACGTGAACCGTATGTGCAGTTGACGGACTTTGAGCGAGGGCGTATAGTGGGCATGCGGGAGGCCGGGTGGACGTACCGCCGAATTGCTCAACACGTGGGGCGTGAGGTCTCCACAGTACATCGATGTTGTCGTCAGTGGTCGGCGGAAGGTGCACGTGCCCGTCGACCTGGGACCGGACCGCAGCGACGCACGGATGCACGCCAAGACCGTAGGATCCTACGCAGTGCCGTAGGGAACCGCACCGCCACTTCCCAGCAAATTAGGGACACTGTTGCTCCTGGGGTATCGGCGAGGACCATTCGCAACCGTCTCCATGAAGCTGGGCTACGGTCCCGCACACCATTAGGCCGACTTCCGCTCACGCCCCAACATCGTGCAGCCCGCCTCCAGTGGTGTCGCGACAGGCGTGAATGGAGGGACGAATGGAGACGTGTCGTCTTCAGCGATGAGAGTCGCTTCTGCCTTGGTGCCAATGATGGTCGTATGCGTGTTTGGCGCCGTGCAGGTGAGCGCCACAATCAGGACTGCATACGACCGAGGCACACAGGGCCAACACCCGGCATCATGGTGTGGGGAGCGATCTCCTACACTGGCCGTACACCACTGGTGATCGTCGAGGGGACACTGAATAGTGCACGGTACATCCAAACCGTCATCGAACCCATCGTTCTACCATTCCTAGACCGGCAAGGGAACTTGCTGTTCCAACAGGACAATGCACGTCCGCATGTATCCCGTGCCACCCAACGTGCTCTAGAAGGTGTAAGTCAACTACCCTGGCCAGCAAGATCTCCGGATCTGTCCCCCATTGAGCATGTTTGGGACTGGATGAAGCGTCGTCTCACGCGGTCTGCACGTCCAGCACGAACGCTGGTCCAACTGAGGCGCCAGGTGGAAATGGCATGGCAAGCCGTTCCACAGGACTACATCCAGCATCTCTACGATCGTCTCCATGGGAGAATAGCACCCTGCATTGCTGCGAAAGGTGGATATACACTGTACTAGTGCCGACATTGTGCATGCTCTGTTGCCTGTGTCTATGTGCCTGTGGTTCTGGCAGTGTGATCATGTGATGTATCTGACCCCAGGAATGTGTCAATAAAGTTTCCCCTTCCTGGGACAACGAATTCACGGTGTTCTTATTTCAATTTCCAGGAGTGTACTATGGGCTCCAGAGCGGAATTACTCCTACAGAGTAACACCGCTGTGGCATCCACATGAAAGCTCCTCTGGGAGTCTTGTAGTTTGTATCCGACGCAATACTGCCTATTTACTGTAAACCTCGCACCCTTCTACTAATGATGCGACACAAATTGCGTCGAGATTAAATACTATAGGCTCCAGGGTGGATTTTATCCTACAGAGTAACACCGCTGCGGCCTCTACATGAAAGCTTTCCTGGGAGACTTGTAGTTTCTATCCTACGCATTACTACCTATTTACCGTAAACCTCGCACCCTTCTACCAATGATGCGACACAGAAATTGCGTCGAGATTAAATGCTGTAGGCTGCAGGGCTGGTTTACTCCTACAGAGTAACATGGTTACGGTTGCCACATGAAAGCTGTACTGGGAGTCTTGTAGTTTGTATCCGAAGCGCTACTGTCCATTTACTGTAACCCTGGCACCATTCTACTTAGAATGTGACACCGAAATTGCGTCGAGATGAAATACTATAGGCTCCAGGGCGGGTTTACTCCCACGGAGTAACAGGGCTACGGTCGCCACACGAAAATTCTCCTGGGAATCTTTTAGTTTGTAGCCGACGCACTACTGCCCATTTACGGTAACCCTCGCACGCTTCTATTAAGGATGTGACACAGAAATTGCGTCTAGATTAAGTACTAGAGGCTCCGTGGCGGCGTGTCTCCTAGAGAGTTATACGGTTGCGGTCACCACATTAAAGCTCTGTTGGGA
Organism: Schistocerca piceifrons; assembly: GCF_021461385.2. Classification (NCBI taxonomy): domain Eukaryota; kingdom Metazoa; phylum Arthropoda; class Insecta; order Orthoptera; family Acrididae; genus Schistocerca; species Schistocerca piceifrons. The sequence continues at coordinate 1,078,659,557 of NC_060139.1, forward strand.
GTCTTGTAGTTTGTATCCGACGCACTAATGCCCATTTATTGTCACCCTCGCACCCTTCTACTAAGGATGCGATCCAGAAATTGCGTCGAGGTTAAAGACTATAGGCTCCATGGTGCCTTAACTCCAACAGAGTAACACGGTGCAGTTGCCAAACGAAAGCTCTTCTGTGATCTCGTAGTCTGTAACCGACGAACTACTGCTGATTTACTGTAACTCTCATAACCTTCTACTAAGGATGCAATGATGCGGCATAGAAATTGCGTCGAGATTAAGCTTAGTAAAGGCTACCTCTTTACACCGTCATGGGCGGAAGGAGGCGATTCATGGTGGCACTGAAGTTTTGATGGAACGTAGTTTATTGTTCCTCACTTCCAGCCCCTGGGACTCTCACCGATATATGGCCTTCCTGGTCACAAATGAAGTGACAGTCCTCAGAGGGACTGAGCAGCTGGCAGGGGGAGAAAGGGAGAAACCCTCCTGCGGCATGAGCGAGCCATTGAAGCGATGCCAACACCACTGACTTCCACTCCTGTCACGGCAGGTGGTCCTGTCACGAAGCCAAAATCCAGGATTGAAGAACAAGTTGAATTACAAACAAATAACATGCAACTCTCCGCTTTATTAAATTAGGGAGCAACGAGGGTGATAAAGCCATAAGGGAAACCCTAATTAAAGCAGTAAACCCTAGAGCTGACATAATAAAAGTTAAAGCAATAAGGAACACAGTAAACACAGTAATTCTTCAAACTGAGACACAAGCAGACAGAGAAGGGGAAGATTATAGAAGAAACAGCAAGCTTAAAGGACATCCGATGCAAAGAACCCAGAAAAGTAAGATACTACTGGCAGGACACAAGACTCCAACAACACTATCAAATCAAGACTTTCTAGAAGAACTATCAGAAATAAATCTCAGTGACCACATTAACAAAAGGGAATGTTAACAAGAAGTCAAAATACAATTCGAAACAGGTCCGAAAGGGAAAAGAATGTTAAATAATAGTCTACAGGCGACTCCGCGGGTCAGATCACTGTCATTAGATAGAAATAGGGAAGCTTTCTGCGGGAAATGTGCAAAACCCGGTCATAAAAAGTTCCAGTGTCATGAAGAATAGCTGTAGGCCGTATTCCTTGCAAGAACAGGAAAAGAACATGTAACAAAGCCGGAGAGATTGGAGTACGCTACTTACAAAGAACTCTACAAAAGGCAAATACAATGAAAGGAGTATGACGTCACCAAAAATGTCAACTAGCACACACCAAAACAGAAGCACTGAGACAACACTCTTTGGATTTCTAGGAAGAGATATGAATCCAAGTATCAGCTACGGAAATGTACAGAAGTCCTCTCAACAATGAATAGGATTGGGGAGAAGAGAAGTTTGTGGCACAACTTGACTAGAAGAAGGGATCAGTTGGTAGGACATGTTTGGAGGCATCAAGGGATCACCAACTTAGTATTGGAGGGTAAAAATCGTAGAGGGAGACCAAGAGATGAATACACTAAGCAGATTCAGAAGGATGTAGGTTGCAGTAAGTACTGTGAGCTTAAGCTTGCACAGGATAGAGTAGCATGGAGAGCTGCATCAAACCAGTCTCAGGACTGAAGACCACAACAACAACCACACTAATGAAGCACCCTAATGTGTGAGAGGCAAGGGGACTCATGTTAATGAAGCACCCCATGAGAACATGGTTCCACTACATCCATGTCATTGTTCCTGGGTAATGCTAAAGTGTGATACAGTCAATTTTGTACAAAAATAGGTTAATTCGACATAATGAAGGAATTGGTACACATTTTTTATTGATTTGATTTATCTAGAATTATCCAAGAAAGATGCATTAGAGTGGTTTTCCAATTTCACTTTTTTCTCTATTTCAGTGCCATCTGTCAATGGTTTAAAAAACTGTGGTCGAAAACATTAGAATGTAGTTACCAGGGTGAAAGGACCGAAGGAAAAAAAGGAATTTTGAGATGAAAACAAGAGAAAAAGCTATCAAGTGTTTCCATAGCAACTAAGCATAACAATACTAAACATCAATTTCAAGGAATTGGATTCTGCCCAAATATCCAATGGAAAAATTTGTAACAGTAAATAAGGGAGAAGAAATGAAAAAAAAAAAAACATGAAAAACTGGAGAGAAGATCTTGACATATTAGATTAAGAAGAGATATGCCTTGCATGATACAACTAAGGAGATCCGGTGTGGGGAGTACACTTTTCACACATCGTGGGTTCACACATGCAGAAACCAGCATCCAATGCTGCCGGCACCACTTGCTGTTCACCGGTGTTCACCTACTTCCACGTCCACCAACTGACGCCTACGTGGAAACCAACAACCAATGCCACCAGCACCAGTTGCTGTTCACCGATGCTGATTACACTTACGCTCAATGACACAGCCCAAATTCTAAGCCCGGTGAGAAGAAAACATAATGTTCATTCAACAGCTTATACCACATTGTATTAATATAATAAAGTTATTAGTGTAGTTATTATACTTAAAGTTGATTTTAAGATGCTCACAAGGGATAAAGCTTGTAAAATTATGGATCAGGAACACCAAGTTGGAGAAACTTCAGAACCAGGCATGGCTATAAAAATCAGTAAAGAAGGACCAGACTGGTCTTAGATATCCAAAGTTGCACATAGTTAGTTCCTTTCTTAAAGTAGCATTTTGAGCTTTGATTAGTTTTACTAACTTGGGACTCTAGAATAAGTGAAAAAATAGGCTCAGTAAATGCTCAATTAAATTATTAAATGATAAATAGATGCCTAGAGTGAGATCTTGAATAGTCAAGCAACCAATCTGGGTTTATTAAGTGCGAAGGTTGATGCACAGAGTAGATAATTTAGTAATCTATGCAAAGGAATGGATGCTTTAAAGACTGAATTTGACACTCTAAATGGTAAAATTGAATATCTGAAATTAGATTTAAAGAAGGAACTGACTTTTGTTGAATTCAGCAAACATTTGATTTACATGAATGCTTCAAGAATTAAACAGAATATTAATTTTCAGAATTTGACCAGAAAGTTAGAATGGAATATTTTGAATATTGAGGAGAAATATAATAGTGTAGAATTAGAGATTAATGAAAAGTTAGGGTCATTGGAGGATGTATGTCATGCTCAGTTTAATGCTGTAAACCAGGGATGGTATACACTGAAAGAGAGCACTATAAGCATAGCAAATTAATGCCTGACATTCATTCACAAATTACAAATGTAAGTACACGAGTAGACAGTTTAGAAAGAAGCTTAAAAGAGAAGATGGCAAGCTTTGGTATCATAAATTTAAGTAGTCTGGAAGAGCAGGTAGAGAAAATTATAGATTGGAAAGTCACAGAGAATAACATTGAGGAATGCATTGCCTATGGCTTCATCCAAATTGTCTTTTCTCCAGAGTTAGTCTATGCCCTTTCTGGTATCAGTAAAACTTATGCAGGGACATGTAGAAGAATGAGGAACTTCACCCAATGTTGTGCTGACTAGTGAAGTAGTTTCTGATTTGCAATTGGGTGGGGGGGTGGGGGGGGGGGGGCAAATTCAGGGTTATCAAGACAATTCCCTAATTTCAAGCCCGACAGAGGTGCATCTGACTCATTTTTTTAAAAGATTCAAAAAGCTATCACGAAGAACTGGGAAATATCTAAAATTATTGAATTTGCTGTGGGGTACCTTTTAGGGGAATCCTCAGAATGGGGTACTGTAAATATTGAGAACTTTTCTTCGTGGGGAGAGTTTCAGAAGAAATTTAAAGAGAAATATTGGTCTGCTAGTACACAGGAGAAACTAATATCAGATTTGTGGGACCCAAAATATTACAATAATACTTGGCGTACCATGAGTAAATATTTAGACTGGCATCTAATATGGGCAAAGTATTTAGATAAGCTGACGGATGAAGAGGGTTTAATTCAAATTTTGATTAGACAATTACCCATCTATGCAAGAAATGACATCTGGTTTAGTGGCTGGAAAATGGTTGAAGAATTGTTATCTTTCATTGACACACTAGATGCTCTAAATAAAGACTGTTATGAAACTTTACATCAAGGGGAAAATTCGAATTTCGAAAGGAATAGTGGGATAGTTTCAAAAAGCACGAAGTCAACCTAGCTAGAGTTCACCAGTGCAATAGAAAAATTGTAACAACCATCATCAGAAGAAGCATCCACCTTAGAATGTAGGTCCAGTAACTTCACAAGAATTTGTACGAAGTAATAAGAGAGCACAAAGTGGTATCATACTATCTTGATTTGGTTACTAACCTGTGATTACAAATAATGAGGGAAACGTGGTGCGATCTGGATCCAGGGCCAGGGCCAAGGTCATGGAGATTCACTAGGAGGCCTGATTAATGATAACTATGTTATTTGCATGGACAGACTACCTACAAAAGTTTGGTTATCGCTATAAGAACCAAACCTAGTTTTCAGCAACCCATAACCAATAATGGCAGGGACTGTGGAAACTTCTGAAGTTAACATATTTATAGACTCAGGGACTGAAGTATCACTCATATCTAGTGCATTCTTTAATTTATTACACACTAAACAGCACTTACTGCTATTACCAGTAACTGGAGTTTACATAGTTGGTATAACAGGAACGAAAAGTAAAATTGTGAAACAGGAAACCCAAGTGAATTGCAGTGCTGGAAATATCTTATTTCGTCAAACACTTTTAATAGTATAAAATATTAATAGTGATGTATATTTTGGTTTAGATTGGTTATTAGAATTTAAAGTCATCTTTAATTTTGAGAATCTTCTTTGTTTTGGTAAGAGGAACAGTAGACGCTGGATACCATTTGTGACAGAAGCTACATCAGTAAACAAACAACCGAACGTCAGTGTATGCGATTAACAGCTACAGCACAATTGTCACCAGAGAGTGATAATGTAGTTCCAGGAACACTACAAACTGACATACAAGACAAAGTTAATGAGTCACTAATATTGACAAAATAACAAAAACAAAATTTATATAAAATTTTAATGGAGTATGAAGTAGTGTTCTACGAATGTCCCGGTGACATCAGTGGCTACATTTGTAAATTCAAAATCAGAGATAACACGCTATTCTTCTGTAAGCTGTATCCAACACCAGTAAGTTGGAAAGAAGCAGTGAGGGAGGAAATCAACCAAATGATTGATAACAATATAATAGAACGTAGCTTGCAGAGTCATGAATAACCCTTTGGTCAAGTTGAAAAAAGCTACGGGTGTGGTACAATTAGTGTTAGATGCATGGACATTGTGTCTTTCTGTCTCTAAATGCTTATTCAGACTGATTAACATCAAAGAATTGTTATGCAAATTTGAGAAAGCAAGGTGTTTCAGCACAGTGGACCCGACTGCAGGATATTGGAAAATCAGGTTACATCCAGAATCAAAACAGTACACAGCATTCATATTTCATGGCTCATATCATTTCAATGTATTGCCATTCCGACTTAATATTTCTGTATATGTATTTATATGTGTGCTGGATGAAGCATTAGGGAGAGATTTATTGAAGGATTTAATAATGTATGTAGACGATATCCTTTAATATCAACTACTTGGGAAGAACATTGTCTCACCTTATGCAGAACTCTGAAAAGATTTAAAGAGAAAGGTGTTATGGTGAAACTGTCTAAATCATACTTTTCACGCCAAGAGCTTAGGTTTTTAGGTCATATTGTATGGGTGCAGGGAATTGAACTGGACCTTGAATGCGTTAAAGCTATTACAGTGTCTACAGCACAGAAATATAAGACAGTTGAAAGGATTTATAGGTATGGCTGGATACTATCAACAGTACAGAAGATGTCACAAATGAAATGACCTGAAAATTTTATGTTTATTAAGGAAGGGGTAATAGGATCAAGAAGCAAATGATGCATTTGTAGAGGTCAAAAGTGTGCTTGTTGAATCACCCACATTACATCATCCAGTTATGGGCAAACTGTTCAGAATTTCAACAGACACATCTGATTATGGTACTGCTGCAGAATTTTTCTGAGGATAATGGGATCTATATAGTGTAGAACACCGAACCATAGCTTTTGCTAGCCGTAGTCTAAATAAGCATGAATTGAATTACATGGCTGCTGAAAAAGAACTATTGGTGATTGTATGGAGTAACCAAAACGTTTCAGACACAAGTATTGCAGTCAGAAATTCATGTTTATACAGATCATCAAGCTCTATCCTTTTGAATGAGCACCTCATTGTTACACAGTAGATTAATGTGATGGATGCTTTCCCTACAAGAATACGATATTAGGATACAATATGTAAAAGGTTCCGAGAATATTGTACTGGATGCTTTGTCTAGATTACCAATAGGAATGGAAGAGTTGACATGTACAGAACGACCAGGCATTATTTTTGTAATCAATTTCATGTCAGTAGAAAACCTGAAGATCAGGGTACAAGAGATGGCTCTAAGAACAACAGAAAATATTCATCATGATCTCTATTTTACAGAAATGTTTTCTATGTGTATCTGGAATACCTTACCTCCTAATCAAGTGGGAAAATGGAAAATTATGAGTCATAATTTGTTTTGGAGAGACAGTGTAACATCGCAATGTTGGTGTTTATGCATTCCGAAAGTAATGAAAGACACATTTATGTGGTATGTTCATACAGGGTGTGGACACTTCAGTATCAAAAATAGAATAAGTTTTATTATTTTAAGAATCCAGGGCATAATGTAGCATCTTTGATTAGAACTTGTGAAATCTGTCAGGAAGTGAAAGAGGATAATACTCATGTGAAATACAAAATGAATCAGAGTATGCCTAAGTCGTGACATGATCTCACAGCAGCAGATTGTTTTGGGACAGTTCCAGAAGGAAAGGGAGGAGTGTCATACATTTTGGTCACCATAGAGTGCTGCTCAAAATATGTTAGGCTATATACCACCACACAAGCAAATACGCAGACAATTATACACCGTTTACAACAATACCTTCTAGAAGTAGGTAAAATAAAATGGTTTCTTACAGATAGTGTCCCACAATTCGTGAATAATGAATTTAAAGAATTCATAGCATGGTAAGGTATTCGTCAAATGTTAATATCCAACTATAACACATCCTTGAAACCGTGTGAACGGTTAACAAAGGAAATTGGAAAACTATGCCGCACCTACTGCCATGAAAAACATATTTTATGAGCAATGAAAATTAAAGACTTTTAACTTATTCTAAATGAATTACCACATTCATCAACTGGGCTACACCTTTAGAAGTAATGGGTGAACCATATACAGGAGAAACTATCATTAGATGTTTTAGTTGGCCTGAACAAAATGAACCAGGAAATAGTTTCTCAGAATTTAGTCTAAAAGACACATCAAAGAGTAAGTAAACATAATTTAAAAAAAGCTTTGGAACCTCAGAACAAGGTTCATGACCTAGTTCTTGTAAATCATCATCTTCAAACCTCTGCCCTGAAGAAAGAGAGACAAGTTTTTCCAAAAATGTGAAGGACCATACCGAGTACAAATGGTGATCCATACCAAGACATTATTTTTCATGGATCTACAACTAGATCAGAAAAGGGAAAGTCTAATGTAAAGGATGTAAAGTTACATATCCCCCAGGGACATTAACGTTCTGAATTAACAGTTGAGTGACTACTGTCGGGTCCCGAGTTGTTTTCGGTGTTTCTTCTATAATAGTTTTTATGCATCAAATTCCTTCAATATCTTAAGCTACCCTACGAAACCACACTCAAAGATATGATGAAAAAAGAAAAAAGAAAAATCGTACTAAATAGCATTTGTGATTACGTCACCCCCAACAGTTACTGGTGGTGTATTTCCTTATTGCATTCAGTCAGACTACTAACAAACTCTAGTCCCCTGAGAGATTTTATAGGGCGTCAAAGAAACTTCTGCATACGCATTTCTGGTACTACACTTATGCACCCAGCAAGAGCACATATGAGGTAGGTATTTGCACAGTGCATGCGCACCTACCTGTCCCCAATCTGTTCTTGTCCCAACTATGCTCGGTTGCACTACGAGGTGGAAATTTGCGCACGTTATCTCTGAACTCCCTCATTTGGCACAGCCTTGGGACAAGACACATTAAGTGTGCCTGGTCAGCTCTTATTTCCTTTTGTTTCAACCAGCACGGTCTCCATGTATAATTAGTTCATATTTTTGCTTGGACCTCTGTTTTGACCAGCACGGTCTCCATGTACAATTAAGTCAAATATTTCCTTGGAATGATCTTGGTATATAATCTCTTCACCAGTTGCTTTGCAAACCTGTGTGAAGAGGTCTTGGTAAAATCAGTGTCACCAATTTTGTATGTATTATTGATATAAAGTGTCATTAAGATGACTCCAACACTGGTTTTCTTGAAAGATGCCAGGTAATTCTTTCATTGGTCATATATTTCTAGGCAAATAGGGAGGCCGGTCAGTGTGGCCAAGCGGTTCTAGGCGCTACAGTCTGGAACCGCGTGACCGCTATGGTTGCAGGCTCAAATCCCGCCTCAGGCATGGATCTGTGTGATGTCCTTAGGTTAGTTAGGTTTAAGTAGTTCTAAGTTCTAGGGGACTGATGACCTCAGATGTTAAGTCCCATAGTGCTCAGAGCCATTTTGAGGTAAATAGGGAGAACAGTGTCCTGGCAATTAACTTTAAAAATAATTTCTGATGTCATGAGAATAATTTTCTCATACTGAATGTAATATATTCAGGCCAGAGTTCCAACTGAGATTTCTTGACGCATATTTTTCTTAGTGAACTGAAGGAAATATTGCGTTAGCAAAACATAAAATATTGGATGACTAATTAAACAACTGTGACAACATAGTATTTAGGTTTACTACTTTCTACAGAATATTTTGTACCTTTGATATAAACCCTCCCATCTACATCACATTTCGTAAGTTTTGATAGGGGAGGGTACTGAGGATAACAGCATGATTTATAATAGCAACTATATCATGACAAACCCAAAATATACACCACACCTTTCAAACAACCCTCACAAACAAGTTTGCCTCATTCTTCATCACTTGCCGTTTCCATAGGGTTGCTAAGATTTCCTCAAGGGTGAAGGGGGATGTCTGTTCTGTAGGAGATGATTTAATAACAAACCTCCTCCGGCATCTCACTCAAGTAACTATGAGGTAGGGATCCTGGGGAAGGGAGGGTGGGAAGGGTTTCCTGTCTTTGAGGCTATCTTCTTTCTCTTCTTTGATCTTAGAAACCATTTCTATTTATTTTCTTTCTTACTTCTCATTTTTAGGACCTATCTTTTGTTACCTCTTTCCATATTCACCTACTTCTATTGCAGAAGTCCTTCCTGGTTTCCAAGGTTTCCAATAACCTGCATCTTATCTTCAGATGAGAAAGCCAAAGAATCAGACTACACGAACACACATCCGCGTACACACAAAATTACATTTATACACAAACATTAAAATTACAGACTAGAAACGCGTCCCCCCCCCCCCCCCCCCACACACACACACACACACAATATGTGATATTTTATACATAATCATTATGTACATTAATATCACGTGTTCGATCTGAGGAAGGGGATATGTAGAGTTTCGAGAATTGGTGCATAAATTCTAGAACCTCTCAGCCATCTACCATCTCGAACACATGATATTTTAAATGTAAGTGTGAGAGAGCCTATCTACTGCGCATCACCTGTCTGTGTGTGGAGGTCCAAAGTATATAGTGAGAAGACCGTAGACACAGCAGTCAAATGGCACTGACAAGGACTTGTCGGTTGGGCCAAGGAAGTTGTAATAAAAGAACACAGCAGCCCCAAGGAACTTCTGTGTTAATCTGTGCTGTTTTATAACTTTGACTACAGTAGTGATGAAAAAACAGTCAAGCTGGAAAAAAGATTTTCAGTAACTTTTAACAATGACATGCTAGAGGCAAGACTTGTCCATGATTTCTGTGGTTGTTGAATCAACTATGTGGTAAATATATCTTAATTTGTGTCTAATGTGAGATGACACTGGTGACTTACAAGAAGTCTAATGTTAATGTGAGAACTGATAATTACGTTCTTTATGGAAGTTTTTTTTTAAATACACCGACAGTGAACTAAAAGTATTCTTAGAGTACCTACGTCTCACGATCACGAGGAGCGAGGGGGGGAGAGAGCGAGAGGGAGCAAGAGAGAGAGCGAGCAGAGAAGAAGATAAATATTGCTAGGTGTTCATTTAAGAAATGGCATGCACAGCTGAATTTCAGTGGTGCAAAAATAATATCGAATGTAAATGGTGGAAACTGTGTTTTATGTCAAAATACCAGGGTTAGTTTTATGAGATTTGTCACTCCATCTAGGCCACCAATTGAGCTAAGATTCTTTGATGGATGAACAGGACTGTCAGAATGTGATGATGTGATCATAAACAATTTACTTGTGTCCCAAATTTTTTTCAGGACTACTTCATGGCAGGTTAAGACTGTACACCAGACCCAGCAGACTCTTAAACTGGAAACTTTGGACAGCTCACTCCACAGAAGACAAACATGATTCATACTGCCCCTGTGTGTATAGATTCAATATGCCTTGCTAGGCCTATTTGGTAAGGGTCCCACACACTTCAGCAATTTTCTAGAACTGATTACACAAGTGATTTGTAAGCTATCTCCTTTATAGACAGTTCAAGATGGCACCGGGTGAAAGCACCTCATGTAGTGATGGCTCAGTTACTGTAAAATGTGATTGTGATGTGTGTAAAATTTGTGTGAAAAGGTCAAGTGAGGTATCCTGTGTACTGAGTGCAAGTCGTGGTACCATGATAAATGTGTAAAAGTGGTTGGTTGGTTTGTGGGATGAAAGGGACCAGATGTGTAAAAGTGCAACTGAAGTATATAAAAGAGGATCATGACTGGACATGTCATCAGTGCTTTACAAGTGCTGTGAAAAACTTAATACAGAACACACTAAATTCAGAAGAAACAACAATAAGGGTTCTTTCAGACAATATCAAGGACTGGAGCAAAATCATCACCTAGCACAAGATGTTGCTGCAAACAGTCTTTCTACACAAAAAATGTGGCATGAGCCAACTAAAGCATGTAAACATACAGTAAGTAGAGCTCTGGTGATACAGCTATCAAGTAAATAATTGCTTCTAGATGAAGACTGTAAGAAAACAGCAACACAGATGAACCAAAATCAGTGACAAAACGTCAAATAAAGTGCACAGTCAAGAAAATTTGTACAATCAATAAAAAAAGGGAACTACAAAAAGTGAGTCCTTCAACAGAATCACTGATAAAATGAATGAAAACATTTCGTCATTTACGGCCACAGGAATAACTAAGCTGACCACACCTTTGACCAAGATAATGAAAAGCAATAATTCACTAAATGATAACTGAGAATGACATGGTCATAATCATGGGTGGAAGCAACGAAGTAAATTTGCCACACGCTGTCTAGAAACAACACTACTGAACCTCAAAGTGCCAAATATTGTAGTGACAAGCATGCCTCACAGACATGATCTGCAGAGTAACTCAATCTTAATCTTTGAGCTTACAAAAAAAAAAAAAAAAATGTAAAATATGCAAGTTTTATCAAAACATAACATTCTTTGATCTCCCCAACTCAAGAGATCTGTTCACAAAAATGGTCTACACTATAACAGCACTGAAAAGTCATGCATTGGCAAAATTCTGACGAAACTAATACAGAAAGATGACCATGCTGGAAGAAATACAATTGCTATATAGCCAGCTTTGATCAAGGAAATATGAAAACACCATAACAGCTCCATAAAAAGAAAATCCTGGCTGTGCTAATGCTGTGGCTGTGACTGACTATCACTTGAACAAGAAGAGTCAGTGCCAGAATCACCTTCAGCAGGATCAACAAGAAAATGTGAGGATCCAACAGAAGAAACAGTGTCCATTGCATCAGGTGGTAGGATAACTGTAACACCTCATCACCAAAAGGATTTTTTATACCAAGGCAAGAGAAACAAAGTCCACAAGGTAAGCAGTGCCCAGTGCTTCTCAGTCTCACACCAAAAAATGCAAAGCGTAAGAAACAAAGTGCAACAATTATTGGTGGAACTGCAGTCTATTGACAGCTCACTTGTTTGCATAACAGAACATTGGTGTAACAGTTCAGAATTAACAAATGTAGCACTATATTCCTACAGTCTAGCCTGTCATTACAGCAGAAACACTATGAAATGTGGTGTATCATGGATATACATGAAGGAGGGGATTATGTAAATAATTAGAAATGACATTAAGGCATTAAGTGAGGATAAACATGTAGAAATATCAGTCTTTGGAATACATGTAGGTTTTTTATCTCTAAAGCTAACTGTACTATGTAGTTATCATGCTCCTAGTGGTTACATGGACACATTCACTACAAAGCTAACCCAAGCATTACGTACAGTCTCCCGCCCCTAAGGCAAAATCATCATTTGTGAAGTTCTAAACATTAACATGATGAACCCAGATATGCCGTGCAATAGTTTTCGGAACATTATCTACACCTATGGCATATCACTATTAATTAATGCTGCCACTAGGATAACCAGACATTCAGCACCAAGTATTGACTATACGCTACAGACAGAGAGAAAGATAGGTGAGACATTGTGATAGATGACCTTGGCATCTCAGACCATTCCAGTCGGTTATTAAAATCAGGCATAGAATTAGATAATAACACTAAAATACACAAGTACAGTAAGGGTTTTTTTGTAAGTCAAAAAGAGCTCTATTTGCCTCACTAATTAACAGTGAAACATGGGAGGAAATGTACAGAGAAACTATTACAAATGGGAAGTTTTCAAAGATTCTGTGGTGTCACTGCCAGACACCACACTTGCTAGGTGGTAGGTTTAAATCGGCCGCGGTCCATTAGTACATGTCGGACCTGCATGTCACTACTGTCAGTGATCGCAGACTGAGCGCCACCACATGGCAGGTCTCGAGAGATGGACTAGCACTCGCCCCAGTTGTACGGACGACTTAGCTAGCGATGCACACTGACGAAGCCTCGCTCATTTGCAGAGCAGATAGTTAGAATAGCCTTCAGCTAAGTCCATGGCTGCGACCTAGCAAGGCGCCATTAGCATTACATTGCATGTATCTACAGAGTCTCACTTGTATCGTCAAGAGCGAAGTACAACAGATTCTGTGAATAGGAAACACTTCTTCAAGTCTTAATTTAAATAAAGTTCTAAGAATCACTGAATCATGCAACAGCTGGGTAACCAATGGGATAAGGAAACCCTCTGAAACCCTAATGCACCTTAGCTCATTGAAGAACTACAGTAATAATTCAGCATTTCATAACTGTTATCATACATACAGAAAGATCTACATGAAAGTATTGTTAGTGGCTAAAAGGTACCAAAATTACAAATTTATAGAAAAAGCTAATAACAAAATCAAAGCAGCATGGAAAATCACCAAACAGGAAAGTAACTGGAAAAAATTAAAGCCAGTAAATATACAGTTCCAACACAATGATACCAAAATAAATGACCACAAGAAACTGTCAAACTCTGCCAATAAGTATTATAGCAACCAAAGTTCAACAAAGCAAAGAATTTACACAGGCATCAACTCCATGTGGCCTGAGGGGGCCCAAGCTCCCTCAAAAAATCATTTGGGTGAGGGAGTGGGAGGGGGGATGAAGGGGGGCCTCCGCCAACCCTCCCAATAATTTTAGAAAATTATTTGTTTCATTATGCTTTGTAAAAAAACAAAATTATGTTGAAATTTATTTTCCTTCTTTGTGAGAGTTACCTTTTAAAATATGTTCAGTAATGCATTAAAACAAATAGTTATTATGGTAGTAAGCAGGATAACTGAAAATGAGTGGTGTGAATCATGATAGTGTTACGGTGCTGCAGGCACACTTAACATTTGACCCAGTGGGTGTAACTTCGGGTCAAGTCTGGTGCCAGCAGGCCAGCACTGAGGCTGCGGTGACATCAAAGGACTAGACCAGAAGCGCCTGGAGCCCTCAGCCATGCATCGCCTTGATGCTTTGAGACATTAGGAAGACATGGCTATATAAAGCCCACCCTGCTGTCACAGTCCTTCACTGTGGGTAGTTTCATTCCGTGCATGCTGCAGCCATGTTTAGTATTCTGACTTTGGTGTCTAGTGGACTATTTTTTGGCTGGCTGTATTTTATTCATTATTTTATTCATTTACTTTAGTCTCTTAGTGTATTGTGATTAAGTTTGCAATGGATAAATTTGTTACCAAAAATGTGCACTTGGACGTTGATGATGATGATGATGATGATGATGATGATGATGATTGTGTCATCAATTGCTTTGTTGTCTTCAGGCAAGAACCATTCACAGCCGAAACCTGGTCAATCTAGTAAGGGAAGTATCATTTCAGATGTCTAGGTTGATCAAATATATGGTGTTGTTGTTGTTGTTGTTGTTGTTGTTGTTGTGGTCTTCAGTCCTGAGACTGGTTTGATGCAGCTCTCCATGCTACTCTATCCTGTGCAAGCTTCATCTCCCAGTACCTACTGCAACCTACATCCTTCTGAATCTGCTTAGTGTATTCATCTCTTGTTCTCCCTCTACGATTTTTACCCTCCACACTGCCCTCCAATGCTAAATTGGTGATCCCTTGATGCCTCAAAACATGTCCTACCAACTGATCCCTTCTTCTAGTCAAGTTGTACCACAAACTTCTCTTCTCCCCAATCCTATTCAATACCTCCACATTAGTTACGTGATCTACCCACCTTATCATCAGCATTCTTCTGTAGCACCACATTTCAAAAGCTTCTTGTCCACACTAGTTATCGTCCATGTTTTACTTCCGTACATGGCTACACTCCAAACAAATACTTTCAGAAACGACTTCCTGACACTTAAATCTATACTCGATGTTAACAAATTTCTCTTCTTCAGAAACAATTTCCTTGCCTTTGCCAGTCTACATTTTATATCCTCTCTACTTTGACCATCATCAGTTATTTTACTCCCTAAATAGCAAAACTCCTTTACTACTTTAACTCTCTCATTTCCTAATTTACTTCTCTCAGTATTACCTGATTTAAATTGACTACATTCCATTATCCTCATTTTGCTTTTGTTGATGTTCATCTTATATCCTCCTTTCAAGACACTGTCCATTCCGTTCAACTGCTCTTCCAAGTCTTTTGCTGTCTCTGACAGAATTACAATGTCATCGGCGAACTTCAAAGTTTTTACTTCTTCTCCATGAATTTTAATACCTACTCCGAATTTTTCTTTTGTTTCCTTTACTGCTTGCTCAATATACAGATTGAATAACATCAGGGAGAGGCTACAACCCTGTCTCACTCCTTTCCCAACCACTGCTTCCCTTTCATGCCCCTTGACTCTTATAACTGCCATCTGGTTTCTGTACAAATTGTAAATAACCTTTCGCTCCCTGTATTTTACCCCTGCCACCTTCAGAATTTGAAAGAGAGTATTCCAGTTAACGTTGTCAAAAGCTTTCTCCAAGTCTACAAATGCTAGAAAGGTAGGTTTGCCTTTTCTTAATCTTTCCTCTAAGATAAGTCTTAGGGTTAGTATTGCCTCATGTGTTCCAACATTTCTACGGAATCCAAACTGATCTTCCCCGAGGTTGGCTTCTACTAGTTTTTCCATTCGTCTGTAAAGAATTCGTGTTAGTTTAATAACACTCAGCTGCAAAATACTGATAGTTCAGTAATTTTCACATCTGTCAACACCTGCTTTCTTTGGGATTGGAATTATTATATTCTTCTTGAAGTCTGAGGGTATTTCGCCTGTCTCATACATCTTGCTCACCAGATGGTAGAGTTTTGTCATGACTGGCTCTCCCAAGGCCATCAGTAGTTCTAATGGAATGTTGTCTACTCCCGGGGCCTTGTTTCGACTCAGGTCTTTCAGTGCTCTGTCTAACTCTTCACACAGTATCTTATCTCCCATTTCGTCTTCATCTACTTCCTGTTCCATTTCCATAATATTGTCCTCAAGTACTTCGCTCTTGTATAAACCCTCTATATACTCCTTCAACCTTTCTGCTTTCCCTTCTTTGCTTAGAACTGGGTTTCCATCTGAGCTCTTGATATTCATAAAAGTCGTTCTCTTATCTCCAAAGGTCTCTTTAATTTTCCTGTAGGCAGTATCTATCTTACCCCTAGTGAGACAAGCCTCTACATCCTTACATTTGTCCTCTAGCCATCCCTGCTTAGCCATTTGGCACTTCCTGTCGATCTCATTTTTGAGCCGTTTGTATTCCTTTTTGCCTGCTTCATTTACTGCATTTTTATATTTTCTCCTTTCATCAATTAAATTCAATATTTCTTCTGTTACCCAAGGATTTCTATTAGCCCTCGTCTTTTTACCTACTTGATCCTCTGCTACCTTCACTACTTCATCCCTCAGAGCTACCCATTCTTCTTCTACTGTATTTCTTTCCCCCATTCCTGTCAATTGTTCCCTTATGCTCTCCCTGAAACTCTCTGTTTCAATCTGCAGTTCATAACCAATAGATTGTGGTCAGAATCCACATCTGCCCCTGGAAATGTCTTACAATTTAAAACCTGGTTCCTAAATCTCTGTCTTACCATTATATAATCTATCTGATACCTTTTAGTATCTCCAGGATTCTTCCAGGTATACAACCTTCTTTTATGATTCTTGAACCAAGTGTTAGCTATGATTAGGTTACGCTCTGTGCAAAATTCTACAAGGTGGCTTCCTCTTTCGTTTCTTCCCCCCAATCCATATTCACGTACTATGTTTCCTTCTCTCCCTTTTCCTACTGACGAATTCCAGTCACCCATGACTATTAAATTTTCATCTCCCTTCACTACCTGAATAATATCTTTTATGTCGTCATACATTTCATCAATTTCCTCATCATCTGCAGAGCTATATTTTTATATATATATAGCTAGAATATAAAGAATCTACTGAAAGTTTTTTGCAAAACCTGCAAAGAGGCAGATGCTAAAAATCTATTACAATTCTTCAAAAAAAGAAGATGCATTTACTTCCATAGGGTGTTCTAACTGGAAAAAGGCTTTGGAAAAACTCTGTTTTCATGAAGATATGTCTATGCATAAAGAAGGTGTTCAGTTAGTGATAGAATTTAGTTTCAGAAATGTGGCGTCCCAATTGAATGAACAGTTGGGCAGTGATATGAAGAAAGGCTGTATAGCTCTTGAGACAATTTTTACTACTATGCAGTTTCTATGGTGACAAGGAATAGCAATTAGAGGGCATGAAGATCTAACTCAGATTTCTTCCAATTGCTGGAACTCCAGAAGAATGACATACCCCAAATGACCTAACCAGCCTTTAAACTCAGGTATAAGTGGACACCCCATGATATTCAAAATGATATCATTGATCTACTACGAAAGTCTGTGTTGAGAAAGGTATTGGCTTCAATCAAGAAGACTGTTTCATCAACCATAATATAAAAATATTCAAATGATTCTTTGATTCGTGAACAAGTTTCATTATGTATCCATATTGTTAATAATTCCCTAATTATCAATGAAGACTTTATTGGCTAATATGAGACCCCCATTACTGAATCACAAACTCTAGTATTTTAAAAGCCTCCCCTCCCCTCCCCTCCCCTCCCCTCCCCTCCCCTCCCCTCCCCTCCCCTCCCCTCCCCTCCCCACCCTCCCCTCCCCTACCCACTTATTTTTCCATGGGACCACATTTAGGAGAAGTCTCCATGGTCATGGAACGAGTCAATACATGAAATTATAACACGATTGTAGAAACAGATAAAATGAAGTATAAGAAACATATTCAGCTGACACGTCGTTAGTTTAAATAAAGAAAATCAAGAATGTAACACTGGAATTTGCTTAATTTTTTAGCTCTTCCAGGAGCTCCTCGACAGAATAGAAGGAGTGAGCCATGAGGAAACTCTTCAGTTTAGACTTAAAAGCGTTTGGGCAACTGCTAAGATTTTTGAGTTCTTGTGGTAACTTATTGAAAATGGATGCAGCAGAATACTGCACTCCTTTCTGCACAAGGGACAAGGAAGTGCATTCCACATGCAGATTTGATTTCTGCCTAGTATTAACTGAGTGAAAGCTGCTAACTCTTGGGAATAAGCTAATATTGCTAACAACAAATGACATTAAAGAAAATACATACTGTGAGGGCAATGTCAAAATTCCCAGACTATTGAACAGGGGTCGACAATAGGTTTTCGATCTTACACCATACATAGCTCGAACAGCACGTTTTTGAGCCAAAAATACCCTTTTTGAATCAGAAGAATTACCCCAAAAAATAATACCATATGACATAAGCGTATGAAAATATGCGAAGTATACTACTTTTCGTGTTGAAGTGTCACTTATTTCAGATACTGTTCTAATGGTAAATAAAGCGGCATTTAGTTTCTGAACAAGATCCTGAACAAGGGCTTTCCACAACAGCTTACTATCTATCCGTACGCCTAGGAACTTGAACTGTTCCGTCTCACTTATAACATGCCCATTCTGTCTGACTAAAATGTCGGTTCTTGTTGAATTGTGAGTTAGAAACTGTAAAAACTGAGTCTTACTGTGATTTAGCATCAAATTATTTTCCACAAGCCACGAACTTATATCATGAACTACATTATTTGATAATGTTTCAATATTACACACAAGATCCTTCACTACCAAGGTGGTGTCATCAGCAAACAGAAATATTTTTGAATCACCTGTAATACTAGAAGGCATATCATTTACATAAATAAGAAACAGCAGTGGCCCCAGCACGGACCCTTGGGGAACGCCCCATTTAACAGTGCCCCATTGGGACTGAACATCATTACCACTCTCAATATTGCGGAGGATTACCTTCTGCTTTCTGTTCTTAAAGTAGGAGGCGAACCAATTGTAAGCTACTCCCCTCACTCCTTAATGTTCCAACTTCTGCAGTAATATTTTGTGGTCAACACAGCCAAAAGCCTTCGTTAAATCAAAGAAAACACCTAACATTCGCAACCTTTTATTTAATCCGTCCAAAACCTCACAGAGAAAAGAGAGTATAGCATTTTCAGTTGTTAAGCCATTTCTAAAACTAAACTGTACATTTGACAGCAAATTATGTGAATTTAAATGCTGCAGTAACCTTGTATATACAACCCTCTTGATGACTTTAGCAAACACCGATGGCATAGAAATAGGTCTATAATTATCAACATTATCCCTGTCTCCCTTTTTATAAAGTGGCTTCACTACTGAGTACTTTAATCGGTCAGGAAACCGACCAGTCCTAAAGGAAAAGTTACAGATATGGCTAAGTACTGAGCTAACATACGTGGAACAATACTTCAGTATTCTGCTAGATACCCCGTCATATCCATGAGAGTTCTTGGTCTTTAGTGATTTAATTATTAACTCAATCCCCTCTTGTCAGTATCATGGAGGAGCATTTCAGGTAACAGTCTCGGAACACTTTTTTCTAAGAGCGCTATATGATTCCCTGTTGGGACTAGGTTTCTATTTAGTTCACCTGCTATATTCAGAAAGTGATTATTAAGTACTGTACATATATGCGACTTATCAGTAACATGGACATCCCCACTACGCACTGATTCTATATTCTCGACCTGTCTCTGCAGACCAGCCACTTCCTTTACGACTGACCATATGGTTTTAATTTTATCCTGAGACTTAGCTATTCTATCTGCATACCACATACTTTTTGCCTTCCTAATAACTTTTTTAAGCACCTTACAATACTGTTTGTAATGGGCTGCTGCATTTAGATTTTGACTGTTTCTAACGTTTTGATATAATTGCCACTTTGTTCTACAAGATATTCTTATCCCATTAGTCAGCCACCCAGGCTGCCTGTTTGTGCTAGTACCCTGTTTTGAACGTTCTAACGGAAAGCAACTTTCAAAGAGCATGAGAAAAGTCTTGAGGAAAGCATTATACTTATCGTCTACTGTATCAGCACTATAAACGTCTTGCCACTCTTGTTCCTTGATAAGGTTTACAAAAGTCTGTACAGCAACTGGATCAGCTTTCCTAAAAAGTTGGTAACTATATTTAACATGTGTTGCAGCACAAAAATCTTTTAGACTTAAAATTTGTGCATCATGATCTGAAAGGCCATTCACCTTTTTGCTAACAGAATGCCCTTCTAATAATGATGAATGAACAAAAATATTGTCTATGGTTGTTCTACTGTTCCGTTGCACTCTCATTGGAAAGAATACGGTTTGCATAAGATTATATGAATTAAGGAGGTCTACCAGCATCCTTTTCCTTGTACCATCACTTATACAATTAATATTGAAGTCACCACATATAACTAACTTTTTGTATTTTCTATAAAGTGAACCAAGAACCTCCTCTAGCTTTAGCAAAAATGTTGTGAAATCGGAGTCTGGGGATCTATAAATAACAACAGTAAGAAGTTTAGCTCCACTAAATTTAACCACACCTGCACAACATTCAAACACCTTTTCAGTGCAGTACTTTGAAACATCAATTGGCTCAAATGGGATACCGTTTTTCACATACATGGCTACTCCCCCACACCGCAAAGAGCTCCTAGAAAAGCTGCCAGCCAACCTGTATCCTGGTGAAGGAAGCCTCTGAATTATCTCCTTATTTAAGAAGTGTTCAGATATACCAATAATTTCAGAGTCAACATCTATAAGCAGTTCACTAACTTCATCTCTAATACCTTGTATATTTTGATGAAATATACTAATTCCCTCATTAATCGGATACCCAAGCTTTGTAGAAAGTGGTTTCTTTGTTAGAGAGACTTCCCTTAAGCAGGAATACCTATCAGCTGACTTCAATCTAAAAAAGGTACAGCTCTAACACCCACAACTACCGGAATTTTCCCATGAGTGGTCCAACCACCCCCACCTATGCTGTCACCTATAAATTTGCCAACCTCCCCTTCCCATACCTGTTGAGGTGCAGGCCATGTCTAGTGAAACCCGTCCTACTGATAGACTCCACCGACACCACTGAAATATGACTCATGCCTTCTGTCATCAGCGCACCCCCAAGTCTCATGTTATTACGCCTGACAGCTGTATTAAGATGAGGCCGATCGTGACGCTGAAACAGACTGGCAACACGAATGCGCATTTCGTGGAACTGAGTGGCTATCTTTTCCAGGTCACCATCTATGTCATACTCCCCATCCCTATCAATACTATTACCAGCCCCACCCACAATCACTACCTGATCCTCTTTAGTAAAATCCCTACATAACCCCCCTATGTTCAAAGTCACCTGAGCCAATCCTGCATTAGGCTTCACAATGCTGGTGACCTGGTACTCACTCCCCAAAACTTCCTGCAACTGCTGGCGTACACCTCTACCATGAGAACTACCTAACAGCAGAACCTTCTTCTTTCTCTTAGACTTTGCAACTGTCCTAGCCGCTGTAACTGCTGAGGTCTGCTGCATACTTCCTACATCTACAGCTACTAGAGATTCCTCTCCACTAGACTCTGACAGTTAGTTTTACTATTGGTGTTTGTTATAGATATGACCATCTGAAAATCTCCTTCTCCTAGCAGATCTCTTGCCAACAGCCAGCTCCCATTCCCCAACCCCCTTCTCCCTCCTCATCCTATCTAGCTCCTCCTGTGCATTTTTCAACTGCACCTGAAGGGCACAGATCTTACGCTCCTGCTCCTCTATCAACTTACTCTTGCTACATAACCTGCAGTTCCAGGAGAGGATCTCACCAGAATGCCCGCTGGCTTCCCCACTGCATTCCCCCCAGTGAAAATACTTCGAACAAGCCTCACACCGCAATCCACTACTCACGAACCTACGGCAAAGCCCACACTTCTCACTCATGGTAAAATTTTACAATTATTGAAATAAGAAAACAACTTTATCTAAGTTCCGCTACTACAATAAGAAGTTGTTAAAAACTGACTACAATTATCACAAACTTGCTCTACAAGGGAAGTAACTACTATTATTGATAGTATTAATCAACAACAAATGAGAAAATAACAAAATACTAACACAGAAAGAAAATCAAACGTCTAATGACAGTAACGAAACTGAAAGCAGTTCGCAAAAATTTCTTCTGAAGTTATTTCACCGGAAAACACCAAGAACACCGGTTGAAGACTACTAAAGTTCCTAAATAAACTACTATACACAAACAATTAATTAGTACTTAGCTTTCGATGCGCCGCTACAGCTGCAACTGGTCAGCGCGGAATGTAAACACGGGTAAGAGGTTAAGTTGCTCGATACGAAACACTCACAAATATCAGGCCACAACACAAGAAATGCAGAGGTGAATGAAGAAACCACTAATAAGTCACTTATATATTTTAACTGTTTTTGTGATAATATTTACTATATATCTGAAACCTAAAAATAGATGAAAACTTAGAGAGCGATCTCACACGCAGTCACGCACAACTAGGAGAATTGACTGTCCAATTTTTGCTCATCTTGATTTGTCAATGCATAACTTAAGACGACATTGCTATGATGATGCCTCGAATATGAGAGGTAAGTTCAAAGGACTAAAAAGATTAGTTTTGGACTACAACCAAAAGCACATTATGTGCACTGCACTACTCACAGTTTAGGCTTGTAAGTTGTAGACAGTTTCCGCCATCTTAAGTCTATGAGGGGCATTATGGCTTTAGCCAAGGACTTAATAAACACTGTAAGGGAATCAAACAAAAGGATGGGACTTTCCAGAAGCATACACTGTGAGAGTGCCAATGACTAAGGTGGTCTAGGACCCCTTTGCTCGACTTTATGTACTACATGAGTTTGTAGTACCTTGAGAATATTTAAAAACTTTGCAGAAAATGTCACAAAAATCTCTAGAAATTCTTGAGTGGACAAAACAGAGGCAGGTTACAAATGTGCAGGCTAACTTGAGTCAATGTTACAATTCAAGACTTATTTCTTTTTACATCTTTATTGTCATGCAATGAACCAAGTCAAGGATGTCAATGAAAAAATTCAATGCCCTCATCTAAGTGTTGCTAATCTGGAAAATATGTATGAGGGCTTGATTTGTATATTGAATGGAAGGCATGATAGTTTTGAATACTTTTGGGAATTGTGTTTAAAAGAAAAACCTTCACAACTTGATGATCCTTCACTTCCTTGGAATCTAAGTAGACCAAAGAAGTACAAAATCAATGAGCCATCTCACCACCCACTTTCAAAACCCAAAAGGAATACTACAAACCTGTTTGTAGCGTTTCACAAACTTTGATGTAATCTTGCATTACTCCATGGTTTGCTTCCACTGGACTCACACAGGTCATTGCAGTTGAACAAGAATGCTTGCTTTTAATAAACAGAAGTGAAACAAATTTGGAAAATCAACTGAGTTTTTCAAAAATGATGTATAGATTGGCAGACTGCGCTTACACTCAAATATGTTAGCCAATATTGCTAATAAAAAACAACTGGTCTTAAAAATAATGTATGATGTAAGAAAGTACATTACACAAGACCCTGCAGTTGGAAAGATGTTATGTGAGGTAGTGAAGTGCATTAAACTTCTCCAAGTATTTCCAGTCATGACAGCAACAGCAGAATGGTCATTTAGCACACATAGATGCCTGAAGTCATATCTCCGATCAAGAATGGGACAAAAGTGATTGAACAACTTGGCTGTACTTCATGCCCAATGAGATATTTTGGATGAATTGGATATCTGACCAGTCATCAATCACTTCATATTCAGTAATCCAGTCAGAGGGTCAACATTTGCACCTTTTTAAAGACACTCTAGCCCAAAAAATGGCATTTAGAGCAATATTAAAAATCTTTATAAAATAGAGAATTAAATACATACATAATGCTAAATTTTCAGTTTCAAAATATTAGTACTAGTTTATTACTGTATTATTTATTATAGTACTGTATTAGTCATTTTCAAATACTTAAATATTTTTAGGGTGTATGACCCAATTAAAACCACTATTTACAAACATTTTGACTGAAATTATTAGGCATACTGTATTAACTTTATTAACTGTATTAGAGGATTAACTTTGAGTATCATTTTATTGTTTTTATTTAATGAATACTGAGCCTTATTCAAAGTAAGCTTAAATTAGCTATTTCACTTATTAATCAAAGTGCTATTACTGTGCAACAGCAATATTTTATGTTTTATTCTTTTCATGATAGTTTAGGATTTATTTAAATATAATTTCAGTCTTTTCAGAGCTATATATTCACTGCTCTGTAATAGTCTCTAAGTATGATTATCATAGTAAATTTAATTAGCTTTTTACAAAAATAACATGCGTGTTTTGTTTCTTTATTTCAAAGCCAAAAAATAGCATAAAGTCAGGCTTGTTGAGTTTCCTGGAGTGTCAAGTTATTGTGAGTCCTTTTCTCCTGGTTCAAATGCTGAGCAAATGTCTCTAAAATGCTTAAAAAAAATTTGAAGCTCACCATTCTTCCATCTGAAATTTAGAAAATTTCCCAGGGCGAGATCCCCAGTATGGGACCCCCAATATATTTTATAAGTCGGCACCCCTGGTGCTTACTGAAGGACTGCATGGACAACATTGAAGACCCTTTAGTGTACATCATCAATGAATCCTTCTCCTCAGGTTGCTTCACAGATATACTGAAGCATACAAGAATCATAACTATATATAAGAAAGGTGACAAAAAAAGCATAGAAAATTACAGGTCAATCTCGTTACTGTTATCCTTTGTAAAGGTCATAGAGACCATAATGAAGAACAGGCTCATGGGGTACTTAAAGTTCCATCTTCTGAGTAACGAGCAATTTGGTTTCTGGGCTGGCAAAAGCACAAATTCAGCGGTAGCTCATTTCTCAAATGTTATCCTCGAAGCACTAGACAAAGGAGACCACATAACAAGGATCTTCCTTGATTTGACCAAAGTGTTTGCTTAGCAAAATTGTGTGGTCTGCTGTGTCAAACTAAATGCACTAGGAGTAAGAGAAGCAACAAACGTGTGGTTTCATTCATACCTGCAAAACAGGGTCCAACAGGTGCAGATCACTCAAACTAACTCAAATCATACCTTTCAAATTCAGAATACATCAATATAAGAGTCCCCCCCCCCCCCCCCAATGAAGTGTGCTGGATGCAGTCCTTTTTTTTTTTTTTTTTTTTTTTAATATACATCAACGATTTTCCACAGTGTGTCAAACATGGTGAATCAGTACTGTTTGCTGATGGTGACTCAGCTTTGATTTAGATGTTACTGTCAAGTGTACTCAACGAGAAAGCTGAGGAAACACTTAAGCATACATTCCAGTGAATAGAGACTAAGAAATTAATCCTGAATGTAAAAAAGGAACCAACAGCATTTGTTTCCACTTAAACAGAAAACCAAACAGTACCAAGCTAAAAGTTAATGAAGGGCACATAGACCCTGTACTATCAACAAAATTTTTAGGCATGCATGTCGACTCTCAACTAAACTGGACAAAGCACACTGCAGTACTTGAAAGCAAATAGCTTCAGCATGCTATGCACTTGGGATAATAAATTCAGTGTGTAGTAGCTCATGTACTAGAAATGCTTATTTTGCGTATGTCCACTTTATAATTGGTTATGGCATATCCTTCTGGGGGATCAACAGAGCACAACAGACAAACAATATTTAAGTTGCAAAAAAGTGCTGTACGAATCATAGCAGAAAGTAGCAATAGATCCCATTGTATGGTATTATTCGAATCTTTGTGTATATTGACAGTTCTGTGTGAGTAAATTTTCCAGACAGTAATATACATAAAAAACACTTTGACCAGTTCCCAATAAACAGTTCATACATGCACATAAAACCAGACACAGACAACACTTACACCTCTATAGGAAAAACAAATGAAAAACTGAAAATAGCATGTTATATAATGGAATTAAACTGTACAACAATCTTCTACAAGGGATCACAGACATAAGCAAAATAGATAACTTCAGGAATTTGCTAAAAAACATCTCTTGGAAAAGTTTTTTTTTACTGTCAAGTATTATTTGGAATAATGTAAATATACAGATATATGTAAAAATTATCAGCTGTGTTATTAAGTGGTTTAACAATGTATCTTCATGTTACAATCTTCACAAATTCCGATTGTGATAATTATAAATTTGTTCACCTATTGTATATATTTATGTTGGCAACATCCATAAAATTCTGACACTCTACAGATGTTTAATAAAAAAAAATGATGCACTACCCACCCTCACAGTTTTACATCTCCAAGTATTTCATCTCTCACTTTCCACATTTCACAGTAATTCTCCTCATATGGGAGTAACACTCCTAGAAAACATCCCTCAGGCTGTTGCTAGGCCATGTCTCCACAATACCCTGTTTTCAAGGAGTGTTAGCCCCACAATGTATACAGCAGATCTTCTGTGAAACACTCAAGGTGTGAGATGAGGTTCTGGTGCAAGTAAAGCTGTGAGCATGGGTTATGAGGCATGCCTGGATATCTCTGTTTTTAGAGTATGAGTGCCCAATGCAAGTCCCAGGTTTGAGTCCCAGCCTGGCACACAGATTTATTTTGCCAGGAAGGTCCTAGTTTGTAATCTACAAACACTTTCCTGTAGAGTGAAAATTCATTCTCAAATTCTGGGTAAATATGGTAATATTGAAGTTGCCTGAGATACAGACAGAATGTAATTGGTTGATATTTTTCATTACCAATGCCAGGTGAGAGAGAGAGAGGCAGAGAATGATGCAGCACTAAGAAGATGTAACATAGACTTGGGAAGCAAAATAAATGCTCTTTGCAGTGTTCTTCTGATAAAGTTGACAAATAGGAGAACTTCTGAATTATTAGCAGTCACATCAAATAGGAGAACCATTGGTGTAGATAAAATGACATGCTACAAATGTTTGATAGTGTAAAACATTTTGATAGAACACTACCTAAACACAGCTTCTGTCAAATAGAAACAAAAGGTAATGAGGATCTCATATTACACTGCCCAAGCAGTGAGTTTAAGAGTGCTATCCAAAAAGTCACACACTTACTTGCGGAATTGAAAAAATGGCATTCAGTGCAACACTTAACAAATCCATGGAGGAATTTAAATGCATACCTGGCATCCCCTAATATGTCCTACATTTATCATTGAAGGACATAGCATTAGATCAACAAATGTTCATCTTGTATCAATTCACCAGTTATATAAGCAACCACATGATTATTGTTACTACAGAGTTATGGCTATCAGTTTTCTTCAGCCTATCATCAAGGCTGTCTTACAAAACAACAACACATGTAGCTGTGACATATGATTTGGGTGTAAAAGACATGCAAGTTTGTATTATGCAAATAAAACATATTCTGAACAAAGAGCATATGCATTTTCTTCAACACATCACATCTATTAAATTTGTTGCAGAGCCATTTCATAGATAGAGGTAAGTAATGTAATAGTTTGAAAATAAGAAGTTCCTCTGCTGCATGCTTTGTAAAGGATCATAAGAGTGGGCTAACAATAACAGACCACATTACCAAGTTGCATTTGCTCCAAATCGCTAGGGAAGTGAAGACTGACCCATAACTTCCCTCTATCCTATGTTGGGACACAACAAACTATGCTAGCTGGCAAAAAGGATTGTGACATTTCCAAATAAGTTTTACTACATCAATAAAATTTTTCTTTGACATTTTCAAAACCTCAGAAATTATGTACATCAATTAAACATTAACTTCAAAATTAAATCAAGATAGACACTGAATAACCAGCACATAATCAGTTGATACCATCACGTTATTGGGCATTGACATCCTCTGATAAATGTGACATTACTTGCATGATTTGCAGACTGAGCAGAGAGTCAGCTCAGCAGCCTTTGCTCTCTCATTCTGGATGATGAAGGGGTCAGACAGGTAGCTTATTCTGCTTCTGTGCACTGTATAGTGTCACATAGAAATATGTCCTGGGGGAACTCTTCCTTAATCAAACTAGAATCTCCTACTGAGCAGTGAAAATAGTCATATATAGAATGAGTCCATGAAACTCCCATTGCAAATAATTTAGCCAGCTGAGAATATTTACTACTGCTTGTCAACACTTATTTTCTCTAATGTATCATGTTCCTGGAGACTGGATCCTTGGTGACAGAACTCCGCAATTCACAGGTGTGTCACTAAACAAAGAATTATGTACACTGTCTCTGCTGCAGAGAAATGCTATGTATGCTGCTGTAAAAATTCTCAACCACCTTCCCACTGAGCTGAAAATCTTAGGGAATAGTAAATATCCATTAAAAACTGAACGATATAACTTTCTCTTGAATCACTATGTTGTAATAGAAGGTTAATAAAATTATATATAATGTTGGATAAGTAGTTTATAAACATGTCAGTTGTGAAGCTGCATTGACCCCTGAAGTAGCTAACAAGCTTCATAAGTGCACATGTCAACCTCAAAGGACCCTCCATGTGATCCCTGGGTGGTACTACAAATAGAACACAACTGGCTAATCTCCCAACTACATGAGAAGTACATATTTTAGGGAAGGAATGACTCATCATCACATCAATAGCTCTTTACCAGGGCCAAACATCTACAGAAGTGAGACCAAGTATTAAAACATGTCAACTCAACATTGAAGCATTAGTCGAACTGAAGGCCAGTTTGTCCTGCACGAATTCATTCACTGAGTAATAACACTTCAGTGTCAGTACCTCATATAGTTTTCTTTGAAGTGAACCTAAATTCATCTGCATCAATTTGTTACCTTTTAATTTATTACAAATTTTCATTCCCTGTATTGAGCTCCCTGTGCATATAGTCTAAGGCGGTGGGTGGGGAGCATAAAATTTTCTTATGTTTCTGGTATCATGTGAATGGACAAATGGTTTCCCTCAAATAATTCATGTCTGGTGTAGAAAAATATAATAATCTCATATATATATAAGGATGGCAGAGTTAATATTTTAAGTTTTGTAAATAATGATCGACACGATTCTTTGTGATTTGCAGTGAACATATTTCATATGATTTTTTCTGTATTTTTAGTATCCGCACTATTTTTGTGGGGTTACCCCAAAAAACTATACCATACCTAATAATCGATTGGAAGTAGCTTGTACATGCTATTTTTTGTGTGTCCATGCAGTTGCAGTTGACAAATATTTGCATTGCAAATGCAAAGCTGCTCAGTTTGTTTGCCAGGTATTCAATGTGTGCCTGTCAGCTCAAATTTTTATCTACATTTAAACCTAAGAATTTCATTGTACACAACAACCAAGGCATAGAAGAAGTTGCCTCAATCTTAATCTGATCACATTTTGACTGTTTGGTTCTGAACTGCATCATGTGAGTCTTATCTAAGTTTAGGTTCAGCCCATTTAGCTGAAACCACATTTCTAAGGTACTGAGGTTACTGATCACAGATTTGAGAATTTTTTCTGAGTCCTGATCTTCAACTAAGACACAACTGATGGGGAGCTGATATTTAATGGTAAGTCATTAACGTAAAAGAAATAGGACTGGGCCTAATATGGAGCCTTGTGGAACACCCTGTGATATTTTTATTCCAGTCAGAAAAATAATGTGTGCCATTTGAAGAAATACTAACTCTTTGCTTTCTGTTGGATAAGGAGGAGTTAAAAATTATGGCATTAGTGGCAGTTCCCTACAATGCTTAAGTTAGTAAACAAGCAATGCATGGTTTACGGAATCAAATGCCTTCGTGAGGTCGCAGATAATTCCTGCAACCTTATTTCTCTTGTCTAATGATGTGCTTATTTTCTCAATGAAACTGTTTACTGCATCAATGCTGTTTTTACCCTGCTGAAAATCAAATTGATTGTTTAGAATAACAGAATATTTTGCAATTAAGTTTTGGATTTGTCCAGCAGCAAGTTTTTCAGATATTTTAGATAGGACTGGGAGAATGGAGATAGGATGATAATTTCCCATGATATCTCTTGATCCCTTCTTGAAGAGTGGTTTGACCTCAGCATATTTCAGTACATCTGGGAAACAGCCCTCTTCAATACATTGATTTATTATCTGAGCTAGTGGGTTTGCAATTCTGTTGTGTAGCACTTAAATAACTTTGGTGGGCATTCCATCCCAACCTACAGATTTTTTTGTTTCTTAATGTTAGAATAGAATTTTCTACATTCTCCACAGAAACTTTTGAGAATTTTGTAAAGTTTTCAGAGTTTACGCTTAGGTCAAAGGGATTTACTTTGTTTTGATAATCTGTTACATCTGCATCAGACTTTGCTACATTTATAAAGAATTCATTAAAGTACTCTGGTATTTGAGCTGGATTTAAAGTAGTATTTCCTTCAATGTCAACTTTTGAAATTTCTTGGTTACAGGCTTTAACGCCTAACTCAGATTTAATGACAGACCACATAGCCTTTGACTTATTTTTGTGATTTAAAATTAGCATCTTATTTTCTAGTTGTTTTGCTGCCTTGACAACTCTTTTAAATATGGCTTTGTAGAGTTTAATGAAATCAATATTTTTATTATATTTTAAATATGTTAGTTCTCGGTGCAGTTGGCTTTTCCTTACACAGGAAATTTTTATGCCCTGGATAATCCCCTTTACTGTATTTGTCTAGGTGGAAATGTTTCATTAAAGTCTCTAAGAAAACTATTTAGCAATTTCTCAAAGCTTTTGTCACGTGATTTACAATAATCAAAAGACCATGTTTTATGTCTTAGCTTCTCACTAAATGTTAGCAAGTTTTCTTTGCTAAAGTTCCTTCTCATAAGGGGTTTTAAAATGTGAAATGCTCCTGTCTGTCTGTGGCAGCTCATTGAACTAGACGAAATTTGTGCACATCTTCATATACATAATTAGTTTAAACATTGTCAATGCATGTTGCTGATTGCCCATTGTCTCTGGTAGGTTCAAAGAAATTCAATTTGAAACCATATTTCTTTACTAAGTCAGAAAACTTGGTGCATGGCTACTATCACATGTGATATCATTATTAAAATGTGCGTCTATTACAACTTTTTTCTTTTTTTCTCTGCAAAGGTCTTCCAGCATAATTTGAAGCTTAGATAAGAATAATTCTGTTGTTGAAATTCCTGGAATTCTGTATATTGAGATTATTATAACATATGCTAGTGAGTCCAATGATTTAATTATTTAAATGAAGAATGTGTGTTTGAGAGCTGTTGTGTAGAAGTAGTGATATAAATTATGAGACCAGAAACTATGTAGAAGTATACATGAGCCTCCATGTGACTTGTTTCTTCTGCAAAAGCTACTTGCTAAACCAAAGTTCCCTATTTTGTTTAGAATTTTACCTGTGTCTGCAGTAAACCAGTGCTCATTTATACAAACAACTTTAATATTTGCACATTCTGACTGAATGAATTCCAATTCATATATTTTGAAGCTTTTATTGTTAGAAGCATCAATGTTGAAGCCATTTGTATTCCAGTGGATAACATACCTACTTTGACTATCACTAACAGGCTTTAGCACATTTCCAGCCAGATAATGGTTTGGTTCTGTCTTTCTTAATGCTACACAAGTTTTTTCACCCCCATCACTACTTATAAGTTTCCCTTATTTTTTTGTGATCTGGCAAGTATCTAGAAACATCTTACTGAATATTTTTGAGCCCAACCTATTCAGATGTAGACCACCTTTGGCAAGACGCTTTGTTCCCAACAAATTTCTAAGTGCAATGAAAACAATTCCTAGTTTATTGCACTGTTCTTTAATATTGCTGCTTATTCTCTGCATATGGCTGTCACTCACCGATCTTCTGTACACAATGCCACTTATTGTTATACCAGTATTCAGGTTGAGTCTTCTGGCCAGTCGGATGAGGTTTCTTGTGTGGTTTACAATTTCCAACTGTTGTTTCAAAGTGAATTTGTTCCCACCTTTCACATTTCTGCTATGCTTATCTGCTGCATTCTCTCTTGAGTTTAAGACGCCGTTATGTATGTATGTTGAAAAACATAGTTGTACCAAACTCTGAAATCGACGTTCAACCTGGAGTCAGGATGCTTCAAATGCAATGAGTCACCTACAATAAAGAATACACTTTCTGTCTTATTATAATGCTTCTTTCTGTCTTTTTTGTACAGAACACTGGTCCACTTATTTTTGTTTGGTTCTTCAGTATCTTCAGCTTCTTTTTCTTTTCTAATGGCAGCTGAATTTTTTCATTGGTTCTCAGTTGTATCACTCAGCGTATTTGCTGAAGTAGGTCCATCTAATACTGAAGTTTTTTCACATGCACAACAGTTTCCACATTTCAATGCAATATTTTCTTTCTTTAGTAACGTCAGTTCTGCTTTCAGAGCATCAATGTCACTTTGAAGTAGATGAATAATTTCATCCTTAGAACTTACTGCAGATGTTAGTCACACATTTTCGTCACTATTGCAGTCGAGGCATGTCCACTGAATATCATCAATTATAAATTTCAGACACACATTTGTGTAACCAAAAGTTGCACTTAATGCATTGAATTCCTTTGACTACAAGTTTTTTACACTTTCTGTATGAAGAACCATTTAATTTCAACTGATTTTGGAGCATTCTATCACCACACAATCCTACCGTAGCCATATTGGAAGGAGCACCTTACTGAAAAATTTCTATGTAATATCATATGGGAGCAGGTGGTGGTTGAAATTCTTGCGAGGAATAAAAAATATGGTGTTCCTGATGCAGATGGTGCTTTTAATTTGAGCACTATTTTCTCATTGTACAAGGGGGGGGGGGGGGGGGGGGGGGGGAGAGTTGTGCACAAAGATGATAGAAGAGGAGGAATTTTCAAAATGTGGCTACCAATTTATGTCAATTGCATTCATGATCCCCCTCCCCAATCAACAAAGTGTGGGAGCCTAATGTTGTTGTTGTTGTGGTATTCACTCCTGAGACTGGTTTGATCCAGCTCTCCATGCTACTCTATCCTGTGCAAGCTTCAGCTCACAGTACTTACTGCAACCTACATCCTTCTGAATCTGCTTAGTGTATTCATCTCTTGGTCTCCCTCTACGATTTTTACCCTCCACGCCGCCCTCCAATGCTAAAATTGTGATCCCTTGATGCCTCAAAACATGTCCTACCAACCGATCCCTTCTTCTAGTCAAGTTGTGCCACAAACTTCTCTTCTCCCCAATCCTATTCAATACCTCCTCATTAGGTACGTGATCTACCCACCTTATCTTCAGCATTCTTCTGTAGCATTCTTCTGTAGCATCACATTTCGAAAGCTTCTATTCTCTTCGTGTCCAAACTAGTTATTGTCCATGTTTCACTTCCATACATGGCTACACTCCATACAAATACTTTCAGAAACTACTTCCTGACACTTAAATCTATACTCGATGTTAACAAATTTCTCTTCTTCAGAAACGCTTTCCTTGCCATTGCCAGTCTACATTTTATATCCTCTCTACTTTGACCATCATCAGTTATTTTACTCCCTAAATAGCAAAACTCCTTTACTACTTTAACTCTCTCATTTCCTAATTTACTTCTCTCAGCATTACCTGATTTAATTCGACTAAATTCCATTATCCACGTTTTGCTTTTGTTGATATTCATTTTATATCCTTCTTTCAAGACACTGTCCATTCCGTTCAACTGCTCTTCCGAGTCATTTGCTGTCTCTGACAGAATTACATTGTCATCGGCGAACCTCAAAGTTTTTACTTCTTCTCCATGAATTTTAATACCTACTCCATATTTTTCTTTTGTTTCCTTTACTGCTTGCTCAATATACAGATTGAATAACATCGGGGAGAGGCTACAACCCTGTCTCACTCCTTTCCCAACCACTGCTTCCCTTTCATGCCCCTTGACTCTTATAACTGCCATCTGGTTTCCGTACAAATTGTAAACAGCCTTTCGCTCCCTGTATTTTACCCCTGCCACCTTCAGAATTTGAAAGAGAGTATTCCAGTTAACGTTGTCAAAAGCTTTCTCTAAGTCTACCAATGATAGAAATGTAGGTTTGCCTTTTCTTAATCTTTCTTCTAAGATAAGTCATAAGGTTAGTATTGCCTCACGTGTTCCAACGTTTCTACGGAATCCAAACTGATCTCCCCCGAGGTCCGCTTCTACCAGTTTTTCCATTTGTCTGTAAAGAATTTGCGTTAGTATTTTGCAGCTGTGACTTATTAAACTGATAATTCGGTAATTTTCACATCTGTCAACACCTGCTTTCTTTGAAATTGGAATTATTATATTCTTCTTGAAGTCTGAGGGTATTTCGCCTGCTTCATACATCTTGCTCACCAGATGGTAGAGTTTTGTCAGGACTGGCTCTCCCAAGGCCATCAGTAGTTCTAATGGAATGTTGTCTACTCCCGGGGCCTTGTTTCGACTCAGGTCTTTCAGTACTCTGTTAAACTCTTCACGCAGTATCTTATCTCCCATTTCATCTTCTTCTACATCCTCTTCCATTTCCACAATATTGTCCTGAAGTACATCGCCCTTGTATAAACCCTCTATATACTCCTTCCACCTTCCTGCCTTCCCTTCTTTGCTTAGAACTGGGTTGCCATCTGAGCTCTTGATATTCATACAAGTGGTTCCCTTCTCTTCAAAAGTCTCTTTAATTTTCCTGTAGGCAGTATCTATCTTACCCCTAGTGAGACAAGCTTCTACATCCTTACATTTGTCCTCTAGCCATCCCTGCTTAGCCATTTGGCACTTCCTGTCGATCTCATTTTTGAGACGTTTGTATTCCTTTTTGCCTGCTTCATTTACTGCATTTTTATATTTTCTCCTTTCATCAATTAAATTCAATATTTCTTCTGTTACCCAAGGATTTCTATTAGCCCTCGTCTTTTTACCTACTTGATCCTCTGCTGCCTTCAGCACTTCATCCCTCAGAGCTACCCATTCTTCTTCTACTGTATTTCTTTCCCCCATTCCTGTCAATTGTTCCCTTATGCTCTCCCTGACACTCTCTACAACCTCTGGTTTAGTCAGTTTATCCAGGTCCCATATCCTTAAATTCCCACCTTTTTGCAGTTTCTTCAGTTTCAATCTGCAGTTCATAACCAATAGATTGTGGTCAGAATCCACATCTGCTCCTGGAAATGTCTTACAATTTAAAACCTGGTTCCTAAATCTCTGTCTTACCATTATATAATCTATCTGATACCTTTTAGTATCTCCAGGATTCTTCCAGGTATACAACCTTCTTTTATGATTCTTGAACCAAGTGTTAGCTATGATTTAAGTTATGCTCTGTGCAAAATTATACAAGGTGGTTTGCTCTTTCATTTCTTCCCCCCAATCCATATTCACGTACTATGTTTCCTTCTCTCCTTTTTCCTACTGACGAATTCCAATCACCCATGACTATTAAATTTTCATCTCCCTTCACTACCTGAATAATTTCTTTTACCTCGTCATACATTTCATCAATTTCTTCATCATCTGCAGAGCTAGTTGGCATATAAACTTGTACTACTGTAGTAGGTGTGGGCTTCGTATCTATCTTGGCCACAATAATGCGTTCACTACGCTGTTTGTAGTAGCTTACCCGCATTCCTATTTTCCTATTCATTATTAAACCTACTCCTGCATTACCCCTATTTGATTTTGTGTTTATAACCCTGTATTCACCTGACCAAAAGTCTTGTTCCTCCTGGCACTGAACTTCACTAATTCCCACTATATCTAACTTTAACCTATCCACTTCCCTTTTTAAATTTTCTAACCTACCTGCCCGATTAAGGGATCCGACGTTCCACGCTCCGATCCATGGAATGCCAGTTTTCTTTCTCCTGATAACGATGTCCTCTCGAGTAGTCCCCGCCCGGAGATCCGAATGGGGGACTATTTTAGCTCCGGAATATTTTACCCAAGAGGACGCCATCATCATTTAATCATACAGTAAAGCCTTAGTAACAAATTTAAAAATCAAAATATTTTGTCTCTCACCTCCATCTCTTAGTTTGTAACCTGAAAAAAGTAGTAGCCAGGTTACTGGCAATACCTCCATTATTTACTGCATTTGAACATAAAAGCAAAAACATGTTATTGAACATAAAAGCAAAAACATGTTATTCATTCAGAAATTTGTGCATTAATATTTACAAGAAAGATAAAGGAATAAAACAAGAGGAAAATAAAAACAGTATGTAGAGCAACTATAAAATTTTCAGATCATGCAGAATATAAAACGTATTTATCTTAGCATCTTAACAATATGTACCTACAAACTAATTGAACAACTGCGTTCTTCACATTTGCAATATTTCAAAATCCCTATTAAAGTTGATATGGTGGTCAGGCATGCGCTAACTGTGGATGAAGGATGTCAGTGACAAAATAGTTGAGGAGGGACCAGGCAGAGTATGTGTTGTTGTCTTTTGGTCACTGTTCTCAGCTGTGTAAGGTATTAAGAGCTCCATCATACACTGTGTCATCTGTGTTTGGAAGTGTTCAGTGCATCAGTTTGCGACTTGGTAATGTGAATTCATTCTAAATACTGACTTTTGGTACTGAACAGTAATTCAGCAGTAACTATTAAAAGTGAGGAATTTGTTCCTGTCAACTTTGTGGCACACAACACAAGGGCAATGACATGTGTCAATGCTGCCTGAGCATACTCTGCTTCCTCTGACTACACTGCAATTTCAAATTATATTTATTACACTGTGTATAGTATTAGCCTCTGTACTTGTCAGTACATCTGTGTCCTAATAGCCTGTTACCATATCGTCTGGTTTAATATGTGAAATTTATTTGTGTTTTGCAATTTAGTCATTGACTTTCCCTTCTGATTATCATATATCTTTAGGGCACAATGTAAGGTTCCACAACCAGACACCTACATTAATAGCAGATCCACTAAAGCAATATAATTGTTCAGGAGGAACTATATAGTTCCAGTCTCAAACACCAATGATTTTTTATATATATATCTAAAAACAAAGATGATGTGACTTACCGAACAAAAGTGCTGGCAGGTCGATAGACACACAAACAAACACAAACACACAAAATTCAAGCTTTCGCAACAAACTGTTGCCTCATCAGGAACGAGGGAAGGAGAGGGAAAGATGAAAGGATGTGTACGCTGGCCATGCACCTAGGCATGTTTAGCTACAGGGTGATCCTCATTACCAACAAACACTGTCTGCCTGTGTCCTTTCATGCGAATGGACAGTTTGTTGCTGGTCATTCCCCCATAGAATGCGTCACAGTGTAGGCAGGTCAGTTGGTAGATCACGTGGGTGCTTTCACATGTGGCACTGCCTTTGATCGTGTACACCATCTGGGTTACCAGACTGGAGTAGGTGGTGGTGGGAGGGTGCATGGGACAGGTTTTACAATGGGGGCAGTTACAAGGGTAGGAGCCAGAGGGTAGGGAAGGTGGTTTGGGGATTTCATAGGGATGAACTAAGAGGTTACGAAGGTTAAGTGGACGGCGGAAAGACACTCTTGGTGGAGTGGGGAGGATTTCATGAAGGATGGATCTCATTTCAGGGCAGGATTTGAGGAAGTCGTATCCCTGCTGGAGAGCCACATTCAGAGTCTGCCCCACTTGTGACAGGATACTTTCCGGGACTGGATCACTTTTGTGGTTCTTCTGTGGGAGGTTCTGGGTTTGAGAGGATGAGGAAGTGGCTCTGGTTATTTGCTTCTGTACCAGGTCGGGAGGGTAGCTGTGGGATGCGAAAGCTGTTGTCTGGTTGTTGGTGTAATGCTTCAGGGATTCCGGACTGGAGCAGATTCGTTTGCCATGAAGAGCTAGGCTGTAGGAAAGGGGACCGTTTGATGCGGAATGGGTGGCAGCTGTCATGACGGAGGTACTGTTGCTTGTTGGTGGGTTTGATGTGGATGGATGTGTGAAGCTGGCCTTTGGACACATGGACGTCAACGTCAAGGAAAGTGGCATGGGATTTGGAGTAGGACCAGGTGAATCTGATGGAACCAAAGGAGTTGAGGTGGGAGAGGAAAGTCTGGTGTTCTTCTTCACTGTGAGTCCAGATCATCAAGATGTCATCAATAAATCTGTACCAAACTTTGGGTTGGCATGCCTGGGTAACCAAGAAGGCTTCCTCTAAGCGACCCATGAATAGATTGGCGTGGTGAACTTGGGTTGGTAGACAACGATGTGCACAAAGCTTAGGTGGTTGTGTTGCCGCCAAAACACGTTAAGGGATGGAGAAATTCGGGAAAATTTCGAAAAAACTGCGTGTAAATGTATTAAAAGGAGTGGTTTTGTGGCGGCAGATTATGAAAAAGAGGCTAACAATTGTCTGGCGAAGAACTAATGACGTTAAAACCCGTGGGAATCGGCTAAAAATTATCAGTGATGTGCGAAAAACGGAAATGGAAATAAAGCGAAAGTTATCAGAACTAGACGAAATGGTTGTTTAATAGGTGAAAGGAACTGTTTGTGGACTAGAAACGCTGGATTTTATAGCAGCTGTAGTGTTGAAAGCGAGGAAAAAAAATTTTTTTTGGTTATGGTATGGAAGTGGGTGACGTATTGTTGAGTATACATAGGCGGGAAAAAATTGTATAGTAGATTACGGTAAAAAGGAGAAGGTGAATACAAAGTGAAACTACTGGCAAAAACAAAAAGAGAAAATAAGACGACAGAATAGAAAAGACCATAACAAAATTTTTTTTTCTCCGCTTTCAACACTACCGCTGCTATAAGATCCACCGTTTCTAGTCCACAAACAGTTCCTTTCACCTATTAAACAACCATTTCGTCTATTTATGATAACTTTCGCTTTATTTCCATTTCCGTTTTTCGAACATCACTGATAATTTTTAGCCGATTCCCACCGGTTTTAACGTCATTAGTTCTTCGTCAGACAATTGTGCACATCGTTGTCTACCAACCCAAGTTCACCACAGGATCAACATAGCCCAGCTTTAACCAACACTTTTTCGCCTTTTCTCACAACAGATCTCCAGTTACTTTCTCCAGTTATTTTCATTTTCATTTCAACCTCATGTTACACTTTCCACTTTCTAATACCATGTCACCCTCACAACACCCCCACAACGACCCCATTAAGTTTTATTTACATTCCCTCTGCAAACATGCCTTCACCCTAGCCAGATTACGCTCGCATATTTTATTTTCTCAGGCTTGTCTGACATTTGGCATAACCGCCAAAGGCCTCACACTTAAAGTTCCCATCTCTGGCTGCAACCCTTCTTTCCATCAGTCCCTATACCAGTTCCAAACTGAACAATCCATTGCCCTCATCCACCTAATCCTTCACCTACACATCAACTCAGCCAATGAACACACCTGTCAACTCCTATCCTTAATAAAAGTCCTCAATCTTTCCTCTCCCACACACACACACACACACACACACACCGGCTATTCGGAGCACCCTCCTACAGGCCAACCGCAAATTAGAACAGCATGCCACCCTTCACCTCAAAAAACTATCCAATCTCCTGGTTTCCCACCTCCAGAAAGGCAACTCACTCACCCTTCACAACCTTTCCAGCAAACCTCAACCTCCTCTCATTGCACACAAACCCAGTCTCTCCCATCTACTCAATCTCCCACTTCCAGCTCCACTCCCTCCAAAACCTCAAAATTCCAATCAACACAATCTGGT
Organism: Schistocerca piceifrons; assembly: GCF_021461385.2. Lineage (NCBI taxonomy): Eukaryota > Metazoa > Arthropoda > Insecta > Orthoptera > Acrididae > Schistocerca > Schistocerca piceifrons. The sequence continues at coordinate 1,078,699,086 of NC_060139.1, forward strand.
ACCACAACACCCTAATTCAGTAGTTAACCTTTCCTCCAAACCTCTCTCCTAATCCGAAACCTCTGTCCTATCCAAAGGCCTCACCTTCAGCCCCACTCCCAGATTCAACCAAACAGCACTTGTCAAAGATTTACTGTCCTACACTCGTACTCCCTGCTGGAAGTATCACTTTGCCATGAAGAAAAATGATCCTAATCCTACCCTAAGACGCTATCCAAATTGAACCCTGCCTGGAACAGTTCCGTCCTCCGTCACAGCGGGACCCACCTCCTCTTCCTCTAAATCACCCACTCCAAACCTTCCAGGAATTTCTGACTTCCAGCCTTGCCTCTCAGTCCTTCTTAAAAAACCTTAATCCTACTCCCAACATCACCACTGCTGAAGCCCAGGCTATCCGTGATCTGAAGGCTGACCGGTCCATCGTCATTCTTCCAGCGGACAAGGGTTTCACGACCGTGGTACTTGATCATCGGGAGTATGTGGCTGAGGGACTGCGTCAGCTTTCAGACAACACCACATACAAAGTTTGCCAAGGTAATCCCATTCCTGATGTCCAGGCGTAGCTTCAAGCAATCCTCAGAACCTTAGGTCCCCTACAAAACCTTTCACCTGACTATCAACCTCCTGACCCCACAGACCCCCAGCACCCCTACCTTCTACTTTCTACCTAAAATTCACAAACCCAATCATCCCGGCCACCCTATTGTAGCTGGTTACCAAGCCCAAGCCTACGTAGGTCAACACCTTCAACCCATTACATGCAGTCTCCCATCCTTCATCAAAGACACCAACAACATTCTTGACTGCCTGGAATCCTTACCCAATCCGTTACCCCCAGAAACCATCCTTGTAACCATTGATGCCACTTCCTTATACACAAATATCCCGCACGTCCAGGGCCCCATTGCGATGGAGCACTTCCTTTCACGTCGATCACCTGCCTCCCTACCTAAAACCTCTTTCCTCATTACCTTAGCCAGCTTCATCCTGACCCACAATTTCTTCACTTTTGAAGACCAGACATACCAACAATTAAAGGGAATAGCCATGGGTACCAGGATGGCCCCTTCGTACGCCTATCTATTCATGGGTCACTTAGAGGAAGCCTTCTTGGTTACCCAGGCCTGCCAAACCAAAATTTTGGTACAGATTTATTGATGACATCTTCATGATCTGGACTCACAGTGAAGAAGAACTCCAGACTTTCCTCTCCAACCTCAACTCCTTTGGTTCCATCAGATTCACCTGGTCCTAGTCCAAATCCCATGCCACTTTCCTTGATGTTGACCTCCACCTTTCCAATGGCCAGCTTCACACATCCGTCCACATCAAACCCACCAACAAGCAACAGTACCTCCATTACGGCAGCTGCCACCCATTCCACATCAAACGGTCCCTTCCCTATAGCCTAGGTCTTCGTGGCAAACGAATCTGCTCCAGTCCGGAATCCCTGAAGCATTACACCAACACCCTGACAACAGCTTTCGCATCCCGCAACTACCCTCCCAACCTGGTACAGAAGCAAATAACCAGAGCCACTTATTCATCCCCTCAAACCCAGAACCTCCCACAGAAGAACCCCAAAAGTGCCCCATTGTGACAGTATACTTTCCGGGACTGGATCAGACTCTGAATGTGGCTCTCCAGCAGGGATACGACTTCCTCAAATTCTGCCCTGAAAAGAGATCCATCCTTCATGAAATCCTCCCCACTCCACCAAGAGTGTCTTTCCGCCATCCACCTAACCTTCGTAACCTCTTAGTTCATCCCTATGAAATCACCAAACCACATTCCCTACCCTCTGGCTCCTACCCTTGTAACCGCCCCCGGTGTAAAACCTGTCCCATGCACCCTCCCACCACCACCTACTCCAGTTCGGTATATATATAGACACACACACACACACACACACAAACTTCAAGCTTTCGTAACAAACTGTTGCCTCAGCAGGAAAGAGGGAAGGTGAGGGAAAGACAAAAGGATGTGGGTTTTAAGGGAGAGGGTAAGGAGTCATTCCAATCCCGGGAGCGGAAAGACTTACCTTAGGGGGAAAAAAGGATGGGTATACACACAATTTTAAGGGTAGATTATTTAAGCGAACAAGAAGCCCTAATCAATTTCAGCAGCGCAAAAATAAAGCTGACAGTAAATGGTATCTGTGTGTTGTTGAAGAAAGCTGCATCAAACCATACTTTCGACTGAAGACAACAAGGACAAAATCTGGAAATTGTGTTTCGTTACAACATATCACAACTATAGTTGGATTAAAATTAGGACAGGTTACATTTGTCACTTTTCACTGCACTGATATCACATTGGCAGCCTGCTGCTGCTGCTCTTTTATGTGTGGCACACAAACACAGTGAGTCACTTCACGAAGGCAATTAATGTGCAACAAGAGCAATATTCAAAATATCTGCCATAAGGTATGATGGAAATGCAAGATGCTCTGTTGACAGCTTATTTGAAGAGACCAATGACTAAATAAGGGCTACAAAACACATCTGCTACAGTTCAAATTCCCAACAGGTCTTAACCACAAACTTGCAATCTACTATCTTTCCAAGAAAATTGTGGTCCACAATCGCAATTTCAAATTTTAATGCTAACCACTGTGCTATGCTACTGCACAGCAGCTGGTTGTATCAATGACTATGGCAACCGTGTTGCAATGATGACTGAACATAATGCGTTAAAAATTTGACTATGACTTACAATTTGGAGCAGGATGCACAGACATAGCACAATGTAGTTTCAGGCTTATCCAATGTATCTTGTGTAGAATGATCCAGTGGTTGAGGAGGGGGGGGGGGGGGGGGGGAGGCGGTGGGTTTTGGGGCTGGTGTAGTTATCACGTTTGATGAAATACGAAATAAATGGGCTCAGTCTAGGATTCAGGTTCCAAGCATCTCAAGGAAAAATGCTAGACAAAAATTGGAAACCATCGCCAACACATAAAATGTCAATTTTCAAGTTATTTCTATCTGAGTATATTTGGCATGCATTTCTCACTGCATCTACATCACAAAATGAGCCAGGATCCTTTGATAGATATACAGGTGAGGTCAGAATGCCATGTTTTGACCGTAAACAATCTGCTGAGGTCTTGAAAGCAACTCAGGATGACACTGGTAATGCCGGTTGTTCTTTAGATAGAGACAGTCTATAATTGAGGATGGTACTGCAAAATACCAACAAAAGGAGAGGGAAGTGGTGAAAGAAGTGAAACTAGAAAGATTTGACATGATACAGAAGCTCTCTACAGTTTTCTTTTGTTAAAGTGGATAAACCAGTTAATCAGTGTGGAAGATATAACCACTTGTCATATTTGTGCAAGTGTGAAACATTATGACAGAACACTTTCTATACTTCTGTCTGACCTGTTAAGCAGAAACAGAGAATAACATAAAAGAGGATGACAGTGCCTGTGTATTCACTTTACAAGCCCTCTCCCCAAAACCAAAATCACACACTTAGTTGTGAAAGTAAGAAAATCCTTTTCTATGACCATGAATAGTAAATGTAAGACATCTTCCAGGTCTGCATTGAAATTCCTTTAAGCATCTGAAGTTTTGCCCTGCATGGCCATCAATCTGCATTCTAATGTTCAGATTGTCATGATTCATGGGTTGTATAAGCAAACAGTTTATCAAAATTACTATATAGTAAATACTAACGGTTTGCTTCAGAATATCATCAAAGCTATCAAACAATCTGCAAGTGTGATGTAGCTGTTACTTTTATGCTGTATTATAAGTATTAAATAAAATATTTTCTGAATCCAGCAGGTAACTGAGAGCATATGGGTTTCCTGAACACTCATCTATTGAAATCTTACAGGACCAAGAACACTGACAGAGGTATTTTGCTGCGTAATAGTTTCTCTACGATACTGTTTGTGAACACCAAAAGAATGCATTTTGGTAATCGGGTGTGTTAATGTTAAGTCACTGTAGTGTAAGTAGATGAGCAATGCAACAAGAATGGCATCACACACATTCTCATGACTAGTAGTTCAGCCCTGTAAGTTTCTTCTAGACATGGACACTACAAAAAATGTTCAGTATACCAAAGATGTCATTGACTCCACACCTACAAATGATGAATGTTCACCTCTGTGGAAGTGGATTTGGAATCAATATTACAATACAGGAGAGTAATATAAAAGAGATCTTCCAAAACATTAAACGAATCTGGTTAGTGATGATGAACTGTTGCTTTCAAAAAATGTTTCATTACAGCAATAGAATCTTTCTTTGGTCTTTTCAAAAGCCAAAAGTTTCATGAATGTCTATTATGGCTGAAGTTCCAGCTAAATCACCATTGAAGACATTTAGAGTCGGGAAACAATTTGTATAATAATTCTACACCATTTGACTTAAGTATTTTACCACCTAGCAGAAGGAGATGCACTCTGTTTCTACTTGACACCTCAACATTAGCAACATATATCCTATTCTTGTATTATTCTGCTACATTAATTGATCAACCGACACACACAAATGCTATAGGCAGCAAACAGTGTGACAGTTACGCCTGACCTTTCAGGTTATTCAAATAATTTGATCAATGCTGTTTATGAAATCCCTGAATTACTAGTGCGGAAAACATCTCGGTACGGAAATATGATACACAAATACTGACTTCTAGTTTGTATCCAGAACATACAAATCTGACCAACACTGTGTGGTGTATCACTTCCATATACTTCAGTCACAGTTCAATCCAGGAACTGTCACACAACGTGAGTTCATGGCAAGTTGCCTGAGCTGATTGGATAAATACACAAATCTGGATGTTTGCCATCACATTTTGATTTTACAAGTTGACTGACTCATTCCAATTCTAATGTCTGGATATCACATTGCCCCATTAGCAGAGAGCAGATGGTCCACCTCACAATACAATGAAAGGGAATCCGGCTATCTCTCACTACTCCTGCGGAGACCCCATCAATACTAATCTTGTTCAGGATGCGTGCTCTTGTTTTTCGTTTGTGAATCACCTCAATTATGAACCCTGAATCAATGCCAGGATTAACTTCTGTCTCAAATAGTGATTTTGTACATACAAAATGTTTCCAATGTCTGGCACAAGGGGAGTATGGCAGAGGCCTGACGTTCTAAGCTTGTGAGATAAACGTCCGTTGTACAGTCTGAAGAGCCTTACTGTTGGTGTTTAGTGAGTGAAATCTGATACCCAATTCTTTTACATCTGAAAAATATTGAACACTGTAATAACATTGACCAATGGATAGCCAGCTGCTACATCTAAGTCTTCTACTAGAATCTTGATTGCACTCTGCTATGAAGTGCTGTGCCACAAAAGAATATATTGATGCAGCGAAGTAAAAATTCAGACATCTTCCTGGCAACTCTGGAAGCAGAGGAAAGCAAGCCAAACCGCAGTAACAGAGTGGAGTTTCAGTTTGTGAAGACTGTTGATATTGTAATTATGTCCATATTATGGAATATATTGCAGCTTACCATATGAGCTGGGCAGTCTGAGATACCTACAGAGCAAAATATCTTAGGAGGGAGGTGCTGTCATTCTGTACACTATTAAGCAAGAAAATCTAAATCATATGCATCAGCAGTGTACTGAAGCTATGAAATACGGTAGCAAGGGCAACTTAAATTTAACATTGGGTCATCATGGAGTATTGAGGAAAGTTAATCAAATGGGCAAAGCAGAACAGGTGCATAACAAACACATAGCAGCCTCACATAAACTACTCATTTCCAATACAGTTACTCAGTCTGCAGCTGAGCAGGCTGGAGGAGAGACTTGTGTCGGCCTGCTGTCTACTCGTTGAGGTGTTTATGTAATTCTGTGGAACAGCAGGCCCCACTGTGGAGACTGATGCTGTAAAATGCAAGTTGCATAGTAGTCATGTAGATGTAGACCAGTGACATGCTGTACTAAGTGCTTGTCAGAGGGTTCATTGGATCACGCTCACATTGTATCTCTACCGCTCCGATCTCCAGCGACATGTAGGATAGATGAATGATTAAGCAAATTCAGAACAAACATGGTTGGTTGGTTGGTTGGTTGGTTGGTTTGTTGGTTTTTGGAGGTTGAAGGGATCTGACCACAAAGGCCATTGGTCCCAGGGCCCACATGGAAAGATTTACGTTATTACAATCATAGTTTCTCTCTGCGTGGGTGTCAAACAAATATTTCCACATTTTTACATAAATCTCACTTCAACAAAGAAAGTGTTTGTTTTAATGACTGCCATGACAATTATCATATATCAGTGACATTAACTCCCCCTCTGCCCCCCCCCCCTCCCTCCACCAGTACTCCACACCATTTTGTGATAGTACAAAATGAACTGCCCTTCTTTGAACGATTTCAGTGTCCTCTGTCAACCTTATCTGATAAGGATCCCATACACATAATGTGAGGTTCTGAGTACCTATCAAAGCAGATTGGGAGAGATTGCATTGATTGAGAGAATGGCCAGCTACCCATGGGTTAAGTGTAGCTGGTGGCAATGCTCTTCCTTCCCATTACCCCATAAAGTGTAAGGCGGGCTGATGGTCAAAGCTGCTTGGGCCCCAGTGAGTGTTTAATGCATTTTGCACAGCTACAGTGTCTTCTTAGAATCAAGCTTCAATAAATCAGAATAAGCTTTGATTTATTCATGTTACTAGATAGCATTGATCAGATTAGGATATGCGTGTATTTATTTCAGATATTAACTACATTTCTTTGTGTAAGCTATGCCCATCAAGTTCAACCACTACGTGGTTATTTAATTCTATACATACCTCAGCTAAAAGCATCTAACAGCATTTCCATGTTCACCAATCTCACTGATACATAAAGAATCAACTGATCACTTCACTTCTAAGAAATCATCACTCATTTGAAACATGTCCAGTGAGCACCGTCTTTCTGCCACATATTTGTGAATTTAATGTAGATTCATTTTGAGCAAGGCAAGTACACAAATTTCTTTGCACAGGTTACAATGACACCATGTGTGACTATATAGGTCCAATATTTTAGATTTTATCATCTATCAAGTGATAATGGACAAAAAGAGATGAAATTTCTTTGTGTCCATACATCAGTACCAGCAGCATGACCAACGCACATTTTGAAACTTAGTAACTGGGGTCATAGTTGACAAATAACTATATCCTTCTGCATACTGAAGTATGTAGCCATAATTAGTATTTCAAACGCACATGCTATTGCCATTATGTTATAGTGACAGAAACTTATTGTACTCACATGGGCATTTGCATAGTATAAGTTACTTCTGTCTAGCATTCCGCAATGCACAGTTTGGAATAATATTCCACAATGAACTAAAAGTTACATGCTTATGTCTGGTATCTGTATGAGTGGAACCAAATACTATGTTCTTCCACCCACCCTTTTATTGTGATTATAGTCTGCCTCATAGATCACCATTCAATTCTTTCTTGAAAGAGCAGAACTCAGTCAGTAAGGAATTTGTTGTGTGTCTAGAAAGTTTGGAAGATCATTCAGTAATTATTTTAAACCACAATGCAGATGAGAATAGCCAGAGTATTAATTACTGAAAAAATTTTCAATTCGTGTCATGTACATGATGTAAGAAGCTGTTGTAATCACAAAAATGTTAAGTTTTCTTAGTTATGGGAAGTTCACTTAGTAATGGGAATAGCCTAGCCCATTCCATGATTATTAAATTAGCAATTTTGCATTGCTCATGACATTAACTTGGAGATCCACTTGCATGGCGTTCATGTTGAACAATGTGATATTGAACCAAGTATCTGTCATGTGACAATAATTTATGTCTGTTAATTCTCGAGGCATGGCTGACAGGATGGTATTTGGCCATCTCAAATGCACATGCATCAACAGGCTGTATCTTAGTGCTGCAGACTCGATTGTTACCGAATGCCAAAAACACACAAATTAATTAAAACTAGATCCCAAAAATCCATGATACATCATACCAAATGTGAGGGGTAGGTTTCAATGTGTTCAAGCCTATGCAGGATAACAAAGATGAGACACAAAGGTACATAATGTTCCATGGACCAAGCTGCAGGGAATATACCCAGTAACTGAGGCACACTTTCAACATGTCAGCTGTTTAGAACTGACAGGTCTGGTGCTGTCACACAGCCAAAGCTGATGCTGCTGCCACTCACCTGTCAGTGTGTACTGGGTGGACACTTCCTGCCACTGTCCCAGCCAAAGACTGTTATTGTTGATGAAGTACAATGCTTGACATTCCTTCAATCCAGGCAGCAGTTTTGTGTCTTAATGCTGTTTCACTAATGCCCATGGGTGGAATCAATCAGTAGATGCATTTTCAGACATAATTACAAAGGTCAATACACAACCCTATGCATTAAGGTAAAATGCTGGAACTGATAAGATTTATTCTGGTGGATGATGGATGTATTTTTTTACGAGAATTTACAGACAATATGTTGATACTATGCAATGTAGGTTGTGGGGAGGGGGAGACAATGATGTAGTGTCATTGTGATCAACATGGCTCTGTTTCATTTTCTTTTTTTTTTTTTTTTGTTTGTGGTTTTAGGGCGCAAAACTTCTATGGTCATTAGCGCCCAGCCCGTGACGTAGAAAACAGGAAAAAAACGAAATTTAAAATCAGCAGCAATGGGAACAAAGTCATAAAATTTGAGAAACTAAAGGCAGAAGGAATGCTTAAAAATCCACTATAAAAAGGGGTTGGTTGTCCCCAAAAAAGGCTTCAAATGACTGACGTCATTTCACTGTCACTAATAAACTGTAGAACGCGGTCAGCTGAGCGCATGTCATCTGCTAAAATCAACGATAGATCAGGCGATAGCTGTAGACGGGAGCGTAACGGATTAAAATAGGGGCATTCAATTAAAAGGTGTCTGACCGTCCACAGCTGAGAGCAGTGGGGACAGAGTGGGGGAGGATCACCGCTTAAAAGATGTCGATGGCTAAAAAGACAGTGCCCTATCCGGAGTCTAGCTAAAATTACCTCCTCCCGACGATGCGTTCGGGAGGAAGAGGTCCAAGCGCAAGGAAGGGCTTTCACTTCCCGCAATTTATTATGAGGAAGTGTTGACCAATGCGCATGCCATAAATGAGCAACTTGGCGACATAAACCGCTCCGTAGATCGGTAAACGGAAGAGACTGAATAGCTGGCCGAGGAAGAGAGACTGCAGCCTTGGCCGCTATATGAGCCGCCTCATTCCCACAGATACCAGCGTGTCCCAGGAGCCAGAGGAACGCCACTGAGACGCCCCCCAGGTGGAGCAAGCGCAGACAGTCCTGAATCCGGTGGACCAGAGGGTGCACAGGGTAAAGAGCTTGGAGACTTAGGAGAGAGCTGAGAGAATCTGAGCAGATTACGTACTGTACCCGCTGATGGCAGCGGATGTAGTGGACAGCCTGGAGAACAGCGTAAAGCTCCGCAGTATAAACCGAACACTGGTCGGGAAGCCGAAAGTGATTTGGGGTGTCGCCAACAATATAGGCACTCCCTACACCTAACGATGTTTTCGAGCCGTCGGTGTAAATAAATGTGGCTTCCGTCATTTGTGCACATAGAGCAGCAAATGCCCGACGGTAGACAAGTGTAGGGGTACCATCCTTGGGAAATTGACATAGGTCTCTGAGCAAGTCGATCCGGGGACGGAGCCAAGGCGGTGCTGTACCCCAAGTTGTCAAGAAGGTTTTAGGAAAGCGGAAGGAAAGAGAATGGAGCAGTTGACGGAAGCGAACTTCCGGGGGTAGTAGGGAGGAGGAGTGGCCTGCATACCCGACATCAAAGGAGGTGTCGAAAAAAAGGTCATGGGCTGGATTAGCAGGCATGGAAGACAGATGGCTAGCATAACGACTCAGAAGGACTGCCCGCCGATTGGACAGCGGAGGTTCAGCAGTCTCAGCATAAAGGCTTTCCACAGGGCTGGTGTAAAAAGCTCCAGACACTAAACGTAATCCACGGTGGTGGATAGAGTCGAGACGCCGAAGAATAGACGGCCGAGCAGAGGAGTAGACGATGCTTCCATAATCCAATTTCGAACGCACTAAGGCGCGATAGAGGCAGAGAAGGACCACTCGGTCCGCTCCCCAGGAGGTACCATTCAGGACACGGAGGGTGTTAAGGGAACGCAGACAGCGAGCCGAAAGATAGGAAACGTGGGAGGACCAGCACAGTTTTCTGTCAAACATAAGACCCAAGAATTTAGCGACGTCGCGAAACGGAAGGTTGACAGGACCTAGATGTAAGGAGGGCGGAAGAAACTCCTTACGTCGCCAAAAATTAACACAAACGGTCTTACTGGGTGAGAAACGGAAGCCGGTTTCGATGTTCCACGAGTGGAGGCGATCGAGACATCTTTGAAGACGTCTTTCAAGCAGGCTGGTCTGTTGAGAGCTGTAGTAGATCGCAAAATCGTCCACAAAGAGGGAGCCCGAGACATCAGGAAGGAGACAATCCATAATTGGATTAATGGCGATGGCAAACAGTACAACACTCAGCACGGAGCCCTGGGGTACCCCGTTTTCTTGGGAGAAAGTACGGGAGAGAGTAGTGTTCACCCGCACCCTAAATGTGTGCTCTGCCATAAATTCGCGAAGAAAAAGGGGCAGCCGGCCTCGAAAGCCCCAAGAGAACAGTGTGCGGAGGATGCCTGTCCTCCAACAGGTATCGTATGCTCTCTCCAGATCAAAAAATATTGCTACCGTTTGGCGTTTCCGGAGAAAATTGTTCATGATATAAGTGGAGAGAGCAACAAGATGGTCAATGGCAGAATGATGCTTTCGGAATCTGCATTGGGCTAGTGTTAAAAGACTGCGAGATTCCAGCCACCAAGCTAAACGGTAATTCACCATACGCTCCAAAACCTTACAGACACTACTCGTGAGAGAAATGGGGCGATAGCTAGAGGGGAGATGTTTGTCCTTTCCAGGTTTCGGAACGGGAACGACAATAGCTTCCCGCCATCGCCTGGGAAAGGTACTGTCGGTCCAAATTCGATTGTAAAGGCGAAGGAGGTAACGCAGGCTATGGGTTGATAAATGCAGCAACAGTTGGACATGGATACCATCCGGTCCTGGGGCGGAGGAGCGAGAAGAAGAGAGGGCACGTTGGAGTTCCCGCATGGAGAAAACAGTATTGTAGCTTTCGCGATTTTGAGAGGAGAAAGCAAGATGTCGCACTTCCGCTGCACGATTCTTCGGGAGAAACGCTGGCGGGTAATTTGAAGAGCTCGAAATCTCAGCAAAGTGCTGACCCAATGAGTTAGAAATTGCGACGGGGTCCACTAAGGTATCATGCGCGACAGTGAGCCCAGAGACCGGGGAGAAACTAGGCGCGCCTGAGAACCGTCGAAGCCGACTCCTAACTTCCGAGGAGGGAGTGAAGGTGTTAAATGAGCTAATATAGAATTTCCAGCTTGCCTTCTTGCTATCGCGGATGACGCGACGGCATCGCGCACGGAGCTGCTTATATCGGATACAGTTGGCCAAAGTTGGATGGTGACGGAAAATGCGAAGAGCACGTCGCCGCTCACGTATTGCGTCACGGCATGCCTCGTTCCACCAAGGAACTGGGGGGAGCCGGGGCAATTCGGAGGTGCGTGGTATTGAACGTTCCGCAGCTGTGAGAATAACGTCGGTAATATGTGTGACCTCATCGTCAACGCTGGGAAAGCGACGGTCATCGGATGTCGCTAGAGACGAAAAAAGTGTCCAGTCGGCTTGGGCAAACTTCCAGCGTTGCGAGCGCATATATGGCAGTTGAGGCTGCAGTCTAAGAACACATGGAAAGTGGTCACTCGAGTGTGTATCATCAAGGGCGAACCATTCGAAGCGACGAGCTAGCGGAACAGTACCGACCGCAAGGTCCAAATGAGATAAATTTGTCGTGGAGGCAGACAAAAATGTGGGGACCCCAGTGTTGAGGCAGACTAGATTCGCTTGGTGGAAGACGTCTAGCAATAGTGAGCCACGTGGACAAGGATGTGGAGATCCCCAAAGCGGGTGGTGAGCATTGAAGTCCCCAACCAGCAAATAGGGGGGTGGAAGCTGACCAAGAAGATGAAGGAGATCAGCTCGTGCCATTGGTGTGGACGATGGAATGTATACCGTACAAAGAGAGAACGTGTATCCAGAAAGGGAAAGACGGACGGCGACAGCTTGGAAGGAACTGTTTAAGGGGATTGGGTGATAATGGAGAGTATCATGGGGAAGAATCATGAGTCCTCCATGGGCTGGAGTGCCTTCAACAGAGGGGAGGTCATATCCGACGGACTGAAAATGAGGGAGAACAAAGCGGTCATGGGGACGCAGCTTTGTTTCCTGAAGACAGAAGATGACCGGCGAGTAGGATCGTAGGAGGATCGACAATTCATCCCGATTGGCTCGAATGCCGCGGATATTCCAGTGGATAATGGACATAGGGTGAACAGAAAATGGAGGAACGTGACCAAGGGTGCTGTCAACTCAACGACTGCTCAGAGCTTGCGACCGACAGCATGGAATGGCATTCAGTCGAAGGCAGAAGATCCTGATCCATAGGTTGGTCAGGAGCAGCTCCAGCCACCAACGATCGGCCAGTTGACCGGCCACCAGCAGTGCGCCTCGGCGACACAGAAGACGGCCAAGGGCGATTTCCGCCTGGTGGTGCTGTAGATGGGACACGCATTGGCGGAGAAGGAGAGGAACTGTGTTTCTTCGTAGCCTTCTTGGAAGTATGATGTTTAGATGAAGGAGGAACCGATGGTTGTGAAGGTGCGGTACGTAAAAACTCTTCACGAGAATGCTCTTTTTTTGAAGACTTGGCGTCTGACTTTTGGGCTCGAGATTTAGCAGAACCCGACGAAGGGTGAGCCATTTAGTGGGCAGGCGAAAGTGGTGAGGTTGAACGGGCGATCTTTGCGCTGGCCAATCTGACGACCGTGGTACTAAAGGTGAGGTCGCAAGTCTGCGTGGCCGCCTCCTTTGTTGGCCGAGGAGAAGCAAGGACAGCGCTGTATTTTCCTTTCTGAGGCACAGTGGGCTGTCGACTGGCGAGTAACTTTCGAGCAGCAAAGGTAGACACCTTTTCCTTCACTCTTATTTCCTCGATGAGTTTTTCGTCCTTAAAAACGGGGCAATCTCGAGAGGAAGCAGCGTGGTCACCCATACAGTTGATGCAGCGAGGGGATGGAGGTGGACAAGCACCCTCATGGGCATCCTTGCCACACGTAACACATTTGGCCGGATTGGAACAGGACTCGCAGGTGTGATTGAACCGCTGACATCGATAGCAACGCGTAGGGTTTGGGACATAAGGGCGAACGGAAATTATCTCATAGCCAGCTTGGATTTTTGATGGGAGTTGAACTTTGTCAAATGTCAAGAAGACAGTGCGGGTTGGAATGATGTTCGAGTCAACCCTTTTCATAACCCGATGAACAGCTGTGACGCCCTGGTCAGACAGGTAGTGCTGAATTTCTTCGTCAGACAATCCATCGAGGGAGCGTGTATAAACGACTCCACGCGAGGAATTTAAGGTACGGTGCGGTTCCACCCGGACAGGGAAGGTGTGGAGCAGAGAAGTACGCAGCAATTTTTGAGCCTGGAGGGCACTGTGTGTTTCCAACAACAGGGTGCCATTCTGTAATCTGGAACAAGACTTTACAGGACCCGCAATTGCGTCGACACCTTTCTGAATAATGAAAGGGTTGACCGTGGAAAAGTCGTGACCTTCGTCAGACCGAGAAACAACAAGGAACTGTGGCAACGATGGAAGAACCGTCTGTGGCTGAGACTCAGTGAACTTACGTTTGTGAGCAGACATAGTGGAAGGTGAGGAAACCATTGCGGAAGAATCCCCCATGATTACCGGCGTCTCCGATGGCGCGCTCCTCCCTTGTGAGGGCCCTCACCGAGGGCACACCCGCCTTAGGTGATTGTTCACACCTCAGGTCACACCTCCCGACAAACGGACGGAGGGACCAATCGGCACTTTCGGAAGGTATCAGCTCGGGTAATCACCCCTCCCTGGGCCTGGCCGTTACCAGGGGGTACGTACGTGTCCTACCTGTCTACCCGGGGCGGGGAATTACGCGTTACCCCGTCACCGGCTACGCATGGAAGTGCGTGGGTCGGCCTTCAGACACGCACAGGGAGGAAGAAAGAGACAGGGAAAGGAAAGAAGAGAGGTCTCAAACGCCGCAGCGGAGAAAAGGGTAAAGAGAAGAGGTAAAGAGAAGAGGTAAAGAGAAGAGGTAAAGAGAAGAGGTAAAGAGAAGAGGTAAAGAGAAGAGGTAAAGAGAAGAGGTAAAGAGAAGAGGTAAAGAGAAGAGGTAAAGAGAAGAGGTAAAGAGAAGAGGTAAAGAGAAGAGGTAAAGAGAAGAGGTAAAGAGAAGAGGTAAAGAGAAGAGGTAAAGAGAAGAGGTAAAGAGAAGAGGTAAAGAGAAGAGGTAAAGAGAAGAGGTAAAGAGAAGAGGTAAAGAGAAGAGGTAAAGAGAAGAGGTAAAGAGAAGAGGTAAAGAGAAGAGGTAAAGAGAAGAGGTAAAGAGAAGAGGTAAAGAGAAGAGGTAAAGAGAAGAGGTAAAGAGAAGAGGTAAAGAGAAGAGGTAAAGAGAAGAGGTAAAGAGAAGAGGTAAAGAGAAGAGGTAAAGAGAAGAGGTAAAGAGAAGAGGTAAAGAGAAGAGGTAAAGAGAAGAGGTAAAGAGAAGAGGTAAAGAGAAGAGGTAAAGAGAAGAGGTAAAGAGAAGAGGTAAAGAGAAGAGGTAAAGAGAAGAGGTAAAGAGAAGAGGTAAAGAGAAGAGGTAAAGAGAAGAGGTAAAGAGAAGAGGTAAAGAGAAGAGGTAAAGAGAAGAGGTAAAGAGAAGAGGTAAAGAGAAGAGGTAAAGAGAAGAGGTAAAGAGAAGAGGTAAAGAGAAGAGGTAAAGAGAAGAGGTAAAGAGAAGAGGTAAAGAGAAGAGGTAAAGAGAAGAGGTAAAGAGAAGAGGTAAAGAGAAGAGGTAAAGAGAAGAGGTAAAGAGAAGAGGTAAAGAGAAGAGGTAAAGAGAAGAGGTAAAGAGAAGAGGTAAAGAGAAGAGGTAAAGAGAAGAGGTAAAGAGAAGAGGTAAAGAGAAGAGGTAAAGAGAAGAGGTAAAGAGAAGAGGTAAAGAGAAGAGGTAAAGAGAAGAGGTAAAGAGAAGAGGTAAAGAGAAGAGGTAAAGAGAAGAGGTAAAGAGAAGAGGTAAAGAGAAGAGGTAAAGAGAAGAGGTAAAGAGAAGAGGTAAAGAGAAGAGGTAAGGAAAAGAGAAGGACGAAGAAAGATGAAGACATACAAGCAAGGAAGGCGAAGAGTGCGGTACATTTACAAGCGTCCGTCTCCGGACGTAGGCACAAACCATACTCCCAGAGGGGGAGAAAGGGAAGGAAAGAGCCAGAGGTGAGGGGGGAGGGCGAAGATGGGGGATGGGGAAGGATACGGAAAGGGGGGGTATGCAGCCCGGAAAGGAAGGAGGGCCACATTAGCTCGGGGTCCCGTGCTCGCTACGCACGTGTCCACAAAAGAGTTGTGGACCCCCTGGGGGGGGCTCTGTTTCATTGTTGGAGTATGAAATTTTCAGGACGACATGGAAGTAGTGCCTTTCAGTGATGGATACTGTGTGGTCCTTTATCTATATTTTCTGGATATGGGGCAATAGTCCATCTGCAAATGACCACTGCTAGTTTGATGTCATTGCAAGATTCAAGTATAATGCAGTTGGTACCAAATACACTGCAGATATGTCCACTGAAGTTCAGTTTGCACGGTTTGATACTGAGATGTACAGAAATGATAGGTCACTAACTACATCCACCAAGAATATCAAGTGAGATGATGAGTCCTGTGGAGCTGTTGGAATCCACTAAAGATATGAATAGATTGTATTATTTTCTGTGTGGTAATATAGCAACTGTAAGAGAAATAGGTTGAGCTTGTATAGTCCTGAGGTGTGTTGATAACTTCAGTTCAGATGAGGTCTGTCTCCCAGGGAATTCTTCGGTTGGTTGTTGGTTGTTTGAGGGTAAAGGGACCAAACAGCTAGGTCATCAGTCCCTTGTTTCAAATAGACTCCATTCTGCTAACGGGACATCTCAGAAAAGTCAGAACAATAAAACAGAAAAAGGGAAAAAACGTAAAAGGGCAGTCACGTTGTCATTAGTAAAAACAAATGAGGGAAGTCAGCAAGAGAACGAACCCAACACCATGCTGAAGCAGCATAGGCAAGACTATCTGTGACTTAAAAGGTACAACTGCTATAATGCAAAAAGTACGTATGCGAATAGAAAGTCTAACCAAGCCTTAAAAAGAAGGGGTAAAAACAGAGTAAAAGGGGAAGAAAAGAGGATTCCGGTCAGGGAGGTGAATCGGGAATCTCTGAACACTGCCTACAGTGGGAGACACCCAAACACTCACCGCCCTGCCCCAACACAAGAGAGAGATTAAAAACTTTAAAACTGAGAATAAAAACCACTCTCCCGGAGGAAGCCGAGAACCAGAGAGACCATCCGGGAATCGTCAGCCAACATCAAAGGTAAAGTGTGGGGGAGTCTGTACTTAGCACGCAGAGCCAAAAGAAGGGGGCATTCAACCAAAATGTGGGCCACTGACTGGAAGGCTCCACAACCACATAGCGGGGGTGGCTCATCACGCAAAAGAAAACCATGGGTCAGCCTGGTATGGCCAATGCGGAGACGACACAGTGTGGTCGAGTCCTTGTGGGAGAGGCGAAAAGAAGAACGCCATGGGCCTGGTGTCACCTTAATTGCACGAAGTTTATTAGACAGTGGAGTAGCCTCCCAAGAATTGGCCCATGACTGTGCGAAGTGGGATTTGATGTGAAGCCGTAAATCCGCTGCAGGAGGGGTTACAGAAAATGGGGGGTAAGAAACTGCTACCCCAGCCAAACGATCAGCGAGCTCATTACCCGGGATACCCACATGGCCCGGGACCCATAGGAAGTCAATGGAACAAGCGGCACGGTGAAGATCAGCGAGATGGTCATGGATGGCAGAGACCCAGGGATGGCGCGAAAAACACCGGTCAATAGCAAGAAGGCCACTCATCGAGTCCGTACATAACAAAACGCGGTTGTGTGGGGATTGTTTAATAAAGGTAAGGGCCCGGGAAATTGCCATCAATTCCGCAGTAAACACCCCACATGTAGGTGGCAGCAGATGATTTTCCGTTCCAACAGAGGACGTGAAGGCATACCCAACATGATGAGCAGATTTAGAGCCATCAGTGTAAAAAACAACAGCATCCCTAAACTCCCATAAAATTTGGTGGAAAAAGGTACGGAACACCACCAGGGGGCTGGAATCTTTCGGACCGCGGCGGAGATCCATCCGAATTCGAGGCCGAGGAACTAACCAAGGAGGAGTGGAGGGGAGGGAGCGAGGAAGACATGACAAAGAAGGAAGCTGAAAATCACGGTAAAGAGACGCAAGGCGCAGCCCAACCGGTAAACCCGCCCGAGGGCGGGAGTCGGGCGGGCAACGGCCATGGTCTGGGAATAGGATAGAATAGGAAGGATGAGCGGGAGAAGAACAGATAGTAAGGGCATAAGACACCAGAAGCTGCGACCGCCGAACAGAAAGGGGGGGATCCCAGCTTCAACCAGGAGACTATCAACAGGGCTAGTAGGGAAGGCACCGGTGGCCAAACGGATACCACGATGGTGGACTGGATCCAGCACGTGCAGTGTGGAAGGAGCAGCTGAACCATAAACTTGACAACCATAGTCCAAACGTGACAGAACTAGAGCACGATAAAGACGGAGGAGGAGGGAACGGTCCGCACCCCAAGAGGAGTGGGCAAGGAAGCGAAGGACATTGAGTTTACGGAAACATCCTACCTTCAGGAGTCTGATATGGGGCAGCCAAGTGAGCTTGTTGTTGAAAAGAAGACCCAGGAAATGAAACTGTGGAACCACAGGCAATCTTTGTGCAGCGAGATAGAGCTCTGGATCAGGGTGGACCGTAGTACGGCGACAGAAGTGGACCACCCGCGATTTTAAAGGAGAGAATTGAAACCCGTGTGAGAGGGTCCATGCAGAGGCACGCCGTATAGCCACCTGGAGCTGCCGTTCTGCAGATGGCATCGAGGAGGAACTAACCCAAATGCAGAAATCCTCCACATACAGGGCAGGGGCGACCAAGGGACCGACAGAGGCCACAAGTCCATCGATAGCAATGAGGAAAAGAAGGACACTCAACACAGAATCCTGTGGGATGCCCGTCTCCTGGGTCCGTGGAGAACTAAAAGCAGTACCAACTCGAACTCTGAATGACCGATGGATCAGGAACTGGCGGATAAAAATCGGGAGTGGGCCCCGAAGACCCCACTGATGAAGGGTTAGTAAGATGTGATGGCGCCAGGCCGTGTCATAGGCCTTGCGAAGGTCAAGAAACACTGCAACCAAATGGTGGCGCTGGGAAAAAGCCTGCCAAACTGCGGATTCCAAGCGAAGTAAATGATCGATTGGAGATCGTCCCTCTCGAAAGCCACACTGGTAAGGGGACAATAAATCCCGAGATTCGAGGACCCAAGTGAGCCGACGGGCTACCAGCCGTTCAAGTAACTTACAACCAACATTGGTCAAACTAATTGGCCGATAGCTGTCAACAGATAGGGGGTTCTGACCAGGCTTAAGGACAGGAACCACAATGCTATCCCTCCACTGAGAAGGGAAGTCACCCTGGAGCCAGATACGGTTAAACACCCGAAGAAGATGGTGCCGTTGTGGAGCACTGAGATGTTGAAGCAGCTGGTTATGAATGGAATCTGGGTCAGGGGCCGTATCATGAGAAGAAGATAGAGCAGAAAGAAATTCCCATTCAGTGAAAGGTTCGTTGTAAGATTCTGACTCAAGTGGTGAAACATAAGGTGACAGCTTCAGCCTGCCGTTTTTGATGAAGGAAAGCAGCTGGATAGGAGGCCGACGCTGATGCCACTGCAAAATGGGTCGCAAGATGTTCTGCGAGAACTAATGGGTCCGTACAAATGCCATCTGGGAGGTGAAGGCCTGGGAGGGTGGACTGCCGATGGCAACCTTGGAGAGAGCGAAGTGTAGCCCATACCCATGACAGAGGGACAGTGGAACCAAGGGAATAAACGAATCGTTCCCAACATATCCGCTTGTTCTGTTTAATTAAATAACGGGCTTTAGCGCGAAGGCGCTTAAAGGTAGAAAGGCTGGCTACAGATGGGTGCCTCTTAAAGTGTTGCAAAGCTCGACGGCGATCACGGATGGCAATGGCCGTACTCCACCACGGGACTTGTCGACGACGAAATTGTCCAGATGAGCGCGGGACAGCAAGGTTAGCAGCGCGAACAATCGCGTCAGACACGTCACGTAGGACGTCATCAATACAACCCGACAAAGAGGGAGAAAACTCGACCTGTGCAGTGTATAGAGGCCAATCGGCACGGTGGAAAGACCAACGAGGTAACCTGTCCATCGGGGAGCGGGAAGGGAGCGTGATAATCAACGAGAAATGGTCACTATCACAAAGGTCGTCATGTGGCGACCAGTGTAATGAAGGCAGGAGAGAGGGAGAAGAAAGAGAAAGATCAATGGCAGAAAAGGTACCGTGACCAGCACTGAAATGAGTAGGGGAGCCATCATTAAGAAGTCACAGGTCGTGGTCTGCTATAAATTGGTCTATAAGAAGACCTCGTCTAGATGGAAAGGCACTGCCCCACAAAGGATGATGAGCATTAAAATCCCCAAGGAGGAGGAAGGGAGGAGGAAGTTGCTGAAGATGGGTGGTTAAGGCAGCAGATGTAAGAGTCCTGTCAGGAGGGAGATAAAGATTGCAAACTGTGACTGCAGAGTCTAAGTGGACCCTAACAGCAACCGCTTCCAATCTAGTTTGGAGAGGAATCCACGTGCTAGCAATGTCTGTACGGACCAACGTACAAACGCCACCAGAAGCCCGCAAGGGTCCGACCCGATTTCGACAGAAAACGCGGAACCCACGGAGGGTCGGTGAGTGAGCATCAGTAAAATGAGATTCCTGGAGAAGCACACAAGCTGCTGAGTAGGACGAAAGAAGGGATTTCAATTCCGGAAGGTGACGTTAGTAGCCATTACAATTCCATTGGAGAACCACAGAACGATGGTTTAAATGAGGGCTGAACACGCTAAATCCAGTCATACCGCCGGGTCCCCACCCGTCACCGACAAGGAGGGGGCGACATCCATAAACGACAGGTCAGAATCCGGTTGTGAAGTCGGGGAAGGGACCTCCGGTGACACCAGAGGCTCTTTGTCCCGGGACTTATGTTTCTTCTTCTTTTCAGGCTGAGATCGAGGAGGGCTGTGTGGCATAAAGGAGCCAGCTGCAGCAAGATCAGGAACAGAAAGAGACCGGGCGACCTGGGGGCCGATAGACCGCGGCTCTCGCGGTCGCCGCGTTGCAGCAGACCTTTGACCTGGAAGGTGCCGGGAAGGGGCATCCCGGGAGAGGCGCCCTTGACCGGCAGACGCCAAAGGAGTGGGACACTTCTCCGGCTGGGGAGGGGGAGCAGCGGCCAGAGGAGAAGGTGTGGGAGCCGCAGGGGAGGGGGGAAGGAGAGGGGTCCGGGATGAAGATGTAACCAAGGCGTAACTAGATGTCATGGACACAGGGTGCAATCGTGCATATTTCTTACGGGCCTCTGTGTAGCTTAAAGGATCAAGGGACTTATACTCCTGTATCTTTTTTTCTTTCTTATAGACTGGGCAATCTGGTGAACGTGGAGAATGACCACCATGACAATTTACACATACAGGAGGGGGAACACAGGGACTCCCCTCATTGAGTGGACGTCCACAGTCACCACAGAGAGGGTCCTGGGAACAGCGAGAAGACATGTGGCCAAAACGCAAGCACTTAAAACACTGCATAGGAGGTGGGATGTACGGCTTCACATCACAGCGATAGACCATAATCTTAACTTTCTCAGGAAGGGTATCCCCTTCAAAGGCCAGGATAAAGGCACCAGTATCAATACGATTATCTTTAGGACCCTTCTGAACACGCCGAACAAAGTGAACACCCCGCCGTCCGAGATTTTCCCAAAGTTCCTCATCAGTTTGAAGGATGAGGTCTCTGTGAAAAATCACACCTTGTACCATATTTAGAGACTGGTGAGGGGTAATGGACACGAGAATTGTGCCAAGATGGGTACAGGCACAAAGGGTCGCAGATTGGGCAGCCGAAGCAGTTTTTATCAGCAACGAACCCGACCGCATCTTGCTCAGGGAGTCCACTTCGCCGAACTTGTCTTCAATGTATTCCACAAAGAATAAAGGTTTGACACTGGTGAAAGTATCTCCATCAGTCCTGGTGCAAACTAGATAACGGGGGAAAGGTTTTGCCCCTAGACGACGGGCCTGACCCTCCTCCCAGGGGGTAGCCACGGAAGGGAAGGCCGAAGGGGCAAGAGAAGCAGCACTTGAGGAATCAGTACCACACAGAGAGACGGCCACAGAAGAGCGGCCAGAGTTTTGGACCCGTATGCGTTTCATCTGCATAGCGTCCGCCCTGATACCACCCACTCCGATCAGGGGCTCTCCTCACGGGCGCCACCCAGCCACAGCAAGGGCCGTCTGGCACGGCGGCCATTGCCGGGAGTTCCGATGCTCCAGGATGACGAGCAACCACTCCAAGGCATGCATGAGGAGGTCACAGCTCAGGTATCAGAAGTGTGATCCCTGTGTGTTCAGGGGGCTCAACCAAAAGGGTACATAGCGACCCCACCACACGGGCTGGCTACCGTGCTGGCTATGCACCCTAAACAACGACGTAAAAGAAAAGATGGAATGTACGAGGAGGGCGCACGTCGGAGACACTAGGTAAGGTGCTCTTCCCCAAATGGCTCACACTACGGAAGAGAAATTTTGGAATGGAGGTCAATCCCCAGAGGGGGACCAAGGAATGCCAAAAGGAGGAGATGATTACGCAACAAAGCCGGAGTGTAAAACCAACAGAACCAGGAGGATAGCGGGGGCCAACATAAGCAAAGACACCAATAGAGGGAGAGGAGAGGGTGAGGGGAAGGGGTATGGAGGGGAAAGGAGGGGAAGGGAAAGGAAATGCAGCCCGGGAGAGAAAGAAGGCTGCAATGGCTCGGGGCCCCGTGCTCGCCACGCACGTATCCACAAAAGAGTTGTGGACCCCCTGGGGGGCCAGGGAATTCAAATTGGACATCCTGCAGGATGATGATTTAGGTACATCAGGCAGAGTCCTTAGTCCCACGCAGACTGTCGATGCATCTACATTGCATGGAAAGGCGATTCACTTCGTGGAAAAAGACAGAACGGTGGTTGAAGCTACGCTTTGATGATTCAGACTTTTTCAAATCCTGGTGGATCATTGTGAGTAACAACAGATATGCAACATATGATGCCAAAGGGTAGTGATGGACTAGTTCACGGGAAACCATACAGAATCCTGAAAGCCTTACAGCCAATAATGTAAGAATTGCTCAATCAAAATTTTGCTTATGGCATATTTGAATGTAGTGATAATCTGTGTGATGCAGCTGTTTTAATTGTTGACCAAAAGGTCATCAGATGAAAAAAGAAAGTATAGTTTTTGATGCTACTACAAATAACTGAATTTAGGAACCACCACTGATGCATATCCTATACCGAATGTAACGGAGTCCAAATAATTTGGGTCTGTGTACATATTATTTGGCGACAGTCTATAAAATCATTATGGATGGCTTATCTTTATGAAATAATTCTATTTCCTAAGGATATGGAAGAGCATCTACAGCTCGACTAATTTGCAGCAAAGTGACATTTAGCAACTTTTGTTATTTAATGTGCTGTGCACAATCTGCTGAATACCTAATGCAAGAGGAACTGGAAACAGACAGATTTAATTTCCAGTGTACATGATTCCTTGCAACCATGGAAAAAGCTGTTTCAATCATTTCTAGGTCCCTGTAAGTAATACAAAAAATTTTTTTAATGTTTTGTCAAAGTTGTTGAGCCATAATACCATTTATTAAAGAAAAGAGCAAACATTCAGTGGTCTACTGGCTATCAGGCTGTGTTCAATGATGTAAAACAAGCAATAATGACAGACTTTAAAAAGTAAGTAATTTCATCATGAGTTGTGAGTTATTTGGCTGTCATATGGATTCTCAGGCAAGATACAGATGGCAAGGAAAACCCAGTAGTATATATATATTGAGGCAGTTCAGTATAAAGTGCAGTGAAATTATTTGACAATGGGAGATCCTGGCCATCATCTATGGTTTAATGTATTTACATTGTCACCTGCATGGAAGGAAATTTTATGTTGTGACAGAACACACTCCCTTGCAGCATGGTCTATGTTTAACCTTTCTTCTTACTGGTGGTCATCTAGCTGAAGAGCATTTTAGAGTACTGTGAGTGGCGAGTAAGAGCACTGCTGGGCGGAAAGAAGCATCTTCTGCTGACACTGTCTGCCAAATTTAATGAGCAACCACAGCCTGTGACACACAGTGTCTTGTCACACAGAATGACTATGGACCATGCATGGTGGCACCAGCAGCTTTCAAGTACTAATGCATGCATATGACAATGTTTCGGTAGGTCATGGAGGTTGGATAACGACCTTTCCTTCAAATGGAAGCAGACCGCACTTTCATCATACAATTGCCAAATTTTACATTTTTGGGTGAACACCAGCCAAATGACAGAGGGGTGACACTCATATGCTGGATCAGCATATAACTGTAAGGAACATATCAGTATTGTGCTTTCAAACCTATCAAATAGTATACAGCAGGAAAATGATTTGAGGTAGTAAAGCCTATATTTGGGAAAAATGGGGACTCAGTACAATATGTTCCCTAAACTTCTTCACTATGTATCACAGAGAGTGAAGAAAAGTGAATGCAAAGGTGCTCAAGCATCAGGAACACATGGGACAGTGTGTCAGAAAGCTGCCTCGATCTTAAGTTGGACAACAGGTTCTGTTGATGATAATGGATGATGTCACCTATATGGATTCATTTTCTATGAAGAAAAACCTCTGCTGTTGTGAGCTGAGCATGTAATAGGACACTGCATATTGGCCTGTAGTATGACTCTCTTAGAGACGGACATATGCACACTTTTGGAAAGGGGGAAAACTTGACACACATTTATTTCTGCCAGATGGTGTATTTCCAGAGTATCTAGGATGTGGATCATAGTTCTATTGGGTCTACACTTCAATAAGGGAAGAGTAGTGGTTGCTCTATGGTATTAGCTGCCTGAAGCAGGAGTATTACTTGCCAGAAAAATGGATGCAACACTTACTAGTAATCAGTAGATGTTGATACTGATGCTTCTTCTGTTCATTTATTGCTTCCCATAGACACATCTGCATGAAATTTTTAATGTCCACCCACCAGAAGATAATAATATCCACTGATGTAGTATTACACCCACTAAAATTAAATTAAGTCTCAAAACTATAGAACCCTAAATATGGGCTGTTAGTGACTCAAGTTACATGGTAAACATGACAATAGATTTGATATGGAGACAGTTGGCTTCCATACTTAAAAACTGTTTAGAAATTTTGAAGGAATTGGCAGACACACAAGACTGCAAAGTTCTTCCAGTATTTAAAAAGGGTGATACAAATCTACCATATTTAGCAGGGTATAGGACAACCCTGACTAGAAGACAACCACCTGTTTTCAAGGGGATTCTTGAGAGAAAATAATTCTTAACGTATTCTGACTAATCAAAATTACAAAATGTTGTAATATCTGTCTAAAACGTTAATATAATACCTATTCTAAATTTATGCTGTTTGTTGATTGTTTACATTTTGATAATGTAAGGAGAAATAGAAATTTCACAGATAAGTAAATTTACGTAACCATTTTTCTTCAATTATTTTATCATCATTGTCACAAACATTTGGCCATTTCTTCCAAATACTTTGCCTTTTCAGACGTTGTCGTTACCTCATAATCTCCGAATACAGCTATTTTTATACATACGCATATAGGATTTTGCTTCTATTCTGATGTATGTTACAATGTGGCACTTCCAAAAATATTGTCTGCTCAATGCTTTCTCATTGACTGCGTTTATCCAGCATCTGAAACACCTGGTTTTGTTCCCATCATACTTCATGGTGACCGTCAACTACACAGCTTAAAGATACACTTAAGTATGCCACCATTCCCAACTAGACTTTTAATGTCTCCTGCAGAGATG